>NC_137456.1:212770974-213212807 GCF_964235325.1 Thermobia domestica | reverse complement strand
CGATGACAGTAAATTTAGTCTGAGTAGTAATTCTGGACGTTTACTCTGCCAGAGGTGGAAACTCGTAATAAATCCAGAAACATTGTAAAACATGATTATTTTGACGGTTCAGTGGTTCTTTTGTTGTTGGTGAGAAGCATAATGTTGCATGGGCATTTCCACCTCAATTCTTTTTATCGCGGTACTCACTGGTCAATGTTATTGTGACACTACACTTCCTTCTCAGTTGAATGTTTCAGATATGCAGTTCTCCCAAACTTAATCTTTATGGATGATAATATGTGACTGTATCGTACAGCACAGGTGGCGGAGCTCAGGTGCAGTAAGAGGATATTCATCTAATTAACTGATCCACTGATTCATCCGCTGCCCAACTTGAATTCCATCGAGCACGTGTGGGATACTGTGAGGAGACGTATTTCAACACGTCCAAATGCACCATGGAGCTTATAGCAGCTGTCAACACCGCTGCTGGAGAAATGGAACATCATACCACAACAACGCATTACCAACCTTGTAGGCAGCATACGGACACATTGCAGGGCATGTCTCGCTATCTGTGGTGCTTACATACCCTTCTACACACAATTTTACATCTTCTGTAAGGTCACGGGGTCATCATGAGTCGTAGTGTCTTCTGTGTAAGTTATTGTTGCTGCATAAATGTGTAGTTTTTGCTCTTCTGATTACATGTTCTTCTCTATTCTTTCCAGTATCATACTACAGCACTACTTACTGTGTATGGCTCAAGTTTCACCGACTTATGCCACTTAAGAGTGATACAGCATGCGAAAGTTATTTTCGTCGTTACGTTTTGCAGATCAGTGTATAATTGTTCGGAAGAGAATGTAAAATGCCATCTTTACAATTTATTCACAATTAACGACCCAGCAGCGAAGATTGACACATTTCACAAGAATACATGAGCTATCAAATATTTTTCAATTTCTTTCTCCTTTTTGTATAAACATAATATGTGTATTGAATCATGATGAGATAGTTTTGATTAAATTTATTTGCTAGATACCTCTTAGACGCTAAAATCATTCTTCACTTGCTTTTTCTTCTTTGGTCAATCGCAATAATGAGCGTGTGAGATCAATTTTCGAAGTAGGATTCTGAATTGAAGTGAGGTACAAGAATTGCAGTCTGCTTGCATAAACAAGACAACTGAACACATGAATCATAAGATTAGTTTTACTGTTTTATTTTTCAATAACTTGCCGTAGTGAAACGAACGATAAACATACAACCCAAACTGAAATACTTAAACATGTAGTAACATTTCTCTTAGCATTCTGTAGTGTAGTAATTCACTATTGAGCTGCGATCATAATATAGCAAATTACGGAAATGTTAAAATATCAAGTAGCACTTCCGACAAAATAGGCACTTGAAAATACCTAATACCAATATTAACAGGCGGAAACCATATTCACGAAGAAATTAAATGTCAGCTGAAAGCAGGAAATTCGTGTTATTATTCTGCCCAAACTCATTTGTCTTCATGAATTATGTCTAAGAATTTGAAACTTAAAATATATAAAATGATACTTAGGTCTGTTGTGCTGTATGGTTGCAAAACGTGGTCGCTTCGCTTACTTTGAGGAAAAATACAGATTGAAATTATTTGAAAATGAAATCCTGAGGCAATTATTCGAACCCAAGAGGTTCGAGAATGGAGAATAGTGTACACTTCGTAACGAGAAACCGCGTAATTTATACCGTTTACCAGCGTTGTTCGGGTCATGAAGTCTAGGAGTCTAAGGTGAGCAGGGCATGCAGCCAAAGCAGATGAAAGTAGAAGGGATTCAAAAGTAACTGGAAATTCAATCAGGAAAGGAACATTAGGAAGCCCTAGGTGCAGATAGGAAGACAATTTTAAGATGGATCTAGTAGAAATAGAAACCCAGAATAGAAATTGGATCAAGTTAACTAAGTTCTACTGAACCTTCGGGTTCCTAAAGCCATAGAATTAGTTAGTCAACATTGGGTATTTATTTCTTTATCAAAAATGATATCTGTTTAAGTCTTTATCCTTTCACTTTACTCTCATTTGCTGTACATAACTCTTCCAATCAATTATCATCACTCATATAACCCTTGATTTCTTGCTTAATAGCGATGGGCATTTAAATAGCGTGTAAAATTTCTTATCATATTTCCTTCTTGCAGCAACAGACCAACTGTCTGTGGAATCCCCCTCCAGGAAATATAAAACTGATAAGATCTAAACTAAATTACCGTAAATATATAACCTGAATATTTGAAAGAAGAAAGTATGTCTTATGAAAATAATATTGTTGCTAGTGATATTGCTCGAAACATCATTTGATATTATGCTATACTACTTGTAAAATAGGGATAAAATTGTATATTAGTGTTGACATTACTTCTATCCAGAAAGCATATTTGTTGAACTGAGAGTTATGTATCATCGCCTTCTTTTAATTTGCGAGAACTTGAAAATGTGTTTCGTATCAGAGAATTATAGCGTACGCTTAATAGTGTTTGTTTTCCATTGTGCGGACGAAAACAAGTTTTATTGGATTAAGATAGATAAAACAATATGATTCAGTATTGATAAACAACGTAGATTAAATATGAATAGGTATATTGAAAAAATGCCTTATATTTTCTTTTAAAAGTATAGATTATGGTCTTTGTCAGCAACAAAATTACTTTTTTTCTTAGAAGTTCCGTAATTTCAACACGAATGTATAGTGGTCCAACAAAGAGGAAGGGAGGAATATATTGCATAATGAACCTATTCAGGGATGAAGAAAGCCAGTAAAGCACAGTATTAACTAACATCAATTACTCCGCTTCGCTGGGTTAAATTAAGAAAAAATAGTAATATGTTGCGTTAGTCAGTCACTTTTTACTATTACTAAAGCACTTTGTTCTTGGTCATTTTCGATTATTTCTATATATTCCGCTCCCTTCTCCATGTTGCGGGGGACGGCATCGGAAGTTCGTTGTTCATCTCAGCGTCCCCGAAAACTATGAATTCGACACTGATATTGGTCATTTCGATCATTTATATATATATATATATATATATATATATATATATATATATATATATATATATATCCCTCTTTCCCTCCCTCAAGTTTTGGGGCTGAGTTTGGATTTAAATGGCATCAAAAGTGCCACTGTTCATCTCAGTGACCCCGTAAATTATGAATTCGATACTAATAAAGGTCATTTCCGATCATTTTTAAATATCTCTCCTCTCCTCATCTTTAAGTTACAACGTCAAAGTGATATGACAAAAAACATCTCAGGTTTAAACTTCATCTCAGTTGTAAATTTGATCGAGATCAGTCCGATGGTTCAAGAGTTATTAAGTTTTATATATATATATATATATATACATATATATATATATATATATATATATATATCTTCCTCTCCTAACCCACTCTTCTAAGTTCTAATGTTAAAGTGAAATGATGAAAACCACCTCAGGCCCGAACCTCATCTAAGTTAAAAAATTGATTGAGATTGATCATTTGGTTCAAGAGTTATTAGGTTTTATTTATTTTTTAACTCCTCTCTCACCATCTCCTAAGCTTTATCGTCAAAGTGAATAGATTAACACCATCCCAGACCCGAACCTCATCTGTGTTGAAAATTTGATTGAGATAAGTCGGGTGGTTCAAAAATTATGAAGTCACAAAGACAGTCACTTTCATTTTTATTTTTCACATATATATCTTCCCCTCCCTCACGTTGCACCGTCAAAGTTAAATGACAAAAATTATCTCAGGTCCGAACGTCATCGATGTTGAAAATTTGATCGAGATCGATCGGGTGGTTCAAGAATTATTAAGTTTTATTTATTTTGATAGATCTCTCCTCTCCTCTAAGTTTTACCGTAAAAGTGATATGATAAAAACCACCCCAGGTCCGAACCTCATCTATGTCGAAAATTTGGTTGAGTTGGGTCTGGTGGTATAAGCGTGATGAAGTCACAAAACCAGTCACTTTTATTTTCATTTTTTACATATATACCCACAATCTCCCCCTCCCCCTACGTTGCACCATAAAAGTGAAATGACGAAAACATCTTAGGCCCGAACCCTATGTATGTTGAAAATTTGATCAAGATCGGTTGGGTGGTTCAAGAGTTATGAAGTTGTATTCACTTTCATACATTTCCCCTCATCTCCTCCCCCAATCCTGACACGGGAGGGTCCCACAAGTTGTAGCTAAAAATCTGATTGCCACATAGCACATCTGGTAGAGCATCATGAGAAATAAACATGAGCAAAATTTAAGGTGCTATGGACCAGAAGGATAGGATCTATGGCGATTCAAAATTTGAATATCCAAAGAATTATATCATTGAATTATGTACGTTTAAAGTAAATATCTTGAAAATCGTTAAAGCAATCAAAACAAAAGTTGTATAATATAATGAGAATAAAATACCCTGTCGAAAATCATAAACAGTGTTGCCATAGGTAAAGCAGTATTGCCAACTCAGCATAAAATATTTTATTATAAATAGCACCATATATAAGTGTGCACAGATTTAAAATTCACTATTATCACTAAACGTAACAGTGAAGTGTAGTGGTTCAGTGTTGCACATTATTGGAGTTGCATGTGCTGAAAATGTACAATGGAGAAGTCTGATATGTGGCAACAGATGGTAATAAAGGAATCTGGTCTCATACTATGAATTTAGTTCAAATGCATAACACAGATAGTATAACATAGCAAAATGTCTGCAGTGTCACAAAATATTGATGCATTTGAAAAACGAAATTGAGTGATACCAGTTTTACATCCTGTGTCAGCTCCGAAGCTATACAGGAATGCAAAATGGGATCCGAATCACTATTAAAGAGTAAGATAATAATAAAATTGTAAGGTGAAAAGTACAGCAAAAACATGTTCTAGGCGGGATTGGAACCTGCGATGCCTAATATGTCGGTTGTCTAGCCTTCTAGACCACACCGCTATCCGGTCCAACTAAAAACAAAATGAGGTAGTAATAAAATAATTATATTTCCAATGTGAATATGGTAACATTATAGTGTACAAACATAATCATATGGTATGTAGGAGAGGACCTAAAAGAATATGTCACTTAACACGAAAGACACAAACCAAGATAGTACTCTTCCAAATATTGATAAGATAACCTCGAAAACCAGTTTACAGAATAAGAAAACACCTGTTTCTTTCCTCGCTTGTATCATTTTGTTTTCGCGAGTTGTCTGCTTATTCATCGGGGCTACAGAAGTATATTGCAAAATTCTCACTTTTTCTAATGCATTTCTTTATTACCCTTTGTTCCCACATATCACACTTCTCCATTGTACATTTTCAACACATGTAGCTCCAACAGTGTGCAACACTGTTCCACTACACTTCACTGTTATGTTTAGTGATAATAGTGAATTTTAAATCTGTGCACACTTATATATGGTGCTATTTATAATAAAATATTCTATGCTAAGTTGGCGATACTGCTTCACCTATGGCAACACTGTTTATGATTTTCGATAGGGGATTTTGTTTTCATAATATTGTGCAACTTTTGTTTTGAGTGCTTTAACTATTTTCAAGATATTTACTTTAAACGTACATAATTCTATGATATAATTCCTTGGATATAATTCCTACGTTGATTCGTCAAAGTGAAACAACTAAAAACGCCCCAGGCATGAATGTCATCTATGTTGAAAACTTGATCGAGATTGGCCATTTGGTTCAAGAGTAATTAAGTTTTATTTTTTTTATAAGTCCCCTCCTCCCCCACCCCTAAGTTCTACCGTCAAAGTGAATAGCTAAAAACTTCCAGGCCAGAACTACTTCTACGTCAAAAATTTGATCGAGATCAGTCGGGTGGTTCAAGAGATTAAGAGTCACAAACATAGTAATTTTCAGCATAATTCTATGATATAATTCCTTGGATATTCAAATTTTGAATCGCCATAGCTCCTATCCTTCTGGTCCATAGCACCTTAAATTTTGCTCATGTTCATTTCTCATGATGCTCTATCAGATGTGCTATGTGTCAATCAGATTTTAGCGACAACTTGTGGGACCCTCCCGTGTGAGATTTACCGTCAAAGTGAAATGATAAAAAACTTCCCAGGTTCGAACCTCATCTATGCTGAAAATTTGATTGAGTTCGATCAGGTGGTTTAAGAGTTATTAACTCACAAACATAGTCACTTTTATTTTTATTTATATTGATTTTATTATCTCTCTCCCTCTTACCTCTCCCCTACGTTGCTTCGTCAAAGTGAAACAACAAAAAACGCCCCAGGCATGAATGTCATCTATGTTGAAAACTTGATCGAGATTGGCCATTTGGTTCAAGAGTAATTAAGTTTTATGTATTTTTTATAAGTCCCCTCCTCCCCCACCCCTAAGTTCTACCGTCAAAGTGAATAGCTAAAAACTTCCAGGCCAGAACTACTTCTACGTCAAAAATTTGATCGAGATCAGTCGGGTGGTTCAAGAGATTAAGAGTTACAAACATAGTAATTTTCAATTTTATAATTTAGATTATAATACTTCAGCTGTTTTATTCTTGAGACCTCTGAAACTTGCAAGATGCTCACTTTTCATCACGAAACCCGCCCTTGAAAGTAAGAAACTATTATCAATGGCGTATGCAAGGGGGATTTCGAGATTTAAACTTTGCCCACTTCAGCAAGATACTGTGTATTATGAAAAATGATGATTTACTATTCAATGTTGTAAAACTATGGTAGACGTATCCCAAGAGTATTGTGAATTCAATATCAAAACAGATCTATAACTTCCGGTTTGAAAAGGGGGTTGACATAACAGATGAATCCTATTCTTGGGAGGGTGAAACGATTCCAGAAAACCCCTTCTCAATTTATCTTACCGCTTTTGTTTTATATAAACGAATATTGAAACCGGAAGTACTAGCAAATATCAACCATTTCCTGTTTTGCTGGAGTGTTAGGTATGATTATGAGATATTTTTTGAGACACTGAATCAACTGTAGAATGCACTTGACGCTATCTATTGTTTCTTGTTCTATGGCAATCAACATCAAAATCGGAAATGGTTGATATCTATCACATTAGGTTCAATAAAGAATTAACGAAGGGAATGTAATCCTTGACTGGGACGTTAAATTGATTCCCAAAAGCCACTTCACGATGTCTCTTACAATTTTAGCTTTGATACCTGTCATAGACAGACAGACAGGCGGACATAGCCTCTCTTTGACTTGCGACATAGAGTAGTTTGAAAGTTTATAAATCACGCTTGTTCTGAAAAGACATGAAATTGACTGCTTGAGCCCCTTCTGATGAAATTCTACGTACGCAACTGAGCTATAATCTCTATATGTGTGTCTTGAACTTGTGGATAAATTATTAGCATTTTTGAGTTTGGTAAGAAACGCGGGTTCGATTTCCAGTTGGCCTATCTTCTAGTTCCTTGGTTTAGTTCCAATGTTAACCCATAGGTATATGTTTCACGTGGGCACGGTACTAATAATAATTGTAGAAATTAACTTTTGAAAACAATAGTTCTATAAAATGCACTAAAAATAGAAAATAAAATTATGGTGGGGTAAAGTGAAGAAATGGAATTAAGACTAAAAGCGTTGGGTGCTATTTAATGTTTTATCATAAAAACTTCAGCCTTTAACCTTAGGAAAAAGCACAACGTTTTTAGTCTTAGCTCTATTTTATTTTAATCCACCATTTTATTAGTTTCTCCGGTTTAGTGTGTTTCGTAAAGGCATAGTTTTTAAGATTGTTTACAATTATTTCTTTTACTTCTAAAGTCTTTATTAAGTATTATCTATTGAAAGAACGCTTGTGAAAGATAATAGTTCCTACTTTATTTGTTACAGTTGCGACATAAAGGTTTCCAGCACTGAACAGTCTGCCACTCACTTCAGCAATGCCTAAATAATTAACTTCGCTTACACAAATACGTAACCTGAACATGTTTGTATTCATTACAGTAAAACGATAAGTGAAATCAACGATTGTGAAAATATTTTATTGTATTGTATTGTATTGCATGTATTACATTGCAAAAAGAACTGAAAATTTCATCCAAATATTCTCTGGGAACAGTTGGCAAAATCTTGCTTGAATCAATTATCATGCAATTAAAGACGGATAAAATGATATAATGCCAGATTAGAAATTTAAAAAATGTAAGAGGTTAGTATTTTAACCACTGTTTATCCACCTGAGGAGAACCACGTGAAATGATGAAACGTGAATCAAAGTTTTTCATTGGATGTCACCCAATACTCCATACCGATAGATAGATTCCCATTCACACATTGCGAAGTAGCGATAAATGAAAATATATCGAGTGCAGTCGAAGAGCCCAGCAAGTGTGAACTACATAATGTAATTCGATTTTTACAGAAGGCTGCTGAGTTCCCTGAAATTCCAAGGCCAGAAAGTTCCAAAATTATAGTCTGTGATTTTTATATGAACCACATTGTTCACACATTCTAAGACATCTGCCACCATAGATTTCCGCCCTTGGGTATTATTGTTGTGTACGTAGATAAAGGACTTAACTTTCGGTGGAGGCTGCGGTCGCTCAATGGTAAAGGTTCATCTTTGGTGCATGGTGTCCTTGGTTCGATTCCACTTCGCAGCAAGTGAGCTTTGTAGCGCATTGTGAGTGAGTTTCTCGGGATTCTCCTGTTTCCTCCCACTTTTTTCATTCCACTATTTCCCTCATTTCTCATCATCACCATCTCCTTTAGCCTAGCAGGCATAACCGTGGTACATAAAACCTAAAGATTTCATTTTTAAACTTTCGGCAACTTCCGTGAAACCAGCCATGACTTATAAAGTTCTCGCAGTAAGTTACTCATTTGACTATGAATTGCGACTGTATTACAAACTTGAGCTAAAACAAATCAAATTATATCATGTAGTTCACACTTGGCGGGCGCTTCGATTACTCTCGATATGTTTTCAATGTCGCTATTCTACAATGGTTGAATGACAGGATATGATTATCGGTGTAGATGATGATCTCGTTTTATCTCTGGTAGCTTATCGGAGGTTCAAAAGATAGTCCTCATATATTCTAGTCAACTTCCGTCCAAAAAAGGTTTTGTAGGTTCGATTTTTACATGTAAAGGAAATTTCATTATTCTTAATATTCAGAAAGACTAGTATTGGTATTGTTATATTTATATTTCTCATTAGGACCATTAGTATTTTTACTGATAATTGTAGTCTAAAGCCTTTATGGCAGTTTATTAAGGTCCTATTTAATTTTTCATTATTTTTCATTCACTTGTTTTAATTATCCAATTTTCAGATATTTTATGAAATATCAAGTCTAATTCATTTTTTAGAAATATAGTTTAGTCATTTATCCTTTACCGAGACCTTATATAAATTCTAGAAAATTTGAATAGTATTATACTCGTATGTATGAAGCTATTGGTTCGAGCACTTTCGAATGTATTACTATTAATATTTTTCCCACAGTATATAAACACTACATTAATTATAAAATGAAGGGGGTTTACACTTCTTGTTTTTTGTGTGTGTGACGATCCCGAAGTCAATTTGTTGTGGGTATAAGCACGTTGCAGTATGAATTAAGTTTATGTCACTTGACGAATACATTATCATAATTACTACTTAAATTCTGAATTTTATAATTTTGATTTATTTTCTAACATTCATTACTTTAAGTTTCTTACAAGTAAATGATAGATATTATACAATATTCATATTGTATCGTGTGGAAACAATAACATAAAAGGTAGAAGTACAAAAACAACTAGAGGGTAAAGAAGCAATATAAAGAAATATCAACAATAACGTTAAGTTATTACGCACATACATCAACGCTCGCTTCTTAAAACGAAAACGCCATATTGTGTATACTTAGAGGAAACACAGAAAGACTCCACAATATTTCAAAAGCCATAAAGTCGGTTTTAATAAATGTCAACTTTATTGCCACGCAGTAGAAACCAAAAATACATAAAGTTCAGTCAGTACTATAGAGAAATTCTTTTACAACACAATGTGCTGGCTATGTTCTTTCATTAATCATTATGATTGAAAGCAAACACTACTTATAAAAGAAACCAGTAAGCGAAGTTTAAACCTTTTGTGTAAAGTGTTCAATTGTTATTGTTGATAGAAAGCAATTTGTGATCCTCGTGTTATATTTTAAGTATCTAATCATCTTTGTATTATTATTATTATTATTATTATTATTATTATTATTATTATTATTATTATTATTATTATTATTATTATTACCAGTAGTAGTAGAGTAGTAATAGTAGTAGTAGTAGTAGTAGTAAACATTTCGGAAGCTGATAAAAGCTGAGTGGAAATCCTTAGATATCTGTGTGAAACGATAGTTAAAATTTCGATTTTGTGCAAAGCGACCAGCTAATCATTGCTCCAAAAAAGACTATATCATTAAAATTCAGTGCTAATATAGAATTAGCACCAAATTTTGGAAGGACACTTTTATGGGAGGAAAAGTAGGAATACCAATCTATTGAGCTCCTTGTAAATATGTATTATTCTATTATAAATTGTGAAAGTAGACATAATTCTCTACTGTTATTTTTAGCCGCAAATCTTTCTTTATCACAGTACTAGTCTTTACATTATATATATAAAAAAAAACTTTCCAAACAATGCCAAATGTAATGCAACTTCATCTTCTTTAAATTACAACTAGGCTTAACACAACGATCACGGTTGATATTAAAATAATAAAGATTGATTTTAAAATGCATCTCAATAGTAATAATGATCAATCTTTGTTTTTTCTAAGCCGTTTTCCTCATGTTATATTTCACTGTAATTGAACAACGATATCAGAGCAGCTCATCTCTCAATACTTCCTTATATTCTCATTGTAAATTTTAAGACTACATTTAAACTCGTTGAAGTTGTATTTGGATTTCAATAGGCCTGTAATAACATCAAATTTTTCTTCATTTGATGTATGATGCTCTGTTTTAAGTGCTTATCAGGCAGATTATATTCGATACGTTTTGTATTTTACGAATCAATTAAAAGTGCTATAAATACGAATATTTTGATAATTGCATTAAATGTATTCCCTACGTTACTTGTTATAACTGCCTAGTTGTTTCCTCCCGAGCCTTCGGCCCGTTGTACACCGTAGGTTAAGAACGTGTTTAATTTAATACTGTAATTGTTTATATTAAATAAGTATATTTTTTTTTTGATTGGATTTGAGTTTAGTGTCTCGTTCAGCAGCGAGGCTATATGACACGTAGACCTACAGTTTAACGTGGGATCCGAACCAAGTGAGCTACTACCAGGAATCGAACCCTGGTCTTCCACGCCAAAGGTGCGTATGATACCCGCTTAGCCACGAAGGAGCTCAATTTTATTTTTGAGTTTTCCACCCCAAACCAGATACCACGTTTATGCAGTTGTGTTCAAGGAATTCATTATATTATAAACAATATTATGTTGATTTGAATCATTGGTTAGCAAGCAACATCACAGGTAGCGACATCTATTAGCGTGATTCTTTGTTATTAAGATTTGGGGTGACGCATATACTTATGCTATATGAGACTTTTCCCTTTTACTATTAGAGTATGTTGCTTGTAGTTCATTACAACTTTTCAATGATAACTCTTCCAGTAGACCATGCCAACAAGAATTTCGATATTGTAAATGTTTAAATGTCATTGTGTTATTGATCTTTCAACACAATAGTTTGTTCTCATATAATTTGGTGAGAGTTTGAAGAAAAGTAATTGGTTACTTTTGAACCTTTGTGAGCGAATCTTTGTTAGAATAAAATGTGTACAACATGTGTCTTCATAATGTTTACACCATTGAGTGTTCTTACTCTATATGGCAATGATTTCACAGAGAAGAGTTCCAAAATAATATATAGACTCTTTATTAGTTCAAGTTTTCAGAAATCGAAATAATAAACACATTTCGTTTAGTATGACACATAACTATTATGAATTCCAGGAAACAATCATTGAATGAATGAAGATAAAAACTTAAAAATGTGCTTCCTGAAGAAAAATATTACTACCAGTGTAATTCAGATTTTGTTTTGAGCACAGGGCAAGAATCTCCATCGCACAGAAGTTTTTAGTATGTAATTAACTGAAAAATATATCTTTCCCAAACTCATAGGGACAATTGTCCCCTCCGCCCCCCAAGAGACACTCTAACATTACGTGTAATAGAATGTACTTGTCATAAAAATTTGGTGAAAGGAAATCACGATTATCTTTATTAATAAAATTGCTGAAGACGTAGATTATAGCTCTTTATTGTTTTACAGTAAATATATCCTTCTTTAGGTTTCTTCCCGATACGCATTATAAGTTAACACTGTAGATTATCTGCACTATTCTATGTATTCTCCAGACTCTTACTGTTTGTTGGGACAGTTAAAGTTGTAGCAGGTTCACTCAGATGTACACTGCATAAAGAAAGTTTAAACAGGCACTAATAAGAAGCTTAAGCAAAGGTCTTCCAAATGTCATACAGTATTACGGTAACATTTTTTAAAGGAAGTCGGCTGTTTTTCTAAATATTCGGTTACGCTGTGAATGCACTTTGCGTTAATCAATATATCTTATCAAGCTCAACGAAATTATGTGTTTTTGAGTATTTTTTTTTTTGCATAGTTCTGAGAAAATAGACAAAAACAAGCTTTTTTAACGTAAAAATCAATGCTATACTAGAACTTATGCAGGTGAATCTGATGTAAAACAATACGTCCATCAAAGCGTTTGATTATGAGACTGACAAGAAGAGATTATACATGACCATAAATGAGATATAACATAAAATTATCTTTAACTCATTAAGTTTATGTTTTTAAATTAACGCTATTGACATAGAAACGAAAGTAACAGAATAACGAATACATAAATTCTTCTATTTCATCTGTTTCATATGTTTTTATAAAGCTGTTTTCCTGAGATAGTTAATAAAGCATAAGCATTGATATCATCATTATATGTGCCTTCCAAGAACTTTCCAAGTATCGTTTACATTTTACCCGCTCACGACTTTGCGCACCCTTCTGCTAAACCAAATCGAATTCAATATTTGTCCTTGTAAGCAGTTCTTTCCGTTTTATAAATATGATCATGTAAACTGATTGTTATAACTTTTGTGCGTCCAATACGATTTTATATTATTTTGACAATATCCTTTATGAGTTTAATTTTTGATGCAGCATGTGATCGTCGTTAAACATATAACTTTATTTCCTCAGCAGATATAAGTTTCCATAGTCTTGATCTTATATTCAAGCACAATTCGGTTCCTTGGCAATTTTATGTTCCTCTGTGACATTTGGTATATAACCTTACTTAATATACTGGAAACCACAGAAGCTCCTATATCAAAATAGGAATCTCATTTTAACACAAAGAATAGAATGTTGAACAGCAATTTCCGGAGTATTTTACGCCTGTCACCCGCACATTTTGGAAAAGGAAAGAAAGAAAGGGATGTAAGTCCTGCAATATGTGCTTCCGACGGAAACTATACATCGCATGGAAGAGCAAAGTTTAATAAGAAATCTGTCTGGCAGTATGTCTTGCAATGCTTTCCCGTATTATACTTCGTTTTATTCTCCCTCTCTATTTCTTGTGCAAAACTATCAGTGAGTGTTCTTGCAATTCTGTGTGCACAAAATCTCTTCCAGTATAAACAAAGCCGCCCGCCAGACTGACTCCACGCTCTGGCAATAATCCAACGAGGTTCCACTTCTCCTTTTTTCCCTCTTCCTCGCTGGACCCGCCTCCATTCCATTCATACTGGGAACGATGATGCTCATCTACGCGCGCCAACTTTTCCAAACATCATCTCAAAACATATCCTTAACTTTCTGGTAGATCTGAGTGGGCGGAGCATATTTCTTCCTTAAACCAGGTCACATTGGCAGGATAAAGTTCGTAGAATTATCTTTCACCTAAATGTATAACCAATGATAAGGAATCATATGCTACTAACATTTTTCTTAGTTCGTCTCTGTGTTTTCGATTCGCAAACAGCACACTCTAAGATTTGTTATAGATACTACAGAGCTGTACAACTACCAAGTATGTTAATCTCTTTATCAATCTCAGCCAGTGTGATACATCGTCTACTTCTTGAATTGTATGAAAAATTAAAAGAATTTATCATTTATTGTTCTAAATTTAACAAGCAGTTTTTAATTACTTTTGGTAATCATTGGAGTTTCATTCTCAAACAGTATTATAAATATGAATAATTGTAATTTTTCCAAAGAGTTAAGAACTAAGCCTAAGGAAACATTAAGTTTGTGAGTGGAACATATAAACTGTAATCTGTGCCAGTAACAATTATTATTATCCTACACATATATAACTGAGAAAACTCGTCATTCATGAGAGTACGTTCCTTAGCTCTTAGTTAAGCTTAAGCGTCCTACAAGACCCAATATAAACACATTATTTACTCAAGAGATATTTACTGTACTATATTTCCAAATTCCATATAAGAGTTTCCATTATCAATGGTGCTCCAACTAATTCTCGCATAACCACATTAAACTAACTAGAGACATAAGATATTCCTATATTACCTAATCAATCTTGATCTGAGTGCAATTTAACATGATCTGTTTGCACAGAATTTATTGTAACAAATATTATTCAATAAAATGCATGTTCCAGTATTCCGTGACATTTTGTGTTCGTAGTCTTGTAGCCTCATTCCCAACAGACAGTTAATTCTTAACTATTGTTACGTTACTAAGCAACACTCAAACATTCTCAGAAATTTAAGTCTATGACAATAGTAAGTCCGAGTAGCATACATGTGTAAATTTATTTCATTTCTAACTTTCATCATTTTAAGTCGTAATACGTAGATGATAATAAACTTGAAGGGCAGTTTAAAATGTAATTAGCTCGAAACACAACTTATTATACTTAAGTACAACATCTAACATTTTATAACTAAATACTTGAGTACAAAACTACTATTGTTTGCAATTAAACTAATAATACTCTTTGCAACAAGGTTGGGAGGATTCTTAGTAAGTGCAAGTACTGCTATATTTACTAAGTTCACAATACTACATCAGTTGTCATCCGTTAAAGAATGGAAACTAGTGTTCAAGAAAAAGTGTGAAAGAGCTCCTTGGTAATGCGTACACAAAATGCTATTTCAGTATTTACTTTTAAAAATATATGCAATAAATGTATAACGCTATTTCTCCTTTTCTGTTTTGTCGGGACGTTAAGTGTTCTTACATTATTACTTCAGAAGAAATCATTATTGTTAACGCAACGATTAACAATTGCTAACGGTTCATTCACGAATACAGTTCTAACTAATCCATGTTGCTACGTTTATGAAAATTTAAATTTTTATATTTCTTCTTATACATTTTTGATATTTAGGAAATTACATTTCACTAATGTCGTACATTAGAAGAAAATCTAAAAATAATTTGATATGCATCTTAGCAATGCAAGACCTTTGAAGTTTTATAATGATTCGCAATTACTTTTATTGCAAACAAAGCTGAAAGTATTTTTTCCTCTTCGTTTATAGAAATTTCCTTCAAGGATATCAGTACAAGAAATGAGTAGGAAAGGAGAGAGTGGTAACAGAACTTCTCTAATAAAATTTGATTGTCATTATATACCTGGGTATATACAGTTTTTACTTCATATGTTTCACATGCTTAATATGATATTTCCTTTTAGATATGAAAAATTCTGCCGTGTAGATGAATACTTATCTCACATTCGTTTATTTATTTATTTATTTATTTATTTATCTGTCACCTATAACAGTGCTTCTTTTACGATGGGGATGACAATACATAATGATTAAAATTAACATAACATAATACATACAACATGATAACATAAATATTAATAATACATAATTCAAACTAAATGCATAGTAAGAAAATATGGGAAATGACAATGAGAAAGAAAGCAAAATGAATAAAAAAGAAAAATACAATAAAAGCGAAACACGTATTAATATACAGTATATATACATAGTTGGTAGATACAGTATATCACTAGACAAGAAAACAAACACAAAATTGTAAGAAGTTCGTTTTCGTGCTGATTACTTATCTTTAAATACATTTATTATTTGAGACATAAATTTACTACATGACAGAAAAATCAATATTTGCATTATCTCTGTTTGAAATATTGTATTGCCTTGTAATTCTCACAAGTGGTGAGTTGAGTTAATTTTGGGTTTAACGTCCCCTTCAGCAGCGAGGCTATATGAGACGTGGACCTAGTGATTAACGTGGAATCCGAACCACATGAGCTCCCGCCGGGAATCAAACCCGGGTTTCCCACACCAAAGGCGCGTACGCTAACCGCCTAGCCACGAGGAGCTCCTCTCACAAGTGGCGAGTTTGCATGTAATATCGTATTAGAATTTTTACAATAGAATGTTTGTCTCGTTAGTAAATTATTTTTCTCAAGTATTAAAATATAATTGTTGTAAAACCTCTTCAGTTTCAAATACGCCATTAACTAATTTATATAGAAACGAGTGGTCTGCAATTTATCTTCTGGTACGTAAACTACTATACTTACAGTCTTGTAATAATCTTTTGTAAGATACTGTTCTTCTTTATATTTCTTGTATTTCTTATAGTATAAAGAGCGCAAAAACTTATTCTGAATTCTCTCAATTTTCTTCATGTAACATTCTGTAATATGGATTCCACACTATCGAGAGATATTCTAGATTGTTTCTAATAAAACTATTGAATAATGCTATTGAAGTTGAGTTTTTTGAAAGTTCTAGAATTCCTCAATAAAATGGCGCGTGCACTCCAGTATCATATGACTAGATTGGTTTTGTAGTACAGAAACCCAGAAGTAGGCTCTGGTGTCCAATCAATGCTCTTACAACCCAGTTAAAACTGTGACACATTCTCAACTTATTCCTTCTTCTTCTTCTTCTTTTTTGAGGGGGGAGGCTTCACTTGACTACAGATACGGAAAGAACAGGGGCATTTCTGCCCTATAAAATAGTAAGGAGCAACTATCCATTTCATTGGTGCTACTTTTTATGTTTCTACATACATCAAGTCGCATATACACTTAGCAACCAATGAATAAACCAAACGAGTTACTTTCCTTCTCTTTTAAACTTATCAATCTTGGCTCGTACTTTCAATGAAAATAAACAGGATTCTCAAATTTTAGAAAAATAAGAATTTTATGTGGAACCTTGTATGTTCCTAGGGTCAGGAATACATTCTCTCAAGTTTCCAGCATTTAAACAACTTGCGAAACTTTATCTATTACATATTCTGAGAGTTTGCTTGAGCACGTTCTTATCTTCTTCACGCTACTTTCTTCACTCTAATCATGCTAAAAGATTTTAGTTTTGGTTTAAGTCTTCTGAGTTACTTCAAGCAGTGGCGAAATTCCAACTGGCTTAAGTAATTTTAAAGAAAGAACATTGATTTTAGAAACAAATTTATTAACTGCATAAAAGAGACTGTAAAAAAACATATTCAAGCGTTTTCACGAGTACTCAATTTATTACGGTATTTTTTGGTATTCTTAATGAAATTATTTATTTCTTTACCTCGGCATATTGACATATAATAAAATTTCTATCTTTGAGCTCTTTCATTTCATACTTCAAACAAAATGTTTCTTGATCAATCATTTTCTTTGTTTTAACAATCTTGATGTATGCTCCGAGTACAAACTTCAGGTAAATGCAGTCTATAGCCGAGATTCGAATTCAGTACACTTTAAGATAAATTGTTCTTTAAAAAGACAAATAAGTAACTAGCCTGTAGCGATGCAAGAAGTTCACCTGAATTTTCTAAAACAACTCAATAAGGCAAAACGAAAATGGACAACAATAGTTGGGATCAAAGACGACAATCTAATCCACACCCTCCCTGACGAAGAGAAAATAGTAAAAAGAAAGTGAAGAAGAAGGAAAAATTTAATTGGCATATCTTACCTCCCATCAATTAAAGATTGGTTTCTTGCTGTTATAAGATGTCAGAGTACTTTTATTACAGAGTAATCTATTCCCTCATTCTAGTTCGTTACTTTGCAGTTATTAATTTAACTGGAGGCCCAGTGCCTCAGTGGTAGAGCGCTTACCTTTAATGCGTAAGGTTCTTAGTTCTATCCCCGGCAAAGCAAGTTTGTGGCGGACAACATCGTGTCCCTGGGTTTTCTCTAGATACTCCTGTTTCTCCCACATTCTCACTCCACCAATTCTTCCATTATTATTAACTTGCCTTAATCGTTCTTCTCCCTTAGCCTAACGGACATAGTCATGGAACGTTAGACAGAAAGATTAATTTACTTTTTTAAACTGTAGGAGTTTGGAACTAGTCACACTAATCCTGGTTTACACTAAATATGTGGGATAGAGTAATGCCATGAGGAAGAGCACTTAAACATAATGCCAATCAATGCACTTCCAATGAGCTTTACTTACTGCTCTACGTCATAAACAAATTTCGAAATTACTGCATAAGAAACAAAAATACATTATTCCCACGCCTTCTCTACAGTTTCAGTCTATTGTATTGAAACATTTAACAAAGATGTAGTAGGTCAGGGGGAAGAATAAAAAATTCCACCGTTTTATTTACTTCCTTTTCATATTTTGTCCATCTAAGTCGAGTTCAACAACATTGTAACTAAGGTTATTGGGATAAGAGCATTACAATATACCACAATTATTGAATGAAGGACTGATCTGTTTCTTTATTTTTAATTCATCTGTTGTATATGATGTTTTAGAGATATAACATGTTGTTTTGTCTCCTAATCTAAATAATAATGGTCTCAACTAGTGATATGGCTATGACATATTTTGGGTGTTTATTAGATCTAACTTGATGTCAAATGTACGAAGGTGTCAATTCGTTTTTCTCAATAATTAAGTAATCATTTTCACATACTTTATTTAATATCAAATATACGAGTAATTGTATGACTACGTAAGTAAAGCATAAAATAATCATATTTCTTAGTAGTGCAAGGTGAGGAATTAAGATATTGTCTCGCTGCTATGACTAACCAACTTGATTTCTAGAGAGAAAGCAGTATCGTGGAGTAATGATTAATTTCTTGATTATGTGGCAGACAAACACCATGTAAGCAGGCTTTCGCGTAGTTCTCTCAATTTCTTACTTCAGCACACAATCATGGGACTTTAAGCAAATAAGTATGTAACATCTTTATTTCGAAACTGGAATTTAAATTTCCTTCATTACCTCTTTCTATGACTTGTCTTGATTATATTAATGAAGACCTGAAGTAAATTAAGATCGAAGTGCCATTTGAACAGTTTTGAAATAATGATGTTTTTCTTCGAGAATTTGTGCTGTGCACATACACCTCACGCATTATTTGGCAATGATCTGGACTACTACGCACAGGTTTGGCGCTTAGATCCGAATATACTTAAACTGGCTTGAGCCATAGACCATCATTCCGGTTATAACTCGAAACTTCAGAAAATGACACTTAGATCGAAATTTACTTTAGGTCTTCATTTATCTTTTACTTGGTTTCTCTGTAATCAGATATAGACTACAGAGTGTGATCTATATTTCCATTATGCAGAATTAAATAAGTTCTTTATATTCCTCTTTCCAACGTTCATATTCCGTTACTAAGGTCTGATACTCCAGATGTATGAAATCAATGCTTCTCCCTAGTAACTAATCTTCCTTATTAAGTATTTTTCTGTACACAAAATATTGATTGGCTGGTTAAAAGTTCTGTGTACGCCCTCGTCTTTAAAAGTAATTTTACATAACTGAAATATAACAAACATTATGGATCTTGCATTTGTAAATCAACTTCAATGCCTAATATTCCTAATAAGGAAAGTAAACATGATCCTTTGACTAAATCTAGGAAATTTTAAATTGGATTGCATTAACCGAAGCAACAAGTTTACCAACAACAGCCATGTAGAGTTAATTTTAACTCTACTTTTAGTGATACGCAGAAACGAGACCTCAAGTCTGTTTCACAGAAAAGAGTAATGAACTTGTGTAACCACAGGTGGGCGCTTCTGGGAAGTAATATATAAGTTTGCTAAAAAGGCAACCTAATTTGTTTTTGCTTGCTTTTCATTTAGGAGATTTGTGGCAACTATGGAAACGCAGGCCTATTCCACTGTTTGATATTTTCCTCTTTAATAAGGAAAACAAGAAGTGATCATGTTAATGTATATTTACTTCCAGGAAAGGTCACTAAAAAGACCACTAAGCGTCCACCTAGCCTCCTTACGGAGATGAAACTATAACTCCAGTTGATATCTTCTCATGTTTTCCCTGACAACCAAAGAAAAAAGTTTCGGTGTAAGTATAAGTGAGTGGGAAAAGATGAACCCTGCCATAAATCCTGTCCCATTTCCTTTCTTCTAACTTTTATGAGAGAATCCAAATTTCAATGTACAGGTTGCTATCAAGCATTAAAATCAATAGAAGAAACTATGGACCACAGCACATAAGTAACTCATATGTCCACCACCATTTCCATCGCAGTTCCTCAAACACTTCAAAAGTGCCAGTTCTTGAGTCAAGTGGCTAAATAGAGCCATCACAGATACAAACACAAGTGGCGATTTGTATTCCACTTTAAACGGAAGGTCTGTTCTTACCAAGTCTTAGTGCTGAAAACAAGTGTTCAATGAAAATCAAACATTTTATTAGGTTTCTTTGGCTTCTCTTCAAGCAGGCTAAGATTCTGATGTTCGGACGGTGTTTTGTTTATTGTAAAACCTAACTGCGGAAGTAAAGATGAGTCATCTAAATGTGGATAGAATAGACACAGAAGCAGTGACGAACACAAAACTTCGTCAAGGGGAGGTTCAAGCTTATATCTATATTTTATATTTATTTTATATTAATAAGGCAAATGGTTATTTTTGCATCATCTAGCTCAAGGGAAGGGGAGTTAAAACCTCAAAACCTCCCTTACGTACGTCATTGCACAGAACTATTTATTATGAAAGTGGAAAAAGGTACTGTGTTTGGGATATTCTGGGTGAAAAATATAAAGGAAAACAGGCATTCCACATAAAATGAAAGTTACTGTACTTTGTTTCCAAACTTCACAGAGCATTCTGATACAGAGAGGAAATCTATAGGTAAGTTATGACTCATGTACAAGGGTTTTCATCAGTGACGACGATATAGTGGGACAAGGAGTGAACGCCTCTCTGGTATCTACTTCTGACCTCTTCAGACATTTTGTATTGTAATATAAGTAATATAAAACTATTATTTTACGTATATACAAAAAAATAGCTGTTCCTCTGCTTGCTTCCCCTCCAAAAAATGAAGGCTGCCGTCGTCACTGGTTTTCGTTCATAGCAAACGACGTGGAAACATGTTATGTAGTGGATGAGTCAACAAAGTGAAAGAAAGAAAGAAACTATTACTGGCAAGTATCTCAAAATACATCGATATTAAAGGTCATGCATCATCATCTCTCAAAAGGGAAGGTGTTCAAAAACGGGTGTCGGTCCTGTGGTCGAAGGGGTCCGGGCCGGCCCTGAAGTTTACTTGGGCCTATGGATTTATATTTAAATTTTCATTGATGTATTGCTAGATGATATTTTATAAACCTGAATGGGTTCCCCAGAAGTTATTTCGAAATAGCCTTGGGCTCAACTTGTAAAATTTATGTGAAAACATCAATTTTGAAATGTTAATATTCCTGACCAGAAAGTAATTTGTTGTCACTGTACTTCAATAAAAGTTACATTTGAATTTTTTCGCGAAGAATACACATCTAATGTATAAAAATGAAACTGATTTTGTGTGTGATTGAATCACGGGGAAACGACAGAACTTCTGAAACGAATTTTCGAAACAAGTTGTTACCTATCTCGAATTGGGTTTTATAGTGTGATTTTAATTAAAATTTATATTTTAAGGGGGGAGTCGTGGTGATTTTATTCGAAATAGTGTCGTACGATCCTGTAAAGTTAAGAAGATAGAACATGGTACTTATATTCCTCACTAAAAGAAGGGAGACTCATGATCTAGCATTTTTAAATTCCCGTTTTACTAAGGAAGGGGGCATTTTCTATAATTTGTGATTTATATTGAAAGCAATGTTTCCTGTTGTTCATTGGTTGGTTTGAAGTTTACTGTCCCTTTCAGCACTGACGAGATGTGGATCTACAAATTTTATGCCAAAAATACAGTATTTCACGATCCCATCAAGTTAGGAAAATGAAACTCACTGTCAGTAGGGGTAGTTGGAGTAATTGGGGACAGGCGCGTTTTCTAAAATCTGGTAAAAATATGAAAACAGTTTTTCCAAATTTGAAGAGTGTGTACATAGTGCCATTCGTCTGGTAGAATGGTTTTAACTAATATGAAGAGTATAAAAGAATACCCCTATGCCAAAAATGGGTCCATGTTTTAGCATGCAATCACATTTCGTAGTTCTTGAAACGTTTGGCTATCCTGAGATAATTGTCACAGAAGCACCTGGAGAAAATATTGTACGGTTAAGAAGAGATGATAAGGTACTTATAAAAGAATTAAATGTACTGTGTTATGTTGGTCAGTATACGTACAATTGTGGTGTCTCTACTTACCCCACATTTTTGTACAGTGGGGTAAGTGGGGACACAAATCTGCCGTGTCGTGACAAAACGCTGTAACTTTGTCGAAGAAGTTTTGCGAAAATGAGCCTTAAAGTTTTCATCCGAAAATGTGATCTGTATCGTGTAGAACCAGTGTAACTAGGCAATAATGGTCAACCAATCAATTTTCACCAAATTTAATCACACAACATGCATTTACGTAACATTACATGTAACCACGTGTTTCCAAAGTCAAGATACACTTGTTATACACGATACAGATCACATTTTCGGATGAAAACTTTACGGCTCATTTTCGCAAAACTTCTTCGACAAAGTTACAGCGTTTTGTCACGACACGGCAGAAATTGTATACTTGTAGGGTAAGTGGGTACGGATACAGATGCAGGTATTTCCGATAATACATCGAAGATGATGAAGACAGTGCAATTTCTGGCTTAAAGCACGTTCAAGAAAATTAGTGTTATGCAGCTGATTAGGTGAAAAATTGGTCTATTGGCAGAGTTAAAGTCAGTTAGCAAAACTGTGCGTGAAATCAAATGCCTTGAATGAACTGATGTGCAATCTCGTTTTCCACTTTGAGAAGATGTAGATATTGTACACAAAAGGGCTATTTTCTGTGGCCCTGTTAAATTTGACAGTGTGATGCCTTTCGTAATTAAATCTTCTATTGTAGCTGATATTGATAAACACTATCGTTTCTGTAAGGCAAAACTGTAGACTACAAATCTGGTTCATGCACTCAATGTTTTGTGTAGACTCTATTCGTATCCTATAAACTATAAGTAGGTTTGTATTATATGCCTTAGAATGCTCAGTAATAATCATCACTTTTTAAGGCAACGACCTATGAATCTACATAGGCTTCAAGGTGTAATCTACATTTATTCTTATTTATCCATTTGTTGAACTGTTAGGCACCAGTAGATTTGTTAGTATTCAGTATTTGGTTGGTCTTTAGCCCAGAGACGTACCTCATCAGGATCTCTTTATTTGTTTGTCTCCACTTTCCCCGTACCAAATATGAAGCCTCAGAGCAAACTGCAATCACATATTCTTCATTATTTCAATGTTTCTGGGATAAGTAAATGATGTCAAGCATATATTTCTAATACCATAGTTTTCTGAACAAAATTAAACATATTTTTGAAATATGGACATTATTATTATTATTATTATTATTATTATTATTATTATTATTATTATTATTATTATTATTATTATTATTATTATTTTACATTTGCCACAGTACCATTTGCAAAATGTTGTATCTCTGACTAGAACTGCAACAGGAATATGAAACTTGGACCTATCAGCAGTAGACAACAGGTACTGTCCCCATTTTCCCTTCTTTATTGCCCCTGTTAACATATGGGAGGGAACAGGATTGTCCCCACTTACCCCCAAAAGAGAGCTAAGTGGGGACAGTAACTGATTTTTAATAAACATTTTATTGTGGAACAAGTATTTACATTGCTTCAAAATGGACCCTATGCTTATCAAGTGTACAAACCAAAGTTAATATGATCATACTTTCAGTTTGATAATCCGAAAACTATTACTGGTACAGTAGTTGAAAGTTGAACGTTGCAAAACATGTCCCCACTTACCCCAACTACCCCTATATAAATTCCTCATGAAAAATAAGGAGACAATGTTTTTTCCTTAAATTTCGTTTTCAGAGAGAATGAGATACAGTGTGCCCGTAAAGATATAGTATACTTTTGATCGGTCACAGGAAAGTAACAAAAGAAAATAGAAATGTGAATTCTTCACCAAATAAGAGAAAAACTCTCCAAATTTCCGTACTATGATGTGCAAGCGTGTGTGCACACAGATGATAACAAAACACCACAAACTGCGCAGCAGCCCACAGCCACGCCACTCGAAAAATGGACGGTACAGAGGAAAGTTTAGTGTGTTCTGTGGCTTTCTAAATTCGAACCCGTGACCAAAGTGCAACATGAATATCATCGCGTGTACAACAAAGCGCCACCAAATAGCAATAACATTATTCGGTAAGATAAACAGTTAAAGGATGACGGGACAAACCCCGTTTTAGTAGGCCCTGTTCTAGTTGGACAAACCCCGTTCTAGTATGCCATCGGTAAGTGAAGAGTCTGTAGTGGTTATACAAGAGAGCTAACTAAAGGGCCCTAAAAATATGCGCGTGCGGATGCTCGTCAATTACACCTAAGCAAGGCTATATTTCATAAGGTGTTAATGAAACATCTACGTTTTTCGGGTTGCAAAGTGTACTCTATCAAACTGGCGGATAGACCCAAACGATTTTCGTTTGCTACATATACACTTCATAAGATCGACAATGATGAACGATTTCTGCAGAAGATTATGTTTAGCAGTGAGGCGGCATTCCTTGTCTGTGGACCATGTTCATCTCCGTAACGTCAGAACATGAGCTGCTGAAAATCCTCGTACCTATGTTGAGTACGAACGTAACACCTCTAAAGGAAACGAGTGGTGTGACCTGATGCATGATAAAGTGATAGGCCCATTTTTCTTTGTGGAGCAGACTGTGACGTGAAACACCTACCTTTACATGTTGGAATTGCGCGCAGTGCCACAATTTCTAGAAGGTATCATCTTTCAACATGATGGCGCTCCTCGACACTACGCCGACGTTGTTCGTGAGTTTCTGGATACAACATTCCCCAGCTGTGGATAGGCAGGGTTCTGTCACGCCATGGTCACCACGATCCTAGGATCTGACACCCCTAGACTTTTGCTTGTGGGTTATATGAAGCAACATGTGTACAGTGAAAGTATCAACGACATTAATAATTTAAAATAGAATCACAGACATTATTCACTCTGTTACATCAGACGTGCTTAACCGTGTGTGGGAAGAACTTGAATATCGTTTAGATTTGGATAGAGCAACAAATGGAATCCACATCAAACTGCACTGAATAGGTATGAAACTTGGAGAGTTTTCCTTTTATTTGGTAAAGATTTCGTATTTCTATCTTGTTTCGTTGATTTACTACGACCGGTCAAAAGTGCACCATGACTTAACGGACATACTATTTTAAATATTTTGTCATCACATTTGTTACAAGGTGCCAACATTGCAATGGTGTTATTATTTCCTATAGATATTTTCCACTTGAAGTACCACCCCGACGCTTATGATTGGCCACTCTCTCAGTGACCTTAAACGCTCCGTGATGTAGATTCACCTCCTCAACACAAATATCCACGTACTTTTGAATTTTCAAAACGTTTCTAAGTTTTATTCCTTTAATTTGTTTCAACAAATTAACAAACTACTGACTGCAAGTTGCATATTACATTGAAATGAGTAACAATCAACAACAGGGATATAGAGAATGAAATCAAACGAAATCTTGATTCCATGGGTACAGTGGCGGCGGTTGGACGTTAAAAGTGGGGGGCAAGACATGATCTGAATATTTGTATATCAATGTTAGTTTTCCTGGTTGCTTCTAACACTTAGTTTGACGAAAGGTTGTACAACTATTAGGATACTGTCTTTTTCAGTTAAAATACCGTCGTGTTTCATATTTTATTAAGTAAATTGACGAGAGCAACTCAAGTAGCTACTAGCTCTTTGTACCCTTAAACAACGAATGTGTAAGAAGAGATTTGATTCTTTGCTCATGAACATCTTAAAATATGATCATATTATTTAATAACAAATTTGCAAAACAAATAAACAGAAAGGATAATATTAATCATAGTAATGAATAATGAGGTTTGTTTTGTAGAAGGTATACTGAAACTGGGAATTAATGAACAACTTGTATTTTTAATTCCACGCATGCTATTATATATGTTATTACTCTTAGAAAGACAGTCAATACTACAGGCATGTGCTACGACATTTAAAGAAATACTTTTGTAACTTCCTGAAACATGTTTGTTGCCATTAGGTACAGTTTTCACTTTCTTGGAATACATCAAAACGCAACAATACTTAGATCACTCCACACTCCAGTTATACAAAATAATTCTAAAACCTAGAATTATGTCGAATTCACTAAATTTAATTGTATATACAAAATTGTATATGTGCACTCCTAAACTCGTATATTACACTGTAAAGCAATGTAAAACGCAGAAGTTGTTTCTTATTACTCTCTTTTTAATTAATATTCCTTACTGAGCTCCTTCGTGGCTAAGCGTTTAGCATTCGCGCCTTTACGTTGGAGATCCAGGTTCGATTCCCGGCGGGAGCTCATGTGGTTCGGATTCCACGTTAATCATTGGTCCACTTCTCATATAGCCTCCTCTGCTAAACGGAATGTTAAACTCAAAAATAATCAAATCAAAATATTCCTTGCTATTAGAAAAAAAGACATATTAGGAACTGTCGATTTTTGTGCAATTAAATAATAACTTGTGAAGGACATTTCTTTCTTTTCTTCTTTTTTTTTTCAAAAATGTTATGTCAGTTAGTTCTAAAGCGGCTGACTAATATATCGAGCCCTTGTAAGAATAAATGAAAGTATGCTCGAATTTGGGGCGCTCCAATAGGTTAATTTTTGGGCCATTTTTCATGGCAATTAAAACACAATTCCTGTAGATTTCTTAACTCCACCGGTAGGTAACCAATACATACTCACGGAACGGCAAAAGTTTTATGGCACTATTTTTATTCTATGAACCATTAATACGTACAAAACCTTTATATTTCCAAATGAAACTATATACATTAATGGGTCATTTCAAAAAGTGGGGGGTCAACTGCCCCCTTTGCCCTCCCCTAATCGCCACCCATGCATGGGTATGCCCTTTAGGCTAAAGGGGACGGATGATTAATCAGTGAATGATTGTAAAATTAAATTTTAGTTCTTTCTTACGGAGAATTGAATCCTGGACGACGTGCACCAAAGGCACATGTGCTAGCATCTTTCTTTAAATTGTATTTATTTAATGCAATATACAGGGTGCGGCACGTAAAACCGGCCCGTCGTAATATTCTGGTATATTGTGTTTTTGGCAACACTTAAATAATCTACCTTCCTACCAAGAGATGGCGTGTCGAGGTCGGGTCGACTTACATGACCTGCAGTAGTCACGTGCAGCCGCAGCCAGTGAAACTTGTCGAAACCAGTTGAGAAAAAGGCCTCGTTGTGTTAAGCCGGGTGAGTGTCAGTGTGTGATAATGCCGTATTCGATACCCGAGCGTGTTGCCATTGTTGAAGGGTTCATTCTCACTGGATCTTTTGTGAAAACAAAGAATTTATTTCGGGAGAAATTTCCAGGACGTTCTGTGCCAGCGAAAAGCACCATTCAGGAATTGATTGAAAAACGGCGGCGTACAGCATCGGTTCAAAATGCTCCCAGGAACAGACGACCATCTGTCTGCACACCTGAATTAAAGATGCAGGTGGAGGAGATAATGACAAGAAGTCCTCGAAAGTCAACCAGGAGATTGAGTCAACAGGTTCATGCGAGTGAGAGAAGTTGCAGACGTGTTTTAAGGGGACTGAAGTTAAAACCGTACCGGATAAGTGTTGTGCAAGAACTGAAGGAGCCTGACCTGCAGAAGAGGGTGCATTTCTGTTCATGGCTGTTGAGCAATGTTGCCAGTGGTTTCTTGGATCCACTAATGCTCATCATGAGTGACGAGGCGTGGTTTCACCTGTCTGGGTACGTAAATTCCCAAAACAACCGGTATTGGTCGACAGAAAATCCACACGCAATCCACCAGATACCCTTGCATGATGAGAAGATTGGTGTTTGGTGTGCCATTTCCACCACACGCGTTATTGGGCCCATATTCTTTGAGACGACAGTGAACAGTGACGTGTATATGGGGATCCTGGAGAAGTTTTATACACACTTGACCGAAGAGGAGCGTCAGTTATGTTACTTTCAGCAGGACGGTGCAACATGCCACACATCAGCTGCATCATTGTCCCTTGTGCATGAGATGTTTACACCAGAGAGGACAATCAGCAAAAGCTTGTGGCCTCCTCGGTCACCAGACTTGTCCACGTGTGACTTTTACTTATGGGGACTGTCAAAGGGAAGAGTATACGAAACAAATCCACACACAATTGAAGAACTCAAGATCAGGATCCAGGATGTCACCAATAGCATTACAAGACAAGAACTGACAAGGGTATATATGAATCTCCTCAATCGTGCTCACATGTGTGTTGAAGTGGGCGGAGGACACTTTCAGCACCTGCTGTGAAGGCTGCTGTGAAGGTGAGTAGTCATATTCAATACATTACATTTCATTTATGTGTTGTAGTTAATCATATTCAATACATTACATTTCATTTTATGTGTTCACTTTACGGGCCGGTTTTACGTGCCGCACCCTGTATAATAGATTTTATGCTACATTTGCAAGAGAGCCATATACTGTATATCAGGTGAAGTCCCACCGGGGTAATATCTCACCTTGCTGTGATCATGGACCAAAGTTAGTTTTCTTCTTTGATGTGTGTGTGTGTTCGTGTGTAATATGAGCGACGGACTTGAATTGAAAATTGTAACTATGAACACCTAAAACATCTGAACAAGGATAATATATGCAATACGAATAACATTAAAGCTTAATATTAAACATCTAGAATCACCTGGAGAAATCGAGCGAACAAACATTGCTCGCCCAAGAAAGTAATATTGGAGGTCAAGTAGTCAAGTGGAGATATTGGACACAGAACGGACGATAAGTTTCTATAATTTACATAGTAGTGCTGATGAGCCAGGAGACTGTTTGCTGTTTTAGAGGCGGGAACCACTGAAACTCTTGAAATAAAAGGAGGTCAAAGAAGAAAGATCTCCCTGAACATCAACGAATCAGCCCAAGAAAAGACCACAGAGTTTACTGCACACAGCACGTAGCCCCGCATCGCCCACACTGGTGGGGAGGAATAGGGATAGAAATAACAATAATGGGAACATAACTGGGAGAGAATTCCACACGACTTTTACATTGCCTTGAAAGGCAAAGTTTATCACATAACATAAATAATAGACTATTTTTTCATTTATCTGTACTAAGCTTAACAGCAATTACTGATGTGCGTTTTGGTGTAATTACATTTTCACCACGAAACCATACATAACGTACGTCCCAAAGCACTTACCTCGAACAAAAATCGAACTTGTACACCAAAATTAACATTCGTTAATCATTTATTCACGAAAATACTCGACTTCTTAGTGGGAGAACATTTGATAGTAATTTTCTAATAGTTACATTCATAGACTTATGGACGAATATGATTCAAAAGACATGTAAAGATCAGTTGTTAGTGTATAAGATTCCTATTATAATTTCTTAAGTTTACTTCATTGTATTTAAGTATTTTAATCTATTCATTTTTCTTAAGAAAAAGTTATTATTAAGTCAATAAGTTTGTGTAGCTCTATAATCTCATCCTAAACGGTGTCGTACCAACGTGAACTTTAGGTAGAAAGCTTTATTATTTTGAGAACATTTCAGTGGTCAATTAGTTTCAGGTGTAATTTAGATTGTCTTCAATTAATAGAGAACATTTAAAGCTCTCTGAAGGCACTTCTAGCTGTCTACGAGATAAATTGTTTCCGTAATTGCATATTTACGACTTACAAAGTTTAAAGAACACCTGCTTAATATTGGCTTCCGCAGTACGGATTTTTCTGCTGAGCTCCGTAGTAATCAATGTGCAAAATATACCTCATATAAAACAACATGTTCGTTTCGTAGTTGTGCCATAAATTATGGCGTAACACATTTCACGACTTGTAAAGTTTTATACAATTAAGTACCATAGGAGGATGCTATTTAATACGTATACTTGTGTCTATTATTTTGCTAGTACTGTTTTTTGAATTTATTTATAAGGGTAACTTACAAATGCTCACATATTTGTTTATCCGTCACTATGAATTAATAACATTTTCAAAATGTATATGTATTGGAAAACATTGTTCTCGTCTCATATCTCGACACGAAAATTCAGTCTCGTCCTGTCTCGTAGCAACTTTACCTCTGAATGTTTCTTAGATATAGTTTTAAAATGTAGTGCAAACCTTCTACGAAAACATACTGGCCATCTTCTTTTATCTTCACTATTGAAGACATAGTTTTCTTCTGATAAAATCAGAGGGACCATTAAAAAATATAGATAAATTTGTACTCCTAAATACGTACCCTGAGATTCCATTGAATCATAATTGCAGTTAAAAGGCTATCATAGTTTTTACCCTGAAAATCTGGTTTTACAAATCGATAGATATTCAGTGTAAAAATTTGTGAATTTCCTATACTTATCAATATTCTCTTCATTTTTTAAAAAAAATATTCTTATGGTGTAAATCTAAAATCTCAATTACCAGATAGCCGTACAATTGCATTTTTAAAAAATCTCGGAAACATATACGTAAACAAGAAGCGAGTTCCTGCTTATTTCTCCGATTTTTGTTTCGCTGGGTGCCTATAGCTACGAAAATACCGCATAGCTATGCATTCGATCATGTTCGGCGGAAGAAGAATTACTTTCGCCAAAAATTAGTTAAAATATAATTTAGGTTCAGAAAGGGATATTTTTCAGCTTCGTCTTCTTTGGTCCCCAGGACCTGGATATATCTATTTGGTTCTTTGCTTCACAATGAAACACACACATCTGAAAGCTTTCCCTTCTCCTCCAGTTATACAAAAATCGGTCAACCTACTATCACCCAAAAAGCACTGACACAAGACAGTCGTAATGCACATATTCAAAAAGATTAAGTGTTCTAGTACATGGGTATAGAATTGTATTTATAATAAAATGCAAATAGGTGAGAATAATGATTACACTTGAAAATTCTTAAAGAGTTATCTCCAAACGTTGTTAACAATTTCATAGTTAATGAATTGTGAACTCAAGGAAAAATTTGGGAACCGAAGCCCAGCAAAATAAATGAAGTCCTCTCAAATATGCTAGAAGACTAGAATCCAATTTGGTAATACTGACCAATTTTTGGTATAATGATAGATATCATGAATAAATATCGAATAGATATTCACATTTTTATAATTTAGGAAAGCAGTTCAGGAATCAGATTTATTGAATTCACTAAAAATAATACTCTAGTAGTTCATTTAAGAAAGAGCCTATCCGGTTGCAATGATGTGAACAGACTTTGAGACACATAGCTGAAATTCAGCTCAAATGTAGAAGAAACAATGTAAATTCTGTATTCAAAAAGCAAATTGTCCTAAAATGGATGGAACATCTTCCCCCCAATGTTGAAATAGATTTGCGCTGCTGAGCCCAAGTACTGTATCATGACTCTACATTGACAAATATGAAGTGAAAACATACTTTCTTTTTATTATAGAATTACAAATGATCGTATAATGTAAGTCTTGTAGACGGCGCACTTCAATAATGGATAGACACTCTTCCAGCTTGGAAACTTGCAAACTATTGAAATGTTACTGCGCGACTCATTGTTGTATGACCGAATGCCACTTGAAAAATATCCCACGTCTCTGAGGCAGATTTTTAAAGCTTAAAACAAAATTTAATAGAGTATCGCTGTTACTTTCGATCATTTCACAACTTGATACAACACATCGTAAGCAACAGTGTCATACTTAATATTGCCTAGGCAGATGTGACCGATAACGCTGCAGCCGCCAGCCCAAAAATGTGGGGAAGAAACGGTAGAAGTTAGGAGGGTCCGATCCAACCATTTGCAAACCTACCGTGAAAATTTTGAGGGGCAGTTAAAAATTTAGGGGGCGCCCTCATGCCCCCGTGAATACGGGCCTGTAACGCTGTGACGCAATCATGAGGTATTGCTGCATGTACTTGCAGTGACCACAATTAGGTCTTTCTTTTTAATGAAAAAGAAACATTCTGGAAGTTAAATGAACAGCTCTTGAGCTTTACATCAATAATTATTGAAGAATTGATTATAATTGAGTATAGTTAATCTTATTTTGAATATACAGAAACCACAATATAAAACACAAAGTCTCTTTCTTCTGCCACGTTCAAAATAAGTTTCAATTGACGAATTTATAGCTGTACTGCGTCACAGTGTAATACTTAATGCGTGAAAATAGGATTGTGAAAGCAGAGTCGCGTTTACGTAGGAGACAATGATTAACAAGATGAATACGAGATGTACAAAAGCGAATGATGATGGTGTTCGTGGAGTTTGAGTATTTTCTGAACGAATTTTCTTTTACACTACGTCATTAAGGTGATATATATCTAAATCATCAAAGGCTTCAGAGACAGATTTTTGTGTGTATGTGAGAGGGAGAAATGGGGAAATAAAACATGTTCGGCTGTTATCTAAGCACAAGTATTCATTTGTATTGCATTCTAATTTGAAAATCAATTATTCTGTGAATATATATATATATATATATATATATATATATATATATATATATATATATATATATATATATATATATATATATATATATACTCTCTGACTTTTCCGAGAACAATAAACAAAAAGGGTGGAGGTAATTTGTCTGCCGTCTACAAACACAAGCAGTTTTATGTTGTTTCTATATGAAATATTGCCAATCTCTTTTTCAATTACAAACAGCTAAAGAGGATGATGATTAATTTAGTAATAGATTTTAATTGTGTGGTTTTTTATTTAGTCTAAAATTACAGCTGATGCCAATCTGTACCCCAAATAGAAAGTGCATTTTAATTTCATATCCTTTAATAATTACCAAATTAAATTCGAAAAAAAAGATAACTCGTCATTACTTGTTTACCGATTATGTTATAATTAAAGAAATTTCAATTTATTGCCTTTTCTTACGTATCGAAGTGAAATTATGTGTAACATATTACCTATTTGAGTTGAAGTTTTTATTATTATTATTATTATTATTATTATTAAGTCAAGGAATAGAAATAGAATTGCATATTTGATATCCAGACAGTAGGAAAGTACCAAATCATCAATCAAGCTTTTCCTGTATGAATTTTTTTTTTTTTTTTTGAATAAACAAAATAGTTTGTGCTTACCTCTAAATAAAAGATCCATCATCACAAAAGCAAAACGTTGATCCCCTCGTTTTGTGTGTCAAGTTAATTTATCTGAATATTGTTACCCACCTCAAGGCCGTCTAATCGATTTTCGGGGCCTTGAGAAAAAGCGAAATGCGAAGAAAATGACAGAAGTGAGAACTCCATGTCGAACATCAGCATATTATTATTGCGCTTCCGTTGGTTTTGTGAAACGAGCGCGGGCCTTTGATTTACGGGGTTCGGCGTTCGGTTCAAGAGTAGGAAAGGCTTACAAAATTTAAACAAACAAACTCTTTCCTCTTACGACGAGAACGCTGAAGCGAAGCCTCGTTTGTTCCACCAACGAGACGGCTCTGATCCTCCTCAGTCCTGATATATATTATCCTCGCATCCTCTCTTCTCATAGAACTCCTCACTAGAATTCAATGCAATTTTAATGTATTTTCGTTACGAGTTACTGTCCAGTCCATCTCAAGGTTTTTGATCTTATTTGTCGTATTCACGAAGAAATTAAATATCGACTAAAAGCAGGCAATTCGTGTTTATTATTCAGTTCAAAATCTCTCGACGCGAATTCTGTCAAGAAATTTGAAGCTTAAAGTATACAAAACGATAATCATGCCTGTTGTTCTGTATGGTTACGAAATATGGTCGCTTACTCTGAGGGAAGAACATAGACTGAAATATTTGAAACGAATATTCGGATCCAAGAAGAACGAGAATGGGGAATGGCGGAAACTCCATAAAAAGGAACTACATAATTTATACGATTTACCAAGCATTGTTAGGGTCATCAAGTCTAGGATGCTCAGGTGGGCAGGTCATATAACCAGGATGGAAGAAAGTAGGAACGCTTTCAAAATCTTAACTGGGAGACCAATAGGAACACCTAGGCGCAAATGGGAGGACAATATTAAAATGGATTTCGCAGAAATAGGAATACAAAGTAGAAGCTGGATTCAATTGGCTAAGGATAGAAATCATTGTTGAGCTTTTGTGAATGCGGTATTGAACTTCCGGGTTCCATAGGCCATAGAGTTAGTTAGTTGTCGTATACAACATCTGAGCAAGGAGGTAATGAACTAGGTTTCTTCCAGGGTCACAAAGTTTAAAAATCTTTAAAATCAATGTAACTATTAGCTAGTTGATAATATTAGTGATTGTTAATGATTTACTTAATTTATTATTTTTAGAAATCCTAAACAGGTTACAAAGATAGATCTTCCAAATTTTTTTAAATCTTAATTGAGCTTAGTTGATTCTTGCGAATTAATTCAATGTGAACAGCTCCTACTTTTCTTTAAATTTTGTTCAAAAGCACCTTTTCCGTGTTCTGGCTACCACACTTCACTGGCTAATTGCTTTTAAAAGACATCCAAACATAACTTCTAAATTAGAAGAAACAATTCAAAGGTGACATGTTGTTATTATACTTGCGGACTAATACTCAATGCAAGTATAAAGTCTTCCTGAGCTGTACGAGGATTCCCTGATTAGCAATTCTTATTCCAGAAGTTTTTTTTTTTAATCTTTATATTTCTCAGCGAGGAAAACTAACATATGCTTACTTAAATTATTTAGAAGAGAACAATTACTGAGAAGATAGTATGAATAAAACACTGGAAGAAAACAGCCGCGGAAAGGTAGCTTTACAATTATTAGAGATCTAAAGAAAGGGTTACTATCATTTTCATTGAGGTTGTTTGAATTAACGGCCGTTTTCGGCCTGATATTCGTTAGATGCTATATACTGTTTAAAGTGGGATCAGAAGCACTCGATCCCTTTCAGTGCGATCGTATTAGAAACGAAGAGAACTTTTCTTTCTTTACTCAGAGGGTTTATACCCACACCAGGGCAATATATAGCTACAGGGCCGTACTAGCCAGGCGAGAAACCAAGAAATTTCCCAGTGGGCCCTGGGCGGTGAATTTTTTAATAGGCCCTCCACCTTGTATCGTAACTAGCGGTAGATCTATATGCACAGACAGGCACACGTCAAGCATTCCTCGCATACGGAAGTAACGGAAAAGAGGAAGATAACACGTCGAGTACCGGTAATACAGTTAGCTAATCCCAGACCAGCATTGCTAGCCCATCATGTTGCGAAAACAGCCTTTCGTATTTTTCGTAATTCAACCCTTGAAAAGTTCCTGATTTCCCATTCTGCTTTATAATTTTGCTAATATTGAAGTATTCAGCTAAATTGAAATCTCAAATGTAGCCATAACTTGAAAATAAATAATAATTTACATTTTACAGTTTCGATGTTTTCCATATAGAAATTATACAGGGCCAGATTAAGATCATTGGGGGCTCTGAAACGGAAAACTACAAGAGGCCCATCAAAAATATTTATGATGGGCCTTCTCTTAACATATTCGAAAGGACCCATGAATTATATAGAAGAGACTCATGTTTTTTTTTTTTTTTTAATTTTTGTGGTGAAAATGTTTTCAGTATTTTATTTTTAATTTTTGGGGCACTCTTGGTCACGGAGTCCTGGAACAAAAAATGAACACTCAACTTTTTTTTTTTTTTTTTGAAAAAGAGGAACATATTTATATCATTAAAGGAAAATCATAGAATCAATAACTGTATTGCAGCTAAGTAGCTTTTTAAATGATGTATTTTAAAACGTGTGTTACGGGCATCATAAGGTGCCTTGTGCAGATGCAAATTTAAGTCAGTTTTCTTTCCGTTCCGCCAAAAATGCTTAAAGAAAATAAATAAAATTCATTCATTTGTATCTTACTTTAAAAGGATTCATCTACGTAGGGTTTTCCTAAGGACTGTGTGGTTCAGTGTGAAATCAGTCCTTTGTGGGTCCATGGTCGTGGCTTGTGCGAAATAAGTACAATATACTATACATTTGCTTTGAGTACAATATACTATACATTTGCAGTACGTACATGTTGGGGGAGGGGGCAGTAAATGCATATACATAGGCCCCCTAGAAACTACCTTCCAGTGGGCCCCTGGGTTGCAGTACGGCCCTGCGTAGCTACAAATGCGAGCGTTAACTGTTTGAAGCACATTATTTAGAAATTTCTGGAATCATCTCAGTAAATGATAAAATGTGAATACTCTCTTATGCATTACGCTGTCAAAATCAATATATCTTCTAAGCTAACATGGTACAATATGCAACTCGTTTCTTCGTTAAGAAATGGAAAACAGAGAACAGATGCTGTAATAAAATGCAACATTATGCAAAAGTGCATCGGACGTAATGCAAACGAGGCTTTATGAACGTTCTCTGTTTCATTTACACGTAATCCCATCCGTTCCAATTTAACTAACCTTGCACAAGAAGTGAAAGTTAAAGAACTATTTTAATAGCAAAATCTCCCGATATCAAGGAACTTTCAAAATTATGTTTGAAACCCACGTAGCTTTCTAATCTAATTACATTGCACGACCTTACTTAGCAAATTAGTATGCATTTCCAGTTCCTTCTTCCAGTCGGATAGCCTCTGAAGCAAATTCATATACCATGTCGCGTAAACAATGCAACAGAACAATAGCAATACCAGATGAAAGTCAGTCAGAACAGAAACAGGATAATGGAATAGTGGTTCGCATGTGTTCAATATTACTTTTACACTACTTTCTGTAACGACAAGGAATTATCATTAAATTTGCCCACATCTACGTATCTTCTCATATCTGTCACTTTGTACTTATTAAATCTCTCCTAAATAAGAAAATGAATTCAATTTTCGACTAACTTTATTTTTGATATATTCAGCAGGCATTAGGCTGATATCGAGAAGCCTGTCTGTCGTGGGTTCAAATCCCGCTCAGAGCATTCATATTATGTGTTCCTCATTTTGTTTTCATTACCCATATCTCACTGTCTGTTTTAGCCTAAAAGCCATAATCTTATGGGACGTAAAACTTGAATATACAGGCCTATTAAACTTAAAGCCTGGTTGTAACTTTTAAACTAACAAACAAAAAATCGATGAAATGTTGTACCATGCATCGACAGGGACATTGTTTGGCTTGCTTCAATTGCTATCCTAACATACAGTTGCACAAAACACATATTAAAAAAGAATTATATTTTTTACAAGAAAATGATAAGGGAAAAATGTATTCTGACTGATATACAAGCACATATCTTGGATAATTTTCGACGCAGTCATCATGAACCTTCAGCATTTCTGGTAGCGTCGCACAAGCTTCCGCATACCGTCTGTGTAAAAATCTTGCAGCCAGTCCAGAACTGATGTCTTGAACATTTCACTGTTGAAACGATTCGATATAAGCCACTTTTTGAGGTTAAGAAACAGAAACAAATCACTAGAGTCAAGGACGGGACTGTTAGGGGAAAGATTGAAGAGTTCCCATCCAAATCTTGTGAATTGTCTCAACAGTACGGGCAACTGTGTGCGAACACCGTTATCATTGATCACTAGAATTTCAGGATGTACCATTCCTCTCCGCCGAGTTCTGATGTAACGTCTCAGGCAAGACAGTTCCAGATTATTCAGTGTTTGGCAAGACATATCTTTTATAATTGATCGTTCTGGTTCCAAGAACTCCACAAGAATCACGGCTTTTGGTCCCAAAACAACATTGCCATGATTTTGTGAACTGATGCTGTTTGTTTGAATTTCTTCAGTTGAGGAAAACCAGAATTCTGCCATTATATTGACTAATGCTTCGATTTTCCAATAGCGTACGATATCCAGATTTCATCTCCCGTCACTATGTGAGAAAAGAAGTCACTATGTAACCTATGTTTTACGTACGCTACATAAGTTTTTTTCTCAGTGCAACATTTTTACTCTTTTATTATTATTAATATCCACACTTCTCATCTTTCTGTTCTGTCATGTGCAGAAATTTTAACTTAGTGTTGCTAGTGAATATCTGGATATGTATCCACAATTACTCAATTATATTCTTAATCTTAATTATAAATCTATTTACTTTCATACAAACTCAATGATCCCTAGTTTTTCATATATTATTAAAAAATATAAGGTAAAGTACAGAACAACTGACACATCGTATTCTGCCCTCCAATACTGAGCTACATGGCTACTCTGTTAGGCAAGTGGGCAAGAATTTGTCTTTGAGCAGAATATCCCCGCTGTCATTAGTTTAAATTTTCATCGTATTCTATGCTTTAGTTCTAATCTGATAGGTTCCTGAAGTCTATAAAAGATGCCTGCAAACGTATAAAAGATTTACCCAGCAGTAAATTTCATACTAAGTCAGTGAGTATGCAATGAGTTTTCATTTTAAAAATTAAATTCAGTAATACTTCTATTTATTATTTTTAAATTTTCTTCCAATTCTTTGGGTTTGGTTTCTTCATTGCAAGATAGATGGAATTAGTAGTAGTTATTCTACGCCTCAGTTCTGATCTAACGCTTTTAAAAGATTCATGCAGTCCCATAAAAGTTTCAGTTAATAAGTACTATTCGATAGATATAGTAGATCAGAGTACCTCAGCGAATGTGTAATAAAATTAAGTTGAGAACTGCTTACTTACACAGAATTGATATAACCAAAAACGCAAATAAAAATAAATGAAGTGAAGTGACCAGCACTAGATTTAATAGAGGAAGAGAACGATTGAGGAGGACACTGCTAAATTTCTAAACTATAACAAGAGTAATTACCTTGTCATGGAAGGTATTGACCATGAAATTGTCTTAACAAAGAATTCCACTATGACGTTCATCATATTGACGTAAAGAACGGAAATATTTTATGTATTTTAGTGGTACTAAACACATGTACTAAGCAAACACGATAAATATGTGCCATCCAATGAGTGGCAGTGAATGCACAAATGAGTTCTACTGGAGCAAAATGCATAAATCAACTTGAGAGTACAGAGAGAGAGAGAGAGAGATTCGTTTAATGGAGGATGGTTGCAGCACTCGAACATCGTACTACGGCCATCAGTCCTTGTCAAAGGAATTCTCACAATGAGATAAACCTGGTCACCATAGAGACTCGTAGACTTCTGTGGACTGATGTCCTCTGAAAAAAAATTGACGTTTTTCTTCTCTTAATCTTACTATTTGACCAATGTATGATGTCAATTTACTACAACACTTTTAACGGTCTCTAACTTCTAGCACATTCGCCCTCTTGTTTTAATTGTACTGCTTTTAATCTTCATTACAGAAGTAAGAGTGTTGTAATACTCTTGTATATTCGAATGGTTAGAACCTTTTGCTGAACATGATCTTTCAACATTAATTCTCAATAACCCAACAGAATTTTTGGGGTACATTTACCATCATGAGTAAATTAAAGCTTACTTAAAATTAAGAAGTAGCAAACTCCTGTCTAAAATATCGCAAACAATGCCGATAGTAATCGGTGCGCTTCTGGGGTGTCATTTGGGACTTCAGGAGGGAGAGGCAATTGATCCTTCTGAGTTTGAGATTTATATATATTTTAATCAATAGGATAACAATATACCAACGAAAACGGAAAATCTACTTACATGGGGGAGGGGATTTGATCCCTCTAGCGAAACTTGAAGTGATGTAGCTATTGTGCTGAGTATATATCTGGCTGACTATAGTTCTTTATGGACTATATCACTTAGTTTAATTTTTTTTAAACATAAATAGCCTATAGCTCTACAAGCAAATGTGAAAATCGTATTCTACTATTAAAATTGTATAAGCGTACGTATAATTTGTTTCCTCAAGTGTTGGTCAAAGTTTTTTTATTAAAATTTAAAGCGTTGAGAAATGTATATTCTTATAAAAAAAATAATAAAAATATAGAACTACAATAACTCTTCTATGCCAACACTGAAAGAAGAACTTTAAAAGTAGTAGTAGTCGTTTTTCATAGCATTTTACTTACAAACCTAAGGTTAAGGTTGCCTAAATTTACAACACAACAGTTGAAGAGGAAACAGAGTGGTTCAGTGCTAGAGCGTTCACCTCTGGTGCATGGGGTCCTTGGTTCGATCAAAGCTCGCGTCAAATGGGCTTGTGGTGCACAAACACTGTGTTCATGGGTTTTCTCAGGGTTCTCCCCCGCCTACTTTCTTCATTCCACCATTTCATTCATCTGTCATCATCATCGTCTCCTTTAGCCTAACCCGTATATCCGTGGGACTTAAAACTGAAAAATTTCATTTCATTTTATTTCACAGGAATTGAGGATGTATCGTCTCGAAAACATATCGTGAAAGCGATGTCTCGTCTCGCATCTCAACATGAAAATTATGTCTCATCTCGTGGGGAAGATTAATTAACAATAATAAAAGTACACAGAGATAGCCCATGAAAACATTGTTCATTTATCTTACAACTCACTTACATGGTTTGGAATCAACTGTGAACGAACATTTCTGGGTTCAAGATTGTATGATCAATTGCTACTATGTTCCCCTTCCCCCAGCAATTGTTGTGAAACGATATTAGGAACTAAAGAATATTTCAGAGTTCAAACGTGACAAAATCCAACACTGACACTTCAATGAAAAAAAAGTGTTAGAAAGTAATAGCACATTTGTAATCTTTCAAATATCAAACGTTTAAATTTAAAATAAACTACAGAATTGGAAGTAAAGCAGATTGTTGAGTAATATTAAAAATATTCACAAGGTTGAAAAATGAAAACTTGAATTTGTTTTTAATTAATGTATGAGTGAAGACTGAGATAAAAATATTTTACAGAAGTTAGTTTAAATTCCGAAAAAAAAGTAATAAGTATCAACATTTTGTATCTTGTTACGGTTGCTAGATACATAAAAATGTATGGTGTTCAGAACAAAATCAGATCAAATAATGTTTCGAACACTGGTATAATGGAACTAATATTCCGAAGATTGTTTAATTATATTAAGTGAAAGTTCTCTTACGTACAATAATGAGAAAGCTAACTACAATTGGTGAGATAAATACAATAGATGTTTAGGGCATACGGTAGCTCAGTGATAGAAAACTTGCTTCTGGTGCGTGGAATCTGCGATTCGATTACCACCTAACTAAGTTTGTGGTGGACAACATTGTGTCCGTGAGTTTTCTCGGGATACTTTTGTCTCACATTCTCATTCCACCAATTCTTCCATCATCACTCACTTCCTTTAATCATCGTCTCCCTTAGCCTAAAGGCTATAATCGTGGGACGTTAAACTGTCAGATTTTTTTTTACAATAGATGTTTACAAAAACTGCGTATAATTTAGTAAGTAGAAATATCACATTAGTCATACAAAGGCAGTGCATTTATAGAAATATTTACTTCTGATATTGCAATTACTATATTAGTTCATTGTAAACTACTACAAAGAGTATTGTACAATTTGCCAATACCGTACTGGCCAATAAATAACCATAGCACATTTGAAATTAAAGTGAGAAAATGAAAGAAGACAATATCAAAATAAAATTCTGTATTGTTTAATTTTTATTTATTTACTTATTTCTTTATCTTGTGCTCTGTTTGATTCTGTTAAATAGCATGTAGTTCGTTTTATTGCGTAACGATATTCGTTTCGTTTCTGAACTTTTAAACTCTTTTTTTTTTTTTTAAAAAAAAACATTAACTGTATTTTTTCTTCTGTAGTCGTAGAAGCAGTGTGTACGTAAAGAGTATGTGTATCATCGTTAAGAAAAATAAAAACAACAACAACAACACTGCTAGTTACTAATGTATTTTGCTGCGTCATATATAGGACACAAATAAAGATAATTTTCTTCCAGCAAAATAAACGCTCTCAATTATTGGCAATGGACAACATATATACAGTTTGTCACAAAAGTTTAACTTTTCGATTTTCTCTAAACCTACAGATAATAGTATACCCCCAAGCATGTTATCTTGTTCGACTCGATCTAATCTATCGACTGAACAAGATATGTCTTATATTTGGACGTTATTTTATTAAGCAGAAATTAAAATGTAAAAGTTAATGACAAGTTCAGGCTATATATATCGTTAACCATAGTAATATGTACTGAAGGCTTACTAGAGCCTTTCTATTTCAAGCATGTCCCTGCTGGCCCTGCTGTGGATGTGTGTTCTCCCGTACCTCCCTCGAAAGAGGAGGAACAAAATTGCTGTGACCGAGATCCTTCAATAGCTCGATGCGAACAGTTGTTGTGTTGTCACATTGAATTATTTTACGGGCTTCGCTGTGTACTGTTTTGTTAGCCGTTCTAAGTAGCCTGCGATCTTCACTCGCCAAGACAAAATGACTGAATGACAAATTGGAAACACAGCCAAGATCATTTACGTCTTTCCCCGAAGCAAATAGAAGGTTTCCTCCGTAAGAGGGTGGCGACAGTTGAGCCGAAGTATGTTTCACATAATTTCCGAGGGCACACTTGAAATTGAAAGCCTCTAGTAATATAATCACTAGCTAGTGGAATTTGACCAGTGGAAAGGGGAAAGATTGTTCACCAACATAAGACTTTCATGCTTTTTATTAGTATATTATTATACAAGTTATTTTTAAAAAATCAGGAATTTCAGGAAAATCAGGAAATTTTTCAAAATAAGGATGGAATTTCCTCTCATGCCCTCTGCAAATGATGTTCCTAATCATAATAAAGATCTAGTTGGGGGTATATTCCAATATCAGTTCCATCTTAATAAGTGGCATGATTCTCGTGCAACTTTTAGATTTACAGCAATTGCTTTTCTTCCATTTTCGAAAACAATGCTTCAGTTTTCACACTTAACTACAGTCAAGGTTTCCAAATATTTTCCGCTGGGGGAATTCTCTCCAACCGATGAAATCATTATCATTGCTCAGCAATATGATTTACTTCAGTTCAGTAAGATCCATCTACTCGTATGTGTTCCATCTTTCAACATTTTTTTAATCATTAAACGCTCACAATAGCATTTTTACTTTGTTGCCTTTATTTATATGTTATAAATATTGGAAGTACAACTGGAGCTTTTAAAGTCAAATTTCTTTCGTAACTAATAAAATATCAATCTCTGCTCATTAAAATTCAAGTAAGTGATTTTTCTTACGCATTTTAAATATTTTATACTTGTTCGTGAACACAAGATAAACTATATTACCTTCAGCGTTGTCCAAGGTGACCAAAACTTTTACTTTCAAAAAAGTCGCATACGAATCAGCGACGGAGGGGGGGGGGAAGAGATTTCCACATTGCATTTTGGGACTCAGCAGTGTTTTCAATTTACAAAATACACAAGTAAGAATGATAACACAGCGTTTCTAACTTAAGTACTACTCAAAAATACTTTTAACTACTTCAACACTCAGAATTACCACTCGATTCCCACTTGAACCACAGAACACTCAATTCTCATTTGAATATTCAGAAGTTCTAGGCACGGCTGAACCTTCCCAATGCGTGTTGGTACGGAAGAGCGTAGAATTAGCATTGACCATTTATATTTTGAATAATAATTACGGGACAGCTGGGTCATGTTTGCTTAAAAATGGGACATTTAGGCGTCCCGTTTGAGAATCAGAAAAAAACAGGACAACGGTTGAAAGTAAGGGACTGTCCCGGCTAAAACGGGACGTCTGGTCACCTTGGCGTTGTCAGATCAGAAAGCCAAAATATCTGTAGATCTAGTGTAAAATATCTGAAAAACTGTATTTTTATTAAAATATCTGGAAAAATATATTCAACCAATATTTGTATTTACCTAAGTTTATTGCTACTTCTTCAGCACAGTAGGTCCAATTAATAATGCAGAAACAGAACAATGATTTCATTTTGTAACATTCAGAGGCATCAGAAATCTCAGCAGCATATGGAATAATTAGCGTTTTAATCATTTGAATAGTTTTAAATTCAAATGATTGTTTGTGATATACAATAATACAAACTAATACTAATATTAAAGACATCTGTAAATCAAACTAAAAGTCTTGTTCTCACTGATTTGAAAAATTTGTACAACAGAAAAATCTGTAAGCCCGAAAAACTTATGTTTTTTTTTATTATTATTTTTAATTAGTTAATTCGAATTTACAAGATCTCATTGGGAAGTAGGAAGGTAGAATATACGTGTAAGTGCGGGAAGTAACGATTGAAATGAGAAATCATAATTTAAACAATAACAGAAATATCTGAAATCTGTGAGTTTCACGTCCCACAGTTATGCCGGTTAGGCTAAAGGAGACGGTGATGATGAGTAATGAATGAAATGGTGGAATGAAGAAAGTGGGAGGAAACGGGAAAACTCCGAGAAAACCCATATACACACGATGTTTGTCCACCACAAAGTTCACTTGGCGAGAGCTGGGATCGAACCCGGGACCCCTAGCACCAGAGGTGAACGCTCTACCACTGAGCCACCGCGGCCCCGATATGAGGAATATCGTGAAGTGTCAATGTTTCTAAGGTCGCGTATTTTGCCCGCATCTTAACTTTTCGCATTTGAAATTTGAGATTTAAAATGTGGCTAATTTTATGACACATAAAAGCAAACACATCCTGTATCCACTTTCTGTGTTTGTCTATGTCTGTCTCTTGATATCGCTTAAACGAGTAGCGAATAACAATGTAAAGTATAAGACAAAAATAAACGAACTAAAACGCTATTAAAACTAATGAAAATGTTGGTATTTCATTTTTGTCCTACACTTTACATATCTTCAGTAGCTTCCCTAAACGGCAATAAATATAAATAAATATGAATTGAAGAAAGTCAAAACATGAGCATCCACATAACAATTTGATTATTTAAATTATTACATGACCTTTTCTACCATATAATTATGTAACCGTATTATAACGTAGTTAAGAAAACCTGGTTTCTGACAGATAGCTGCACGTGCTGTGAACAAAGTGAAAAGGCTGTTCACTAATTACTTTAGTATGCTTTTAAGCTGTTTTAGGGAATCTAGATTAGATACCCCGCTGTTGTCGGTAGTTGAATATTGAATTTTCTCTCAAATATTCCAAGTACTATTATTTTTCTAAATGGAAATAGTATGTTACAAATCAAAGTGTCATATTATTAATTTTATCGAAGTATGACTTGAGACACGTTCTAAGTTTGTCGACAGAGTTGTCTCTATTCCTACAGACACTTTAACAACAGTGCCTCCAATGCACTATAACTCTTAAATACCAATTTTACTTAAGAGGACAGTAGCAGAAAAACTACATTACCTAATGAAAAGGTGGAGGAATTCTGTTAATTAGGGAGTAAAGTAACAAACGATAATGAATGCAAACAGTGCTCGAAGTTGGGTATGACGGGTATGACATACCTCAGGAGAAGTTTGATCAGCGTACCCCCTACCTCTGGCTGTTTTTTTTTCACATTCGCCATTACATGTGAAATTTCCCATGATAACAAGGGGGTATATACTTACTCTAAGTTGTGCTCAAACATACCAATAACTTAAATTTTCCACTTCGAGCACTGGGTGCAAAGAACATGTAAAGTCCAGAATGACTTAGGCGAAGACGGCATTCGAAGGAAAAAAAAAGCAACTTCCAACGGAAAACATTAATTTAAAAACGCATGAAAAGGCTGATTGAAGCAACGTTTGGAGTGTGGCGTTGTATGAACACGAATTCTGGGAGAAGAGGAGAAGCGGACAATGAAAGCCTTCGAAATAAGATGCCATAGAACAGCGTTTCCCAACCTTTTTCAACTTGCGGCACACTACGGGCGTTACTTGGATTCTCGCGGCACACTTATAGATATTATTATTGGTAAATATAAAACATAGTGGTATTTTTCTGTGATTATTGATCTCCTCACATACAAGGAAGCTCTTTTACTGTTTTCTCCCCTCGGTAAATCATTATAGTTATTTTTCATTCTAATTTAAAAATAGAAAATAATTGCAATGAAATATTGGACTCTGGTTTCTAAAAATACGCTTTCTTTTTAAAAACTGTATCCAACCTTTTACCAAGAAGGAAGACCACTAAATAACGAACAAGCAAACAAATCTCTTTTACTTTTAAAACACAAATGTAGGTAATTTGTCGAAAGGATTGAATGATATTTTAAATTTTCAAGTTACGAAATAGTCTTCAACAATAAAGAAGCAATAATGGTCATAACAATTATAACAAATACTTTTTTCAACATCAGAAATGTACAGAACAGTAACCCGGTATGAAACTTAAAATTGTAGATTCATAGCAGAAGTTCATAGTAATGTGAAATACAAATATACTTTTTTCCCTACGTTTTGCAATTTTATTGCTATAAAATTAATAATTTTGTTTCGATTCCTTGCAGCACACCAGCAACCAATTCACGGCACACCGGTTGGGAAACGCTACTATAGAAGAATGTTGAACATTGAATGGGTGGATAAGGATAAGATATGAAATGAAATAGGATTGAAAATGGTAGAAGAAAAGGGGAGTGTATTGAAGAATATTTCGAAAAGAAGAGATAGGATCAGTATGATGATCTGAATCATTATGAAATCATCCTATTAGAATGGAGGGAATGCCCAGAAAAACACCTATAGGAAGGCTGTGATTTAAATATACAAACCAAATAATACAAGATATAGGGAAGGAAAAGTACGTAAAAACGAAAGTTTGGCTAATAATTGAGTGAAAAGCTGCGTCAATTCAATCAAGAGATTACTGACCTGAGAAACAGCGTTCAAACATTGTGAATAATTCAACTGGACATTAAGAATAAAAATAAAAATACTTCCTTCTCAGAACCAACGATAAATTGTATAAACAGTACAATAATCGTTGTAGTTTCATCTGTTATACAGTGTAATTACTCAAATTTACACTCGGTTAGTGTGTAATTTGTAAATGATGTGATACTGGTCTGTTTCCACTGTAGGCGTTCTGAACAATCATTAAATTCAGAAGAATGTAACAGTGTAAAATAGAAAACAGATGTACCATCACTTGAATGAAATTATTTTTGTGCGCCTACATGTGTTATCAGTATCGATTTCGATATTAATTTCATGACAGATCAGGAAGTGGAATCGTTCGCCGGTTCCCACGCTCAATTCTTTCGTCTGTCATTCTTTTATTATCCGCTAGGTTAGAAGAGAGAAAACTGGAAATATTGAAGAATGAGTTGAATTTCTCGCTTTTATGTAATGACAAGCGTAGGAGGTGATTGTGGGTAGAAGCATTACAACATATTCTTCCGTATTGATCCGTTTGCAGTTTCAAGTTCAAAACACATACACACTAGGCGCGCACAACGCATCATCCTTCCGATTCAAGCGATACCACAAACACGTCTCAAACATAAACAAACAAAAGTAGCAGACAACGAGAGGAAAAGACAAGAAACACATTACGTGAAAGGATAAATTCTCACCAATTGTCATTTGACTTCGACTCGCGCACGACTCAAGAGACCAATCATTATTGTAATGAGAGTGAAACTCATCATCATCCCCATCATCTTCATAGGTATTCTGTCATTATTGATAAGTCACTTGCAGCAAGTGAGAAGCTTCCATGCTCCACGGTCTTTCGCTAACTTCGTCTTCACGTATGATTTCTCTGTTTTGATATCGTCCATTAATTGTAGTCTCCTTCGCCCTCTCCATCTCTTTCCTGCCACCATACCCTCTAGCACGTCCCTCAATTTACAATTCCTTCTTACCCAATGTCCCATCAGTTTCTCTTCCTCTTGTTAATAATATCTAAAAGTGTTCTTTTCTCTCTCACCATTTCTAACACCCTCACCCTCTCATTCGTTTTCTGCCCGACCTGCCTAATTCTTTCCATTCTTCTCTACACACACACTTCGAATGAAATTTACTGGTTAAAAACATGACAAACTCACTACAACTAAAATTGTACCTTCTTAAAACGTTTTATTTTAAAATACAAATATAGCTCATTATTCTTTGTGAAACGCGAAGTACATTGTATTTTCCTGTTTGATTAAAACTTTCCCTTATAAATAACAGATAGTCCTACATATTGATGCCATGTGAGTAACAGTAACATCACTTCAGATTCTGCTTGGAGAAAAGATTTTTCGATAGGAATAGACTTTCACGCAGGCTTGCCAACCATACGATAATTTATCGCGATATACGATAATTTAAATCTTAATACTGTATACGATAACACCCTTGCGATAATAGGTGACAATACGATAATTTTAGAACACTTTTTTTTTGCAGTTTTTAGATGTGCAAATAAATTATACATGTGCATTAAATAATTATAAAACACACACACTGAGCTTTTTAATTGTCATTCCCGCTAAAAATAAAGCAATAACGATCTGAAAATTGGCAAATGGCAACCCTGTATCCACTCTTCAAACTCAATTACGTTTACGAGGAGAATGGAAATATTGTTATTGTTCAGAGTAGTGCTATTAACAATAAAAAAAATGTTAGAATAGTGACGCCGAGTTGGAGATCAAAACTGGAGATTACTATATAGGTTTATTATACATTATTAGGCTACTATAATTACTGGTATAATACTTGGTTTTACAATTATCTCATAAATAGAGAATATCCGATATTTTTTGTAATATACGATAATTTTAAAGACGAAAATAGATAATTTTGTTCCCTGTGGTTGGTAGCTCTGGTTTCACGTTTTCCATTAAGTATTGAGAAACTCGGCGGAAGACAATGGTAAGCGCCATTTTCTAACTTTCTAGTAAGCTAAAAAAGGAAGTTCAACATCTCAAGCAATGCAAATAATACCTGCCGTGTGCAGGTACAATTCCGAATTTAACCTACTTACATACTGTTCTGTTGTCCGATCCCAACTATTGCACCTAGTAATTCAATTAAGCCGGAAGTGGGGATTACCATTCTCTTCCGCCGAGCTGTCCAATGTAAGCGGTATTGCATGAGTTTGCTACACAAAATCAGAGAGATGTGATGGAAACCAAAAATTGGATCCTAAAATGCGAGAATCTATGATTAGAGTTAATTATCTATGCGAATTATTTTTGCAGCGGAAGATATATAGTTTTTCTTCATGAATAAACGTTTTCTCTCGATTTCACATACCATTAAAGCTCAGCGATGAATAGGGGAAGGATTTTTGGTGGGAAAAAAGCATTGAAATTGGTGTGTGGCAAGGTGGAAAAAATCACCGTTTTTAATCGTCTTCGTTATTAATTATACTACATTGCAAACGAATATTTTAATAAGTGTGTATCAAATTCTATACGTCTAGATATTTTAATCACTTGGAAAATATGTCTTCAATCGAACATTGGAAAATGTAAATGAATATCACAATTTGATCTTTGATTCGCTGATATTTCAAGCCGTGGAAGAATGAAATTGAAATGAATTGAATTTGATTCATGGAGAATGACGAGACGAAATTACAGAAAACTATTTTAAAATCTTTTTTTTATCCTCAGTTCCTTAGATAGTTATGTGCAGATCTCACCTCGAAGTCGTATAAGATTAATGTGATAGTTTTATCATAAGAACATAAAATACATTGCACTAGAATTAAAACGGAATAGAGTTAAATGTAATCAATTGTGTTTTTGAGGGCTAAAAATATGTTTAAAATAAAATTATGATAGAAGAAACACTTCTGAACGACATCTAATAGATATACAATATACTTTTTAGCGCCACAAGAAGTCACTTTTTCTCATTTTTCTCAAAATCTATCCATGAAACTCTTGTTCAGTTCGATCTGATCTGTCAATAGCTATTGCAATGAAATTATAAGGAGACAGTGAGATGAAAAAGATCACATTTTATATAAGACATATTAATAATTTTTATTCCAATGTGAAGAGGAGACTGAAGCGAATAATATTATTTTGCATTGTCTTGAAATTGGACGTAAGGAAATTGTTCTAATATATATACAGGGTGTTTCAAAACAACACCAAAAACGTCTGGGAGGTAATTTCTGACATCTAGATAAGAAAAAGTATGGATCGACCTAGGTGCACAAATACTTACTTTCGGAGTTATAAACTGCCGAAAACATGAAAAAATTAACTTTAGAGGTGTAAAGCTCCAAAATGATGGGACTTACCGTAGTTGTCTCAAGACTTCACTTAGGAATCAGTAGGTGCCTTATCCAAGCATCCATGTTTCACAATCCTGCGGTACTTCCGCAAGAATTTTATGGAGGTAGCTGGTTAGTACTTCAAATTATATGCCTGTAGCTGAACACCCTCTATAAAACTCGTTGGGTGAGTACCTTTGGATTTTGAAACATGTGTTTCTGGATAGCGCATATATTAGTCCCTTAAGTGAAATCTTGATCCTACTACGGTAGGTCCCATAGTTTTGGAGCTATGGACCTTTAAAGTTCATTTTTTCATGTTTTCGGCATCCATAACTCCGAAAGGAAGGATTTCTTCATCCAGGTTTGTCTATACTTTTTTCCTTATCTTGGTGTCATGAATCACCTTCCAAACGTTGTCGTTGATGGCTTGAAACACCCTATATATATATATATATATATATATATATATATATATATATATATATATATATATATATATATATATATATATATATATATATATATATTGTAGATTTGACAATAAAATTAATTTTAAAATACTTACGTAAATAGATTAACTATGTTTATAGTCAATTAGCTTTCAGGAAGAATCCTGAAGATGGTCACGTACTTACATGAGACATTAGAATTAGAGCAGGAATTCATTTGGATAAGGATTCTAATCCTGGCTCGGACATGGGTGGAGACGACGAACTTGATGGTGTTGTAAGACAACCTTATTTTCCTTTTTATGTACACTAAAGACTGTCACTATTAAATCCAATGCTAGTCGTTTGGTCTCCCGGGTAATTGCACAGAAAGACAACTTTCATTTTCTCTCTGTAATATTTGTTTCATAAACTAAGTGCTATAATTTTGTAAAGCTTTATGTTTTATGGGAGAGAAAATCACAAAAACAGTTGTTCTATACTTTAAATTTTCCCAACTTTTTGAACAAAAGACAGACGAAAATACTTGTCTCCTCTATAATTTTGGTTCCCTCAACTATTAATATTCAAAGTCAGTGTTAAGCTATGATTTTTTCCATAATTTAAACACTATGTTTTTCATTTTTTACGTTACAGTAAACCACAATTACAGTTTACGATTTTTGGCGTATATGTCATTAACTATATTAAGTACTGTCCTGTTGCAAGTGTCATAACGTGGGTATACTTCACTGTCAGTCTTATCATAACGTGGTTATAGTGCTGGACAAACATCAGCACCAACATCAGATTATTTTCAGGCTTACAATGATTCTTTATGTCTATTTTCTCGAAAACTACTCATGAGGATTAAAAGTCGCCCATATCATTTTGTTCAGTTCGATTAGATCTATCGATCGGTATATGTCTCTCCTTTGAACAGTATTTTCGTTAAATGCATACAATACTATACAATGTAGTGAAGTTCAAATGTTTCTCGAATTAGTAAGATTGGAAAGGGTCCCAGCAAAGTAGACCCCCGAGAATGAGCCCCTGGTGCAGACAAAAGAGAAGTGTATTTCTAAAAAGAGTTATGTAGTTTTCGGGGGAAGTTAAACACGATGTATTTTCCTCCCCAAGCGCGTACCTCTGATAACAACATACCACACATCTATCCCAGCATTTTTTTCCTGCACACCATGCCACCAGATTCAATGTTTTCCCCTCTTTCTTAACATGTTATTAGACGAGCTCCAAAGATGCAATACTACCTGCTCCTGCTCTCCCCACACATAAGAACACTCTTGAACATGGTCTCTTTGTAAGATTCCTTTTCCATTGCTGTCATTCTTTTGGTCCACAGTTATGCAAAGAATGCAGAATCAACTTTCACTGCACGTTCCTTCGCGCTTTCAAACTTCCTCTGTCAACAAACCCAAGTCCACGGAAAATAGTTCTAATGCATGGAATTCGTCGTAAGCAGACAAATCATACCAATAAATGCTCAGAAACGTAGCAGCTCAGAAATTTGTGCAAAGTATTTTATTACGTTTTTGTGATTCACAGTGGAGCAAAAACAAATTCAAATAAAAACTACACAAAGTTCTCCTCTCTTACTACTAGATCGCAAACATGATAGAAATCTGAAATGTTAGATCTGCCCAGCTGTGCCCATCATCCCAAATGGTTGTTCGCAATCACTCCAAATTTACCACTCTCCCCCAGCACCAGAAAACGTAGTAGGCGAAACCAGAATTGATTGTAACAAAACCATGATAACTTGCAATATAAATTAAATAGTATTAAATTTGGGAACTTTTTGTCTTTACATTAAAAGTTGACTTTTAGCATCTATCTTAATATTCGATATTTTTTATTCTACAAATTTCAAGAACGGAGAATGCATTTTTTCTTAACAGTTATTTTAAAATGGTATTCATGCTAAGTACTCTTCCACAGTTAGCATTCTTGAATCCATTAATATGGAATGCATTAATTAAAGTCTGATTGTGGCATTTTCAATTAAAAAAAATATATCCTCTCCTCCCTAAATACGAGGGAAGGATGGAAAGTTCGTGACGGACTGGGAAAGAAACAATTAGTTTATGTTTGTATATATTAGCTGCGTAGTTATATCCGTTGTAAGTTATTGTGTAAAATTTCATTTCTCTATTGTTCCAAGTATGGAGTTTACAAGGCATTAAATTGGTGGAAGTGACGAGAATTTGTGACATGGAGAAAACCGAACATCAAGCTGCATAAAAGGATTTAACACGACAAAAATTCATATGGACATGGTAGAGATACTAGGAGATTCCACACCCTCGTAGTCCATGGTGAAAAATTAAGTAGCTGAATTTAAGATTTGCAGAAATAGTATTGAAGATGACCCCCATAGTGGCAGGTCTTCAACGTCAATCACTACAGAAAATGTTAATAAACTTTGTGACCTGATTTTAAATGACCGCAGAATCAAAATCCAAGAGATGGGTACACCACCATACACCGGAATCAAAACAACAATCGAAACAATGGAAGCAATCTGGATCTCCTGTCGCAGAGAAATCCAAACAAGTTTCATCGGTAAATGTGGTTATGGCATCAATTTTTTGGGATGGTAGGGACATTATCCTGATTGATTTCTTGGAAAAGGGAAAGACTGCCAATGCGGAATACTACTGCACCCTTCTGCGTGAGGAAATCAGAATTAAAAGGCCAGGAATGCTGCAAGGAAAGGTGTTTTACCATGCATCCATGATAGAAATTAGTTTCTGTGGGTTCGAATTGTTCGAAAAGTTTTTGGGAGGTAAGCGATTTTCTTCGGATGCAGAGGTGAAAAATGCTGTACTGGGATATTTTGCAGGGCTTGAGAAATCATTTTTTAAAGTGGTATAGAAGCGTTACCCGAGAGGTAGCGTAACTGTATCTCGGTTAAGGTAGATTACGTGGAAAAACAAAATCCAAATATTTTCTAATTTTGTAGGCCAGGCCACAAACTTTCCAATCTATCATAGGCGCAACCTGAGTCTTAAAACCCACCTGTGGTCACCCTTGATCCGACAGATACTGCTAAGACAAAATGAGTGCGACTACTATAGGTGTGTAACAACGAATGTAGAGTTATTTATGCTTTATTTCAAAATGCTACCTACCAATTACTAGGATGGGCTATAGTCGGTATAGTTGTTAACTGTGTTGATTATCTACGCCAAAATTGGCTTTTAGCTGAATGATTTATGGAGTATTTACTTAATTTTATTTATTTATCATGCTTTCTTCACAATGGACCATTTTATAGTATCTTCTATAGATACGTATAAGAGAAAAACATATGATATTATCATTTAGGATATTTATTACAAAAAATGTATAAAGCAAACATTCAAGGGAAAATGATTCGCGTTACACATAATACTTTAATAAATTAAAAAGTTTATATTAAAATTAAAAATTCATACAATGTGGCATCTTTAGGCCAGTTACAAGGAAATAAATTAAGCCCTCTGTTATTTAATACACACAAGAGATATTTTGAATACTAATTGGAATCAAGTTCAAATTACAATCTATGCTGATGACTTGATAATAAACTCTCTAACAGATAAAATTGAAACAGGAAAAAAATCTACAAAACGTAGCAAATTGAATGAAGAATAATCTTTAGATAAATTCGAATAAAACAAAATTAACATTTTTTTTCAAGAAAGAGGAATAAATAGAAATATTACATATAAAATAATAACATTAAAATATTTGCAGAACCTTTTATTCAATACTTACGTTTATTTTTAGAAAAAACATAATTGGAATCATCATGTCAATTATCTAAGAAAAGAAACATATATATATATATATGTCATAGACTTCTCAGTAGACAGAAAATGGGTAACCAATCTGTTTATCTTGGGGCTAAAATGATTTATGGAAGAATATTTTATCTAATATTTTATTCTAACATGTCTAAACATTCCAACAAAATGGAACAAATAATTTATGATCTTACAAAAATAATTTTCTCTCAACCTAGTTTTTGTCCAAAATAAGCTTTATTATGTACCTCTGATAATATAATTACAAAAGCTGGCGTGCAGATTTGTATTAACACATTTTGACAGAAGTACTTCAAATAATAGAGAATATTATCAAAAAAAAAGAAAAGAAAAGAAAGAAAGAAAGAAAGAAAGAAAGAAAGAAAGAAAACACAGTATATATGTAATAGTCCTTGGATCATTAAAGCTTATCTTAGCCTAAATGATTTACAATTGTATATACGTAAAGTGCCACTCTTGCTGTGCTTCTCATGGAAGTATGATACTAATTCGGTATGCATACAAGCTGATATTTCAAAGTATATTAAACTAGATTTATTCTGGAATGAAACTGGTAACTGGCAATTGAAGAAATCATAGTAAAATTAGTTTTGCTTTCTAGAACGTCATCTAAACCAAATCGAAAAAGAAATGTTTCGAATAAAATGTACTTACTTTTTACCGTAAAATCCGAATTTGCAATAAAAAATGAGGGTCCCCGTTTAAATCTTCATAGTTGCCCCCACTCTACTCCCAAGGGGTTGAGATGAGGTTAATTTTATCACAGATAACGATAATATCTGTATTTTCTTCCATAATTGGAGTTGTAATAACTAAATTTCCTTATTTTCAGAGTCATACATAAACATTAGTTTGTATATTGAAGCCCGATAGCATGGTCGAGGGTCTAATACCATAAGTTGGGGATCGAAAGAACTGTCTGTCGCGGGTATGAATTTTGCTCATGACATAGATGGATGAATGGATAATTTTTCAATAGTGAAAGAAAAGATATAAATATATTTCGATAATAAACATTATCCAGTAGAGAAATAAGAAATATTTCTCCTATAACAATAATATATGGAAAGGAATATAGATAAGCATGTAATATATTCTAGAAAACTGTTTTCTTCCAATAGTAATAGTTACTAAAAATATATTACAAGTTTTTTTCAGAACATTTCGTAAACTTTATTAAGTGGATGACAGAATAGTACCTTCCCCATTAGACTAATTTCGCTTAAAATATTAATAAAACATGGAAGGAAGTAGGTACTACTTTAATTTTAAAATTTCATTTCAACATTTGTCCAATGAGAATGACGTAAAATTTTGGAGAAGATTTTAAAAAGGATAAAAGACCCTGTATTCGAAATGAAATTAAATGAAATCTTTGAATTTTGTCTTACGATAGGTGAATGACGATGAAAGAATTGATAGGATGACAATGAGGAAGGAAACGGGAGAATCGTGAGAAAGATAGCAATATTGTCCACCAAAAACTCATTTGACCTGGAATTGAACCAGGAAACCCTAGCTCCAAAGGTGAGCGTCCCTGTATTCGAATTCGACAGTATTAAGTTTGAAGTAAGAACGTTCAATTACGCTAGTAGTTTTATCAGGAAGTAAGAACATTAGCCATTCAACTACGCTAGTAGTTTTATCAAACTAGTTCAATTATAGCTCTAATACACGTTTGTGTCAAAAGAAGAGGCACGTACATTGTGGTATATGAAACACTTTCGCATGACTTTACTCTCCCAATTCTACTTTTTTGCAAAGACAACTTTGATAGAAATGGATCTCAATAGAACATAAACATTTGCTCTTCAAAATCCATTTAAATTGAAACATCTTCGTCGTATTTCACGAACACAATACAAGTCTCTTCTCGTATTACAATATTCTTGAAGCCATTTATGTCTTGTCAACTAACAAAAGCTCTTCGTGGTTTGCTCTTTCCGAAAGTGACATTAACGAAAACAAGTAAGGAAGAAAAATAACCAGCAGCAAAGATTCTATCATAAATTTTTATCCAATGATATTAACAGAAAGCACATCGTGGGTTTTAATGTTCCCTCTTTTAAAATGTCCTCTAAAATACCACATTTCTATTATTTTCATTTAGATAAAAACTGAACTGAAAAAGTAGCTATTAAAAGTTTCATTTTCGCGAACAACTTGAGTTTTGGTTCTCTTTCTAAAAAAGGCCTTTCCTTGAAACTTAATAATCTAACAACTTTTTAAAAAAGAATATGGAAAATAGTTATGTTTGCTGATGGTGACAAAGAGACATTTCTTTCGTACAAACATTTTATATCTTTCAATTACAAACTTTACTGAATCCCATTTTAGCGGGAGTAGTTGTAAGAAGAAAACGTTTTTATCTCATCATGTATATCTGAATACTAGCAGCACTGAAATGAAATAGATAAATGCGAAATATAACTTAGCATTGTTATAAAACTGTGTTTATTTCTGGTTATGAGAGATACATATATAGTTAGGAAAAATATAGTAATAATATATATTCATTAAAAATGAACTTTGTCCTAATTTCTTCTCAAGTAAGAATTGCAGATAACCCATGACTACATAATTTAAATATCTTACTATATTCATCCTCCATAATATCCGTTAATTTCGTTATCTTATATCTAGCAGTCGCTAAAGGGACGTTAGTTTTCGTTAGCAAACAAGGCACAAATGTGAAACACAAAACTAAAAATGAAATTCTGTATATTTTGAAAGTTGCATTTGCAAAATATCACATTTCTGAAGTCTATGATTAGCATTATACACTCACATAATCCTGTAACTACACACTTGCGTTTGTAGAAAACTTTGAATTTATAATTTGAACAAATTTTGCCAGACTTAATGCAAATCTAGTTCTCGGTCTCAGCTTCCGAAATCATTATTCGTAATTTCTGTATATGCTAAATCTTTATTTTATGATTTTATATTATAATGTTGCAAATAGTGCGCCTGGTTACGCATGTCTCCTGCAATATATTGAGTTTATTTAGAATTGAGTACCAACGGTGGGCGTTCTTTGCAATTTTCTACCTACAATTTCCATGATTGTTCTAGAAACACTGCCTGCTTATCATTTTCCTCTTCTCTAGTTAACCTTCCATGGTTACACCCTTAGGCTAAAGGAGACGGGTGATTGATGAAAGTGAATGACTGTGAAATTACTTTTTGTGGTCTCCCACAGGGAAACAAACTCGGGATCGCATGTACCAAAGGCAGACGCTGTAGCTATTAGACCAGCAGCGAGGGTTTGTTATCATCCTACATAAGTCTTTCTTCATATCACGTTTATGTTTTCATATCACGATTTCCCTTTTATTGTACCCTCTTGAGAGCAAATTCATAAGTAATTTCTGGTTTGTTATAAGTTCTTTCACTCTTTCAGCCTTTCTACAGGCATTTGTTTAAAGCAGGGATGCAAATAACCACTCGTCCGGAGCGAGTGGTTCATTGGTGCAGGCGAGTATTTAATATCATACTGAAAATAAGTAAATGATTTTTATTGTGGGATGTGGGCTGATAGATTTTTCTTGGGTTAGTAAAATGTTGTTGCTTATTTGCATCCTTGGTTTAAAGGTTTGTTTCATGGGCCTAGTCTTTGTTATATTTGTCAATAAGTATGGGGAAAAAAGTATGTATCAAAATAACAATTTCAAAATAGTCTTTTAAAATACTGCTTTTCGTTTCTAAATCCTTATTACATTTGTTTTTATCTCCCTTTACGAACCCTTTAGGGAACACGATTTCCAGGTTGCATCTCACATTGCATCTCACATACTCCACTTATCCAATTTTATTAATTACTTGATAAACCTCATGTAAAATCATGTTAAAATCAAACTTTCTTTAGAAATAGTAGAAAACTTGACGGCTTCTTCTTTGATTGTATTCAGTATGTCGAAATAAGTCTTCATGCAAATTTTTGTAAGTGTGCGTTTAGAGCGAAATTTTCTTTTCATCCTTCCGTTTTACTCCTTCAACGGGACGGGAGAAGGAAAAGGAAACAAAAACATTATTTTAAATAGAACCTGGTTATACCGCATGCTTTTATCTCCTTTCCTCTTTCAAGAAGCAAACGTGTTTGGTTTTTCCAGTGGATGATCAAGTGGACAGTACGCTAATTGGCTACTTTTTCTTACACACGTGCTACTTCTGCTTGTTCAGTGACGTTTAAGAAAATGGTGTTGCGGGTGTTCTCTTTACTTCAAGTTACTCAAGGTAATAAGTTCCACTCATCCTTTCAAAAATTATCTACCAGCAAAATGTATCAGCGAGCAATAGAATATGCTTAACCTTTAAACTCCCGCCAGGAATTTGAACGAAATCGTAGACTCTCGCGCTGGGGCTCGTGGTGACCACCATAATTATCACATAGTCATGATTCATACATCTTTAGAACGCTTATGGAATACAGATTCCAACGGGTTGAAATTTGTACAATTTGCACCCTATTCATAGAAGAAATTTTATATGGAACTCTCCTAAAACTAAATGTAATTTACGTTAAAAAAAACTGAGGCTCTACAAATTGGCCAACTTTGCTCCCTTCCTCTGCCACAGAAGCAATAAATACATACAGGATATTACCATGTAATAAATTACTTCATTGCTTCATATATCCATTTTTATGAGCGTATCCTCAAGGAGGAAATGGGCTTGTAAAAAATTCTTTTGCAAAAAAAAAAAAAAAACACGAACTTTACCTTACTTCTCCGCCACGGTACCCCCTACATACGTCAAGTACATATTAGCGGAAAGCTTCATCTTTCAGAAATACATTGATACCAAAATTAGCTTCCTAGCTTAATTAGGGGAAGAGCTATTGAGGTTCAAAGCATGGATGCAGCAGTTGGGGTAATAGATGTTTAATGGTTAAAACTAATTATGAAACAATCCAACGTTAGTTTAGTAGTGTCAGAATTTTCAGTAGATAGTTTAGTAGTGTAGTTATCTCAAGGATTTTTCTCATTACTTACTAAATATTTTTGTTACTTTATCGAAGTATTGAACATTCTTGTAGAAACCATGTATGTTGTTGGTTGAAAGCTAAATTATCGAGTATTCAGGTCCTGCTAAGGCGGCAATTCTGAGATTACTTTGAAATGTTTGTCTCCACCGTAACGTCGCTTTAGATGCCGAATAAACACCAGACTTTCTTTCTAATAACTATGTTAGGAAGTGAAGAATAAAATAATACCGGGATATTAAATGTTGAAGACAAGTGCAATGAAAAAATGCCCAATTGTTAAAATGAACTATGTATGTTTTAAACAATAAAACATTGATGTCCTGTACGAAATTATATGTTATGGGATAATCGTACATAGCATCTTACATGTTCAACAACGATTGAAAGCACTTCTAGAAGTCTGCTTTGTCAAGGTTTTCAAGTGCACCATCATCACCCTCTCAATGTCGGGAATGCTGTCAAAACGTCTTTTTTTTTAACACGGTTTTCATTGTAGGAAATAGTCAGACGTCGAATGATGCTCTATCCGATATTATGGCGGATGTGGACATACAGAAATATTTTTCCTCCCAAACACTCACAGTCATCAGTCAAAACTCGGAGAATGAATTTCGCACGTACTCTTCACATTTGCAAATCGGAAATTTAAATGTTTTGTACAGGCCCACCCCTACGGAACTTTTAATTCTTTCGAAAAGCTCTAGAACAGTTACTCGCCTGATTGAACGAATCATTTGTGTCATTTTTTGCACGTTTTCATCTGTTTCTCACTTCAAATGATGTCCCGTTCGTTGCTAATCTTTAACCGATTCATTGCTGCTTTTAAATTACTCATATGACAGTCTCCAAGATCACCGCTTCATCGACATACATTGATCTTAACGTTACATGAGCTCCTTTGATACTTTTCTTACAGATTAAAAGAAACTTAAATTTGACGCGTTGCTCGAAATCCATGATGCGCGACAGACACTCTTAACATGTTCGCACTGTTCTGCCTCTGGAAGCTAACTGACATGTCACAACTCATTCAAACTCGACACTGACTATTCCAAGGCTCATGTTATTGGGTTTACTACTTGAATGGATAAAACATCGATAGGTGGCGCCGTGTAACTACATATACCGTACTTTTTGATCAAACCTCATATATTCTCAGAAAAAAAAACATAGAACTAGATTGTTTTTATACAAAAGGGAAAGAGTACAGATGAAAGTGCAAGATTAAATCTTCGGGCCACATCAATCGTTTGTCTGCTCATGTATAGTTTTATTGAGAATATGTTATGTCGAGTTACGAAGTTTGGGGAAGGGGGCGCACCTGAGTGTGTGTGTGTGCTCCTGTTTCCCACATATTAAACAATCAAACCACCATTGCTATTTAACCCTCATATCATCCTTTTGGCTGAACGGCAGCGTAATAAAGCTATCTGATGAGGACAATTTCTAGTGGTTTCTCCTCGTTTATGAAGTGTTTCTGCCTTCTATGATGTTATTACAGAGAGTAGAAGAAAAAGAGACTTAATCGGTGAAGAGAGTAAATCAAACTGAGGAGAAAAGTGCCAAAAGCCATGTAGATTTCATGCAAAGAACATAATGTTGCTAACCTCATGTTTTTCTTTTGGAATTGTTCTACGTCCTGTTGTTGTGGTTTTATCAAGCATCCTGTCTGATCTAACGCTAGAGACTTTCTCGCAGAGGAAAGAACACGCCTGCCTGGGCAACCTTTGTTCATTATAAGCCTTGTTCTAAACTGCACGGACATGTGCATAATTAAACCCTTACGTTATAAAGAGACAGCTGTGGTTGCCATCAACATATCCCTCCAACCGTAAACAGAAAGATGCTTAGCTACATAGGTCAACGTCAGAGTTGCCAGAGTATTTGGAAATTATAACAATACTTAATAACTTCTATCCCTAACAAGCATATTATAAATAAAACTGCACAGGTTTTTCAGTCTCTTGTATGTATTGCTCAGTGGATACATATTGCTCAGTGGATACATTAATGACAATACAGCAGAATTTAAGATATGTACTACGTGTTTTCAGGTTGATTTACATTAATTTACCAAATATACACGCATATAACAATAATAATAATAATAATAATAAATAATAATAATAATAATAATAATAATAATAATAATAATAATAATAATAATAATAATAATAATAATAAACTATATTGCTGCAGATTGTACAGCGGCCTGGTCCAGCAAATGGCACACATTAAGTTAGGCAATGTATGTCGAGAACATCCTTTTTCATAGAGTCATTATTTCTAAATATCATTATCCACAATTCAATATTTGCTTTTTGAAAAATAATTCTTATTATTTTAACGTCACACTATTGCATCCTTTAGGATGAAGGAGACAGATGATTGATGAAAGAAAATGACTATGAAAGAATTACTGGAAATAAAATGTGTGAGGAAACGGGAGAACACACCATAAAAAACGATGTTGTCTACTTCCAACTGACGTAGTCAGTGATCGAACAAGTGATTTCTTGCACTAGAAATGAATTCTTTACCACCGTGCCCGGTGGTATCGTGCCATGTCTTTAGATTATGTAACTTACCACCCAATTGTTCTTGTTCCCATGATGTTTGACGAGACAGTCGTTCCATCACGAGACTTACAAACATACTTGATTTGTTCTATTGTTTGATTTAGTTTAGTGTACCTTTTCAACATTGAAACTATAAAAAGAAACAAGCTACTGCTTAAAGTCAGTTTCGAACTACTATCCACTTTGTGGCCCCGCGTAGCGTAGTCGCTAACTTTCTCGTCTTTGGTGAGAGCTGTGCCGGGTTCGATTACCGGTGGGGATACTCGGACAGCCATCGTGAGTGAGGTTTCCTTGTGTTTTCCTCATTCACATCAGCGAGCTAATATACAGGTCCCAGGCCGCTTCCGTCCTTCCCCAATCCTTTCTTCCTTTCCTCTCCTCGGATAGTGTGATCACCGAGAGACGTCATTCCTCATAGGTGACGGGCTAACATGGCTATATATGCCGAAAGCCCAGAAACCTAATTTCTAAACCATTATTCACTTTTTTTTCAAAAGCAAATATCTTCACTGAAAGTCAAACCTCTTAACCACACACACACACACACCGAAAGCAGACGCGTTAGTCACTTAGCCACAAAGAAATGCAAAATGTATTTGGTGTAATTCGTGGGCTTATACCGAAAATTTCAATGGTAGCATTTGTAATTAAATTTTCACTAACATTTGACGAGATATAATAAATTTGCATAAAGTACGTTAATAATAGTGTAATTTATTTAAATGATGGATTGATTTGAGAAAAGCATAAGATCGTATATTTCAGAATCTAATTGGAAGACGAATTTTTGTTTCTTTTGCCAAAATTTTGTGTCCAAAAGTATGGGTCCGTCTTGTTTTCGCGACATATGGTGTGGAGTTTTGCTTTACTGAACAGAATCACGAGCTCCTATTAAGCACTAACTTTACCTTCTTCCCCGACTACCGCTTTAGCCTTGAACGGTCTTAGATTCAGTGGACTCTTCCGTAGAGGGAGACTAAGGGAAGTTTGTATCTGATTTGGTTTTTATTGTAGTTTTAGAGTGAGTTCTGAATAATACTCAGTAAGTGCTGTAGATATTTTTCTTAATCCTTTGTTCAAGAAATGGAGGATCATCTTGGATTCAGAAATTTACGGTAATAACAAAATACAATTTTATTTGAAAGGACATTTAGTAAGAACATCGTTAACCATATTAAATTTGGCGATAATTCAGCATCAAATTTGAATGTTGTGTGGTTATTCACAATTGTACTAAAATAAAAAAGGTAACGTATAAGTGCTTTTCCTTTCTTTTTTAGCGCTAGAGTTTTCGTTGAAAACATACGAAATTGTTTAAAGTACTAAACATAATATAAAACACGTGGCTCTTTAACGGAAGTAATATAGTAAAATGAGAAAAAAACTACTGATGGTAAATAAAGGAATATTGTCAGATATTATGAAACTACGGATAGAGGTTAGATATGCTTACGATAAGGGATATTTTCTTTATCAGTTGTACTTTATATAGGCGAATAAGGGAGTTGCGTGGGTAGATTGTATATAGAGTCAATTCTCGAGATATTGAATTCAAGTCAGAAACAATTTATTGCTATTTCTTTCAATTCTTAAAAATCCAATATTAAGTCCGGAAGCAACAGAGTTCTATACAATTTCCGCTTTCAATAGAGAGATTCATCCTATTTTGGGGACACTAAACTAATATCAAAAACAGTTTCTCGCTCTCTTTAGTTGTTTTCTTCTTACAGGTATCAATATTGAAATCACAAATTGAAGATTGAAGATTTTTTTGCCACATTCAGTTATAACAGAAGGATTAGCCTTTAAACGTCCATTGATGTAACTACTATGTTAAGGCTTTAAAAATCAATAGCTAAGCCTCCAATTAAACTAGGAAGATCATTTTGATATCAATGAGTTCCTGAAAGATGAAGATTTTCTCCTATTTGAAATTTTATGTATGCAAGGGGGAGGATAAATTTCGTGCTTTATGTTTGATTTTTGTATCAGGTTCTTTTAGGGGGCCATTCACCCTTGGAGGTACATTCATAAAATTGGTATGTAAAGCAACGAAATACTCCACTATATGGTAATACACTGTATGTGTACTTGTTGCTTATATTGGCGGACATGCGAATTTTTCGAGTCTTTTTTTTCTTTTTGACGTAAATTACATTTATTTTCAGAACGGTTCCATAAGACATCTTTTCAATGAATTGGTCAAGAAGCATAATTATTGTTGCTGTACATGATGTGACATGACTCTGTGATAATTAAAGAAGTCACCTGGGCCACCAACGCGAAGGTCTGCAACAGTAAATGATATACAGGGAGTTTTTTAAAATCGGAATTTCGTTCTGAATTTTTATTTCGTTTTTTATTGCAGCAATTACTACCATTTTTTATATTATTATCACAAGCGTGTTGATTACACATTAGCATTATTTTCTCAGCGTAAGGTGACTGCAAGGGTTGCCAGGGCCCTAAACTATATGTTTCCATATTTTTAGGACTTTTTGTTTCTTCTTCTTCTTCTTCTTCTTCTTCTTATTATTATTATTATTATTATTATTATTATTATTATTATTATTATTATTATTATTATTATTATTATTACTATTACTATTATTATACAAATAGAGCACGAATTGCAGAAATGCTACCTCGTTGGAATCTGTGTTCTATAATCTTTCCAATGGTGTATCAATCATAACTCTGTCATAATTAGGGAGATCATCAGAGCCGCCAATGTGAGAGTCTACGATTTCGTTCAAATCCCTGGCGGGTGTAGAAAGGTTAGAGACATTTTTGGGACACTAAATTCATAACAAGAAAACATGTTTTCGCTATGTATTACCGCTCTTGTTCTGCGAGTATCAATAGTATTAATGTTTAGACCGGAAGTTACAGAATATTTCAACCACTTTTGGTTTTAGAGCAGTAATGAAGGTTATTCTTCAGATACTGAATCCATATTAGAGAACCATTTTCCACTCTCTTTTACCGTTTTTAATATTGAAACTATAAATGGTAATTTCTACCACTTCCGGTTGGAATATAGAATAAGGACGGCGAAAATCCTTTTCTTGGGACACTGAATCCGTATAACCCTTTTATTGATATATCTTATCATTTCTAGCATTGTACCAGTGAACAGATGGCCGGATGGACAGACATAGCCGTTTTATATGAGACTTTTCATTCTTATACATAACATAGTTTGCAAGTGTACAACAGTAAAGTTTCTACATTACCTTCTAAATTAACAGATCATTAGGCCGAGTGAATGTATGTAGATGATTTGTAAAAGAAGAATTCCCAGTTGTTATAGACTAATCCATTGTAACTATTATCTTCTCTTTCACGTTGAGCATTATGCAACGCTAATTGGCAGTTGCTATAGAAATCAAAAGTATCTCGTGACAATCTAAATTTTACAATACTGATCAATAGATAAAAGAAAGCAAGTAATGGATAAAATAAAAGCAAATTCTGTAAGAATATATAAATAGTTGTGATAATAACAGAAATAGCATAATATTTTAATTACGTATATATTATTCCTTAGAATTTTTCGATGACCGACGTTTATCTTGCATATCTAATGACTTTTAAGAGAATTTCAGATCTGTTTTAATGATAATGCAAGAAATTTTGTGCAACTTCACAGAAAGAATTTGAATATTTTTTTTTTTTCATTTAACTTACGCTAAGTTTCTGGATAAATGTTTATATGCATCACTTCACATATGTTTGAAAAATGTATCGATAACACATTACGAATAAATTCATATTTGTTCTTATAAAACCTACAAGTTATGTGATAACGTGATCATAATGATACATATAGGATATTTAGGGAGTAAACCGATCAACTTCGCATGTTAAATTGCGGAATTAGTCACAAGGTAGTTATTTTACATTTGTCCCATCTCCGTAATCAGGGGTTTCCAATGTAAGTTGCAAATAAACTTCTATCTTGTATTGAGATCCTGAACATGCTTGTCGATTGTTTTATTCAGTGTAGCCACTCTTAGACCTATTGCACTGATTTACCTTAAATTAGCCCCATCTCAGTAAATAGGCATTTTCGACCAAAGAGGTAGATATACTTTTTTCTTGTATTGAAGTCCTGAACTCTTAAGCGAAGGTTGATGGTTTATTTGTGGGACACTTTAGTTTTCATGCATGATCTTTGTTTACTATGTATGGAAAGATTAGATCAATTTGAAAAGTCTTCATATGTCGTGGAAACAGTAAAAGAATTCGCAAATTCGTTTCAAGATTATTTAGAAAAAAACGTGATATGGCAGAACGTCCATAAAGTAACCGAACTTTTACAAAAATAGCCAAATCTCTTACAATTGCTGTCATATAAAGACAAAACTGGAAAGATCTTTGTCTAAGCTTTTTGTTAGTGCCTGTTTATACCGGTTCGATGGAGTTTGTATCTGAGTAAGCGTGCGACAAGTATTATGTAATTATCGAACGAAACACGGGCATCGAAATATAATAATATTCTAACATAAAATTTCGTCACAAATTGGATGAATATTTTACGGAAACGTTGCAGAAGGTGAGAACATTGCATGGTGATGCAGTATTGTGAAGAAACTAAGTGTATCGATAACTATATGGCACAATTGTTTCAAATATGAACAAGAAAATGTTGAGAATGATCCAAGTTCAGAACTCCTTGAATGTTATCGAACGAGGAGAAAATGGAGAAATTTCTTGCACTGGTGAGAGCTAATAGATGTGTAACTACTCAGCGACTATCAACCATGCTCCAGATAAACAAAGAACAGTTTAGGATAATTTTAGACAATAGCCTGAAAATGAAGACAATGTGTGCTTGTTTTGAAAACTCTACGCTCTTCTGATAGAACAGCAAAACGCAATAGGAGAGAGTACTGTGAAGATTTGGTGCCTACTGTAGTATGCATCAAGTTCATAAAATGCATCGTAGTGAGCGATGAAACCTGGAGTTCAACAGTGTTGTACAACGACTTCACATTACTCGCATCTGTCGCACGCTCTCCCAGATACATCCAGTATACATCAAACTGGTTTGAAGAGGCACAAATACGAAGGTTAGGCAAAGGTCTTTCCAGTGTTGTTATAGTACTGTAACACTGTTAAGAAAGCTGGTTGTTTTTGTAGAAGTTCGGTTACTTTGTAGGAGCACCTTGTATACAATGATTGCCGGATAAATAGTGAGATGGATTCCCTTAAGCCAATCAAAACAGTTGGAAATGAGTCTCCGGACATGAAGGTTATTGGGAGATGTTAGGCAATGATCGATTTCTCTTCAGTTGGCTCTGAACTTTTACAGGGTATGGAACTCTTGCGAAATGGATTACTTTTGAACGCTGCGTAACAGTGAAAAGAAAAGCCGAAGAACATTACACGATAAAGTTTTATGTTAAACTTGAAAACTCTGCAACCAAAACGCTTGCCATGATACAAAAAATCTACAAAAAATCTATTTTACAGCTGTTGTCCATAAGGGGTTCGTATTACGAAGATAGATTCGCACAGTTCCGCCAGGAGATTTCTAATACCTGGATTCTTAACCACGAAACATAGCAGTGAGAGAGTACTAAATCAAGATAGTACACCGACCTTCCTACACCATAGATATGGCTCCAGCTGGTCTATTTTTCCTTCTGTAGTTCGAAATTAGCTTGATGGAAAACCATTTTGAGAATGCTAAAAAATGTGGCATTTACCATGATAAGTGCTTTGAAAGAGATCTCTATTTAAGTCTTCTGGCAAGCTATGGCCCGTTGGAAAACGGTTGGCAACGGTGTGCTGATATTCAAGAATGTTGATTAATTAAGAATTTCATGGGGACGTCAGTACATAGGCTATTTATCTTTATCACAAAAAGACCGATGGTATACACATATTTCTCTTAAAAGTATTACAAAATGAAAAAATAGTCAAAAAAGATTTCCAATACTACTACTACTACTATTGCAAATAATAATAATAATAATAATAATAATAATAATAATAATAATAATAATAATAATAATAATAATAATAATAATCGGTGACCAAAAAGCTATAAATAAAATTAAAACAGATGTTGTGAAAATGTTAAAATAATACAATAAGAATTTGAAAAGAATAGTAATAATACAAATACAACAGGTAAAATCTAAATACAGAAAACTCATTTTTCAAGCTAAATAGAGAATATTTAGAGAATGTCAATTATTTCAGTCTCACGAACAAACGAGAGAAATAAAAAAAGAGGCTTATTCTCTAAAATCTGACTAGAATTGTTAGATAGTCCTAAACATTCTCTGAGAACTGAGATTTCCAGATCTCAAAAGTTTATTTTGAATAATTTTAAATAAGTGTAAGCATACGACTCTTAATAAATGAACTTAATGGAATCAGTCTCACTATTTTTCGAATAGATCTTGTATATATTACTGGTATTGTACAAGTAAAAATTATGTTTATCTCTACAAGGGGATACACACTGAAGTGTATTCGAAAAAACAAAAATGTAGTTGAAATTCTAATAAGTCAGTATGGAAATGTTTACTCTAATAAGTAATACAAAATATATTTTTTTAATAAATAGTATAAAAATGTTTACTCTAACAAGTAGTCTGAAAAATGTATACTCTATGATATAATATGAAAATGTGTACTCCAATAAACAGTATAAAAATGAATACTCTAATAAGAATTGTTAAAAGGTATGCTCTAATAGATGGTATAAAAAGTATGTCCTACAATTATCCAACAAGGCTAAAGAAAACAGTGATGATAATAGTGAACGAAATAGGGAATGAAGAAAATGGATAAAAGATGGGAGAACCATGAGAAAATCTACGCTCATGATATTTGCTCACTCGTATAAAAATATATGGTCTAATAAATAGTGAACTTCCTTGGGGCTTTGGAGACCCGTGTTCGATTTCCAGTGAAACCTAAAGTGGTTCAGATCATATTAAGCTGTAATTCCACGTCTGATGTAGTCTCTCTGCTGAAAAAATGCTAAACTGAAATCAAATTTAAATCTAATAAAGAGTATAAAAATTTATTCTAATCAAGTGGTTTCCAACCGGTGTATCGTGCAGTCCCATCAAATGTGTTTCAAAATTTTAGAATTTAAAAATTATAAAGCACTTAATAATTATTTAAAATCAATTTTGAGACAGGATGTTCCAGTTAACACCTCCAGTGTCAGTAACAACGATCACCACTACCTAGTCACTACTTTTTATACACTTATAATGTTATACATACATTATTATTAAAAAGAATCAAACAGGTGTGTCGCGAAGTGGTGGGCATTTATTAAAATGTGTCGTCAGTCAAAAAGGTTGAGAAACATTGCTCTAATCAATAATATTAAGATGAGAGCTAAAATATAAACCATATTAAATACCATAAAAAATTCAACTAAAATGTGCCTCTAACAATGATATAAAATGAGAACTAAAATGTATATCCTAATAAATACTATAAAAATTGGACTATAATGAATAATATTGTAAAACCTTGTTCCATATAGGTTGTAGGTAGAGCGAGGTAAATAAAGTGAGTGTCCGGAATCGACTTCCACTACTAGTTTTTATTATAAAATTCACCAAATAACAGTATTTACAAAAACTACAATGTTATTCTCCTCTAAATATTGGGTTAGAAATGAGGAAGTCCTTGACCGTGAGGCCGAGGACAGGATCTCTACAGAACCCCGCGGCAGGCTAAGCAGAGAGGCGATGAAATCCCCAATGCTCCGTGGCAAGCAGTGAGAAGGTTAATAGTCACAGAGCCCCGAAGCAGGCTAAGCAACTGAGGTAGGATTCCCATCACAGCCCCGTACCAGGCTAAGCCAGGAGGAAAAGAATAGCCAAGAGTCCCATGGTAGACTAGAGGCTTGGGGTTAGGTTGCTCCTAATGTTCCGTGGCTAGGAAGGATAGGATAGCAGAGATAGCAGTAGGAAGTAGCAGAGAATCTGTGCAGAACTGTCGGCTGCGTCCCATTATATAGGCCTCCAGGTGGCGGTGGCGCTGCTGCCCCGATGTCATCATGTGCTTCGTAGAAGGAGCCAGAGATCCGAAGTTTGTATAAAACTCTAATACTTTAATAGGAAAACATCTTTGAAGAAAGACCATACACGAGAGAGGGCACTGGAAATTATTATTTTTGAAAGTAGTTATGCATTTTGTGAGGAGAGATGTGAGGAAAATTTTGTGATTACGTGTCACGGGCCAAAGAAGGGAGATTGGCTACTCCTGACCCTTATGACTCTCTTCAAATTGCAAATAACTTAAAAAACTAAAAATAAAAATAAAACAATTGTACCTTCTAAATTATTATTATTATTATTATTATTATTAGTAGTAGTAGTAGTAGTAGTAGTAGTAGTAGTAGTAGTAGTAGTAGTAGTAGTAGTAGTAGTAGTAGTAGCAGCATACACTACTTGAAGTTTAAGCACCTACCGAGGCAGATATTTTGCCGAAAGAAGAGAACAAAATTATTTACAATTTTTAGACTTTGTATTAGAAAATAATATATAGTGTTAAATATTTAGCAAACACATCTCACCACACAGAATACCAACTCATTGAATAAGGGAAACGAACATATTGGGTACAAATGGTACAAAGTACTCTCTTATCAGCACCTTACTTAGTATTTTTAATGACAGGGAAGCAAAATTTCTAGACCTATAATAAACTTCTATTGATGACGTTTTAGCTCGCTGTGATCATCAATTAGTACTATCAATCTCTTTTATGTTTAGTTTATATTTATATTTTAATATCATACAAATCTAATCGTAATGATTTGAGCTATTTTACCGATTTTTTTAAAATTGCATTTCATATAACCGTTTTCACCATATGATGCTTAAGCACTGTACTTAATTATGTATTGTGTTTAACATTGAATTTTATATTTTATACTGATATTAGGCACACTGTATTTAATTATCCTGTATGTTATAGAGATATAATTAGTTAACGTGTATTATTATTATTATTATTATTATTATTATTATTATTATTATTATTATTATTATTATTATTATACTACATTTAATATGAGGATTGCGTAGTAAACATCAAATTACTTTCTTGCTGGTATAACAGTCAGAAGGATATACGTATGTATGATAACAATTTACAAAATGGATCTGTTTTGTTCTTAAGAAGGAACTAACTACAAATGGATTCTCCATTTAGAATATGATCGTTAAAACTAATTATGCTAAGTGAAAATAAAACAACCCTTTAGTCTGAGCCGAGAGAGTTACAAGTAGAAGCAATACTGTTTCCAATAGCGTCTTCCAGTTTCAAGACTCTAACGGTAGGTCAGTAGTATTCATAAAAGAAGTTTACTTTTTCAAATCGCTTAATCAATACCTTCATAAATAAACATAGGAAACATTATGCGAACTTAAATGATGGTGAAGAATTCGGTGTAGTATTTCTTTTAAAGAATAATGAGCCAGCAATAAATAAATAAATAAACACTGCTAAAACAACAAAGAGGAAAATGAAATGAAATCTTTGAGTTTTACGTCCCACGATTATGCCGGCTAGGCTAAAGGACACGGTGATGATGAGAAATGAATAAAATGGTGCAATGAAGAAAATGGGAGGAAACGGGAAAACCCCGAGGAAACACATGCACACGATGCTTGTCCACCACAAAGTTCACTTGGCGGGAGCTGGGATTGAAACCGAAGCCAAAAAACAATACATTATGCTTTATAATAATAATAATAATAATTATTATTATTATTATTATTATTATTATTATTATTATTATTATTATTATTATTATTATTATTATTATTATTATTATTATTATTATTATTATTATTGTGTTAAATTCAAAACGTGAAATACTAAGAAGGCTGAGGTAAAGCTCTACACAGGCTCGGGCTGTAAGTTTTTAAATATACAACCATATTTCTCAAGCCTATTCGGGCTTCATTTTGTAAATATATATTGCACCGTTCTTTCTGAAGAACTTTTAAAGCACAACTGCAAAATTAAACTTCTAATTGCTGTCAATAAAAATACAATTCTACGTTCATTATTCTGTAATTCGGGCTTATTTCGGGCCCATTTGTTTATCACGCGAGCTCGGGCCGGGCTCGGGCCTAAATGCTAAAACATATTTCGGACTCGGGTCGGGCCTTATATTGTAAATTCACGGCCCGGGTCGGGCTCGGACTAAAAATTCCGGCCTGTGTAGACCTCTAGGGTGAGGGTATTTCTTACAAAAATTAAACTGATTTATCTTTGTGACAAGGGTTCTAGCTGCCAATTTTGGTTTTATTGTTATTGTGTATTTTCAGTGTATTTTCAGGTTATAATCTTTTATTGAAATAATCTGTCTTTCATGTTAAAATATGACAATAAGTGATCTAGATTTTTGCATACTGGATGTGTAATTTTAAGCAAGGCTGATTCATTATTTTAAATGGTGGTTAAATGAGATTTCTTTAATTTGCGTAGTTGTGTTAATAGTATATTATGAAATTGACTTTTATTAAATGTTTGTTTTATATATCAGTTTGAACCTTGAAGTTGTAATATGTTAACCTTCTGACAAAGGTCTTAACCTGTTCTAATAGTCATTCTACATTATAATTTTTCTGGTTGTTTAAAATGATTATGAAATGGTTTGAACATAGTGCTGTACTTTTGCCTATGAGCTGTTCATAGCATTTATTACTTTATTATTATTATTATTATTATTATTATTATTATTATTATTATTATTATTATTATTATTATTATTATTATTATTATTATAGACTACTTGAGGTTTTTCATCTACCTAGATAGATATAAATTGCTCGCAAAGAAATGAACGAAAATCGTTGCAATTTTTAGACTCTGAATTAGAAAATAATAAAATATATGTCATAAATATGCCTCTCATGCCATAAATACAGTAACTTCACCAGTATTGTTTAACAAGAAAATCTTACATTTATGGCAAAAATCTTGTATATACCGGTATTTATGAAAAAAACTTACAATTATATATATTAGGGTGGTCCTTAATTATATGGAGAAAATTTTCCATGTTGGACCAAATTAATCCATAGAAAATGGGCTCAATTGAAGAATATTTAACCGATCCCCAAGCGACCTAAACTTTTGAATGCGGGTGGCCCAAAAGTAGGTATACAGTCCCGTACTGAATTTTATATCATTTCTTATTGTTATCAAACAGATAGACCTAGTTTCTTTATTAATTGTTCTTAACGTCTTTTTACATATAACTTAAGCCCAGAGCAGTCTAAGCAAATAAATTCAGAAACTAGAACGTTACATTTTATCAATGCAGGAATGTATACTTACTTTTGGTTTAATGTATAGTACATGGCAAAAGTTTGGAATAGACCCTTGTAACTTTGAAACGGCTGAAAGGAAAGGGATCATATTTTGGATAAAGGTAGTGCAGATAGATCTACACCTGAAACTGAGTAGTACTATAATGGCGGCCATCTTGAAGTCCGCCATTTTGGATTTAGGCCCAAAATTTTAAATAGAAATGGGGGGTCGTGTGATATGTTGTTTTGGGGTAGCTTTTTACCACAAATATACATCTGTCTTTCTTTCGACTTATCTCTGATCATATAATAGGCATTACCTTTATAATAACAGTTTAATATCCTTCAATATTGTTTTTTCTCATAGTTTACATAAGTATTTAAAAAGAGGCACATAAAATTAACAAGAAAGCAATTATATAAGTTATTATAATATAATAGCACATTCCGTCACAATGCACACCAACGTATGTTGAAATTATTTACGTAAAGTACGTAAAAATACATACAAATAAAAGCTTAAAATGATAATAATAAAAGCTGAAAGCTGTGAATAACTATTCAAATTCTGTTACCTAATTAAACTAATTTTTTATCACTTGGATACTCTTTCTTGTGTTCACTGACGATCTGCAGTATATATTGCTTTTCTTTCACGTCCTTAGAATGCTCCCGTATTCTTGTACCTGTTTCACACCTCTCTCTGCCACATCGTTCACCAACATAATGTCTTTCAATACATCCAATCAATGTTAAAAGTTAGCATCTTGTTTTCAGATAGATGACGTTTTTAGAAAATTTGAATCTATAAAAAAAACTGCGGAGACGAAGTCCGAGAATTCTTTTTCTTTAAAACTGTTGACTTCTGTACTATTTATAGAGTATCACTTTACTTGGTTTTTTACATCATATTCTTCTGTACTCTCCGTTACATTAGAAACACATTTTTTCGTCACGTTTTGCGGTACTTCATCATCAAAGAATGCGGATGCTGCAGTTTTTGGTGACAGATATAAATAACGAGTCTTTTCACAGCACAATTACTAATTTCTGATTCTACTTCCTAATATTAGATTAATTTCTGTAAATACTTGTAATCGTGATACGGAGGTTTCACGGCCAACGGTGCAAGGAACCAAATTTATGAATGGATTCGGACAAGGAAAATGCATAGTCTCTTGATTCAATTCTTCTCTTTTCTCCTCAATTCAAATTGATCTCGGAATCCACATATCATACACCCGGTAGAAGACTGTTGCAAGTCAAAAATACACATTTATGGGAACATGAGTCTTACAATTTGTTATTCTAACAAAATCGGTTCCTGGAATACTGGTATTTATGTCATCTACGGGTGAATTTGTTTAGATACGTTTCTGCAAAAATACCACCAGGTAGAGAGCTCGCTTCTCTCTCTCAATTCTCTTTTGAGCGATGATAACTCAAAATTTCCATTTTTAGAGTTGTAACACTCTTCCACCGGGTGTGCGATATATAGCCTTTGCCATCCACCGATCATGGTTTACAGCTCCAGAAATGCGAAATGAAACTCCTTGTGGAAGGGTGCCGTCTAGGAAGATCATAGCCATCTCATAGATCAACAAGAGAAACACCTCTATAGTGCTTCTGGCGTATCTGTTGTTGTATAAATTCCAGCTTACTGACATGGACATCTTCCGTAACATCATCTAACCCATTTCGGTAATTACTTTTGTCGATGGACGACAGGAATTGCCTAAATCATTCAAGCAAAAACACATCAGGCCCATATTGTGATATCGGAACGGTAGGTACAGTAAATCATGATCAAACTTCTTCTCAAGGTTTGTACCAGAGCCATTTATTCTGTCGGTGTTGCCTGCAGTTGTATCGAAGTATAACGCTTATATTTTGTGTTCTATGCCCCATTTCTTCACTGCTTCATAAAGAGCTGTAGCTTGTGCTTCTCCTGTAGATGATAGTATTTCAGGGATACCTAATAATTATTATTCTTTGCCGTTAAAAGTTACAAATATCGCTAGTCTGTTAACCTTCTCTATGCTACTTGCAGCTGGAGTACAAACACCTTAAAACTTTCTACACTAGCGCATTCCGGTATCGTTACAGAAAATGACACACATGTATATTTACATTCCAAAGATAATAAAGACAGATGTATATTTGTAGTGAAAACCTACCCCAAAACAATATGTCACACGACCCCATTTCTATTTAAAATTTTGGGTCTGAATCCAAGATAACGGACTTTAAGATGGCCGCCATCATGGTACTGGTCAGTTTCAGGTGTGGATCTACGCCCATTACCTGTATGCAAAATATGATCCCTTTCCCTTCAATCATTTCAAAGTTAAAAGAGTATATTCCAAATGTTTGCCATATACTACATATTGAGTATGTAATCAGATGTTTATATCGCTTGGGGATCGGCTAAATATTTTTAAATTGAGCCAATATGTTTCATGAGTTAATCTGGTCCGACATGGGTGACTGGTAATTCGATGCATTCCTTGCTAGGAAATATTATACAAGTACTTTGGAACATTTTCACCTACATGAACCAGGGGTCGCAAATCAATAGTTTCTGAATAATTTGCATGTGTGATTTCTTTGAAATTTGCCGGCTAGTGAGAGGTGCGCGGGAAACTTTTAACATGTCCAACTTCTACATATCGTAGAGTGTGGTAATATACAGCTCGTAACTCTGCACCGTTGCTGTGTTATAGATCCGAATGTGAAGTATGGTATAGTGGTCCAAAATACAATACTGCACCTCAGAAAACAGATTAGCAACATCGCAGAAGTCTAGCCCCTAGGAAATGACTGCATGGTTTGGAAGAGGTCGAATGAGGATGGTGTGCGGATCAAGAGAAATCGCTAACTATGACTAATTTCATACCCAGGGTGTGCATCTGTCTGGCCAACATTCGAGCAGTGAATGGGTGCGTTGCTTTCCAGGAGGCGTACACCTTTTATCACCATGCCACGTCCGTGTTTAATTCTGGGCGACCAAAGTGATGAATATATCTATTTGGGATCAGCATGCCGTAGTACAACTTGCTTTGTAAGCAAAGAGTACCATAACTAGATACCACGATGTACTAGCCTCACTGCTGCGTGCGTTTCGGGATTCTGTGAAGTCCAGAATGTAGCATGCTGACAAATGGTATCCACCTCTTGGAAAACAATCCACTTGTTCACTGCTCGAATATTGGCTAGATAGATGCACGACCCTAGGTATGAAATTCGTCATCGTTAGCGTTTTCTCTTGACCCGCATACCATCTTCATTCCATCTCTTCCAAACCATGCAGTCATTTCCTAGGGGCAAGTACTTCTGTGATGATACCACGCTGCTTTCTGAGGTGCAGTAATGGATTTTGGACCACTACACCTTACTTCACGTTCAGACCTACAACGCAGCAACGGTGCAGAGTTACGAGCTGTACATTATCACATGACCTACATAGGTATGTAGAATTAAACATGTAAAATTTCAGCGCTCTACGCTAGCCGGCAAATTTCAAAGAAATCACACATATGCAAATTACTCACAAACTATTGATTTGCGAGAAATGCATCGAATTATCATTCACCATATATATATATATATATATATATATATATATATATATATATATATATATATAGGCCTATATATAAAGTCTGTCATATTCCGAGTATCTGAGATTAAAACCAATATTTTAGAGGTTAAAACAATCTTTTTAACCTATAGGAAATAGGCTACATCTGTTTGGCATCAGTGTAAACAACAACAATATTCTAGGGTTTATACCCTCTCATACACCAAGTTTGTGAGTATGCAACCTCACCAATATTTTTTGAGGTATGAACAAAAAAAATGTTCTAATCCCCAAAACACTTTTAATTTAAAAATATACTTTACCTTTTAGCTCAAAAAATCTAAATTCAGTACATATTTCTATGCACAAAATATGGGATATAGATAGCCACCGTCATCCGAAAAAATATCACCGAATTGACTCCATTAACAAACTCGGCCGAGATAATCGCTCTAGCTGTCTGTTCCAAAAAAAACAGAATCCAGAAATTCGCTTTCGTTAAAGAGTGATCGTGTAAGGTAATGAATGTAGTACTAGTAATATTACAGTATTTTAGGCCTCAGAAGATAAAGGTAGCCTTGATACAGATAGCGAACATGAAGAAAACATTCGCGCTCTGCAATTGCATTGTGTTAATCTTTTTTGAGTGATAGCTAGTAATTTACGAGACGGTGTGGTATAGATTTGTTTGTGCAATGGGTCAGGCGTAGTGACACAAAATGGTAGACGTATTCAAATTTCAAAAAGTGCCAAATGTGGATGCGCCGTTAGATGGATTAACGACGGTAATATGAAATTACTAAAATGTCATTCTTTGTAATGAAAGGAGTTAAGACAGAAAAAGAAAATTTTCAATTGTTTTCAGATTTTAACAATACCAATTCAAAATCAGAGGTAACTCCTTTTGTTAATAAATATGTCATTATCCAAAGTTGATGTACAGTTTTCCTGTCTTTGATTTAAATAATGGAATGACAAAGCATTAACATGTCCATTTGTAAGCAGTAAGCTTTAATATTTGGATAAACCATTACGAAACTTTGTTTAAAAGATGCATAAGATTATTGGATATAAGTTTGACTCAATGGCTGAAGATCAGTAATAAGATCATACGTTCACAATTTTGTTTAAGCTGATGACGGTCTAACTTTGTGGCTCACCACGCAGAGAGAGAGAAAGAGTGCTTGTGTCCTGCTATGGGAGTTCTTGCTGCTTACTTTGAATTATCAAGTAGTTGTGTGTTTACATGTAAATATTCTATTCTTTAATAACAATGCTGATAATCATAATACTTCCAACCGTAACATAATAGTAAACTTTCCAGTTATATATTCTAATTTTCAAGCACGTTGCACATTACAAATACCAACGCCGAATTCTCTTGTTGCTATTTAGTCATTCGCTTCAAATTTACAAAACATGGAAACCAATCTTCTTCATCACACTATTTTCAGTCACTACTTCAAACGGGATTAACCATTTAAACAATAAAACTTTAAAAATAATAAATATATTTGTGAGGTAAACTCAGTAACCCTTATCCCGCTCCAGAGAAGACTTACTGAAAGAATTATCTCACTGGCTTACTTTGTGACTACTACCCAATTCATCTAACCGCCAAGTTACATGGTAGAGGCTTGCACAGGCCGGAATTTTTAGCCCGGGCCAGGCCTGGCTCATGAATTTATAATGTGAGGCTCGACCCTTGTCCGAAGTATGTTCTAGCCTTTAGAGCCGAACCCGGCCCAAGCTCGTGTGATAATCAAATGAGCCCGAATTGTAGAAAATTAACACATAATGATATTTTTATTCAGAGCAATTAGAGATTTCATTTTACAGTTATGCTTTAAAAGTTCTCCAGAAAGAACAATCCAATAAATATCATTGTACAGCATATTTACAAAGTTAGGCCTCAAAAATATGGTTGTATATTTAAAAAGTTACGGCCGTGCCCGGTCAGAATCTAAGCCCTCAGCCTCGGTCCAAGCCCGTGCAGATCTCTATTAAATGATGGTAATAATTATTATGAACTATTCGCAACAAAAGAATATAGCATATTTACTAGTATATACACTTTCCTCATACACATTTGGAAGTTTCTGTTGTTGTTAACAGTAGAAACTTATACACTAGGCTTCGACATGATCTTGTAACCAGTTCATGTAATTTTCATTTAAATAACTTTCATTCAAAAAACTAAGTTTAACAATATACGTAATTGTGATTGGTTGGATAATATATCAGCTAGCTCTCCAACCACACGAAGATACAAACGGAATGATAAAGTTCAAAACTAACTTTTTTTTTTTTGTATAGAAGCATGATGAAACCTGAAGTTAACAGTATTTCAATTGACAAGTTCGAAGGAGAAGAATCCATTACACCATAGGATCTTTTCTCGTTTGAACATTATTTTTTAGCATGTTTCAGTTCACCTATATCTTAATACGTTACGTCTGCAGTAACGTGCCTCTTTTGAACTATAAGAATTATTTGTACTCCTTTGACAGAAATTTTGGGTTAAGGAACACTAGAACTAAGACTCTTGAGATATATTTGGATTAGCCGAGAAGGGAGATTACAGGTCTAATCTAACACTTTCATGTGTTCTATATGATAGGCAAATGGTACGCGAATTGAAAGAAGCATTGAAAAGGTAATATAATTGCAAGACATTAAAAATACTTGAAGAAATTAATAATATATCTTTTTATATGGATACTTTTAGACAGAAAATAGAATATTTCTAGACTACATTACCTTTCCGTCTTATCTAGACAATAGTTTATTGAATATACAATCTGGAATTCAGTGAATGATTATAACAGTGATAGAAAATAGCATATTTCTAGGCTAGATCTTCTTGTCCTTCTTATATATAGATAATAATTTGACAGGGTATAAAACGTAGAATTTAGTAAATGATTATAATACAGCGTATTTTTTGGACATTATGTTATAAAATATTTCTATATAAAAGTAATAATATTATGAGACCATGATGATAATGTTAAAACTTGTTGAAAAATATACGAAGATAATTTTTTTCTGATGAAGTTTAGTAAATACATTGTAAATACCTAGGTATATAACAAAATATTTTGTTTATGTTTCTAGCATTGATAAGGAAGAAAACTGCAAATTACGTTGAATAAAAATCACCTTTTAACCTATATGTTTTTCCTTCCCAAAACATTTCAATATTTATTTTATCATTACAAGAATTTCGTCTTTATGATCACTCAATTGTATAAGAGCTCTTTTATTGAGTAATCTAATTCCCAGACGTACATACGAAAGCTTCCGTTATCCCATTTAAAAAAAAATCAACGTCGCACTTTTGTAGTAAACCAAATACTCTTAGGTATCTTTTATTACATTTTCATTTAATAATATCAAATAAAGAAGAAAGTCAAAGTTTTTTTTAAAAAGAAAGGAAAGAAAGATAACTCTCTTTCATACGTTTTCGTAAACTCGAGGATATATTCAGACGCTTCTATAAACCAACTGCTTATTATTTTTTTGTGAAAGACATTACAGAGGCCATATTTCTCAATTAGAGAGGAATCAATAATTTTGTTTAAAGAAAACCAAAATATTTTCGAAACAAAATGACGCAACTTTGGAAAGTAGTTTCTCGTGAATTCTAAAGAAACAACATCACTGGAAACGTTTTCTCAGTTTTGCTTGCTTCTTTACCAGCATTACTATATAAGTTCTTGATCGGAGAAAAAATATTCCTCTCTTTTTCAAAAGTTCGTATTTTCTTCTTCTTTTCAAAAGCCATTTCTTTCGCACAATTCCATTGAAACGTAGAAACGAAATGAAGATATAAAACTTTTGAAAATATACGAAATCAGAGACACATTACAATTCGCCTACACAGCATTACTTCGCATTAAGGTTTTGTCATCAATTTGTGACAGTATCAGTGGAATTTGTACGTCAACTTTCTCTTGAGAAAACTTCTCTGTTCGTTTTCTTGATTTGATAGCTTTGAAATATAACCAAGCAATTTGTCGTCGCCTGGAAGATTGCTGCTGAACTTTGTGGACAATTAGTGATATATTGCCTGCTTTCTACTTCGCTTTTACAAAGTTGCAGTTCGAAAAGCGTCTTCGAATTTTCTAACTTACTTTATATTACCGCTATTAACAATATTTTCTTAAAGGTCCTTGTGTAAAGGATCTCAAGCGGCGGAAGATGTTCTTGTAACCTAATAGCAAGCCTGCTCACTTTCGGTTCACGTGTTTCCAAGTTCAAATTCTCTGGTGAGTTGTACTGTTAGGGTTTAGAAATGAGATAAACTCTAGTCCTATATTTTATGTTAGGTATTAGAAGTTGATGATGTAAAGAGTTAGGCTTAATGTGTGGTGATGTTTATGGATTATATCTAATGGTGTACAAGGAATCTCTTGTCGTATAGGTGTTTTAATTACTTATACACAATCTTAGTACACTCACAAAATCACTGATTATATTGAAATCAATGTTATTCTGTAGCGCTATAATATCATTATCTAACCTAACTATTTTATTATTTCATATTCTACAAAACAAAAGTATAGCATATTTAATCGCTTTCTATTATTCTACGACTTGTGCTTGATGCCAAGTACGTTGAAAGATGGAAGATAGTAAAATTTGTTACATTTTATGTTGAATATGAAATAAATAAATAAATAGGTTGCATAATATATGTGTGTAAAATTACACTGACCTCAATATGATCAGTAATATTGTGCTTATAATGAGATTAATCAAATACTTATACGGCAAGGTATTTCTATTAGTTCACTCCATATGGTGCTTGATCATCGTGAAAAGTTAGCCTAACCCTTTGCATAATCAATTTCTATACCTTTCGTTTTAGATATGTGTTTTAGAAATTGATTATGTGCAGTTGAATTATATAAATATTGAGGTTCGGAGGACATATACGAGGAGTATACTGGAAGTCGTGAGCAACATGTTTCCACACCCTTAATTTTTAGTTGTAAGTAAAACCAAGTACATCCTCTCAATCTACAGACCCTACTTTCTTTCTTTCCAGACGTTGAATCTTTTATTGCTAGCACGTTACCACAGGCAGGATTTCCAAAATGGTGGGCAGCGATGTTTCGTTTCGACAGCGTGCTGTGATTGAATCCTTTGTTAAAAAGGACCAATCTGCTTCTGAAATTCACCGCAGATTGCAGAGTGCCTATGAAGATGTGTGCATGGGTGTCAGCAGTGTTAGGAGGTGGGTGAAACATTTTAAGGATGGAAACATAAGTATCGAAGATTAGCCTCGCAGCGGGTGTTCTCGTGCTGCCTCCACGGAACGCAACAAGGTAAAGGTTGATGAGCTGATTAGGGAAGATAGGCGTTTCACTGTGAATCAAATCGCTGCAAAACTTGGTGTTGTACATACTGCGATGCAAGAAATGATTCACAGTTTCGGTTATCGGGAGATTTGTGCCCGTTGGGTCCCACATTTATTAACCGAGGACCACAAACGTCAGAGATTAACCATAGTCTAAAATCTTTTTCAGGGATTTCGATATGAGGGTGATAACTTTTTGACGAGTATTGTGACAGAAGATGAAAGCTGGTACTGCCATTATGAACCTGAAACTAGACGACAGAGTATCAAATGGCACTATTTGAATTTGCCACAGAAGAAGACAGCGAAGACAGTGCAACCGGAAGGGAAAGTTATGGGAAACGTCATCTGGGATGCACAGGGTTGCATTCTGGTTGACTTTCTTGAGCTTGGACAAACCATAAATTCTGCCCGCTACATCCCGACACTTTTGAAGCTCCGTTGTGCCTTGCGTGATAAACGTCCTGGAAAGATCACCCTTCAACAGGATAATGCGTCTTTCCATACTGCATGTGCCACTATGCAGCAGATCATAATTTAGGTGGGAAACACTTCCACATCCTCCCTACAGCCCCTACATGGCACCCTCCGACTACCATCTTTTCGGTTTTGTGAAGGAACAGATGTGAGGCCATCGCTACGAGACACTGGAGGATATTCGGGCAAACAGTGCTTCAGTGTCTACGGACAGCTGGAACGGAATTCTGTCACAAGGATATTTTCAAACTTGCAGAACGATGGGAAAATGTGTGCAAAAAGCTGAGACTGGGGAAAAGTGAAAGAAAGGTCTGTAGATTGAGATGATATATTTGGCTTCACTTACAAATAAAGATTACAGTTGCGAAAAAATATTGCTCATGACTTTCAGTATGCTCCTCGTATAATAATTACTCAGGGTTGAAAAATGTATCCTATTTATGATATTTTACACGAGAGCTTATTTTATAAATATGGAAAAAGAACTATTGGTCTTACGATAAACAGAAATTATGATATTCTATGATTGATGAACTTTAACAGGGCAATACGAAAATTATTTCCGTAAGTTAGTTTTTCATCAATTTTCCATTAATAATTCACATATAATAACAACAAGTTAACACAACTATAGTACATCATCTGCTACTGAGTCAGTGAGGCTCCTTACTTTTTAATGCATTATGATTACTGTGAAGCACAAACTTGCCTCCGAACATTTGAAATTTTATGACAGCTCATTTTCACTGTATAAATGCTTATGCATATTTCTTATATATATCTCTACAATAATGGCAATAACTAAACTGTAATTAAAGTACCCAATGCTTCCCATTTCATAGTATTAGAATTGAATTCTCAGTCTGTCTCACCTTTTCTCCAAATGTATAGATTAGAAAATAATTTGTTTTATATTTTCGATAATAGCGTGTAGTTGTATTGTTGTGAAAATCGACGTATACATTTTTTTTTAATCAGTAACTTTCAAATGATGGACCAGTTATAGTATAGTTATATGTAGCTTGTTCAACACCATGCCTTTATGCTACGTATATACTCAAACGGTTCTTAAGCCTCAAGTGTTGGTCTGATTGTTGGTGTGCGCGCTTCTGGCGCATGAGAGCTGGGTTTCGATTTTCGATGACAGAGCTCTTAAATTTGAACGCATTATGGAGATTCGATCTTAAATTGTAGTTCACAGCTCATTACGCCTCAGTGTTGGAAAGGTATTCCAAACTCCAACCAACCAATACACCAATCAAATAGTTTTTGAGACAACATATAGTACAGCTGTGCTGCAACTTTGGAGACGAAAAAGAAATGAAATGCAATATTTCGATTTAACGTCCCAGGATTATGCCCTTTAGGCTAAGAGAAACGGATGATTAAGGCAAATGAATGATAATGAAATAATTGATGGAATGAGAAGGTGGGAGGCAACTGGAGTACCGCGAGGAAACCCACGGACGCGATGTTGTTCACTACAAAACTTTGCAGACGACTATTACAGTATGCACCCAATGAAATTTTAATCAAACACTAAAGATTATAAAACACATACAGTCCAATTGAGTTCACTTCCTAGCTTTGGACAAAAAAGTAGGGTAAACGATTATTTATGAGACATTTAATCTACCGAAAGTAAAAGAACAAAGCCCAATAAAATTTATGGTCTTGAGAGCAGATACATAATACAGTGGTGTTAGATTCGACACGTTAAGGAATCGTCCTTTTCTTTGCTATGCATAACTGAAATTGCGTGTTTTATACGCGAATGAAACCAATTTCTATTATTGATTATACCACTAAGGTCACAAAACACTTTTGAAAAGTTTTTGACATGACTTGATGGATAGGAGAAAAGGTATCACGAAGATGGTCAGTTGCACCCACAAGGAGTTTTCAGAGGGATTTTTTTTCCCTACAAGAACACATGAAACATTATCAAAAGTTGTCTTCGCACCATTGATATCTTTAAGTATAAATTGCAAATATTATACAGTGAGTTAAACAACTATGTTTAAGACACTATAATGGCTTTCTTTCAGACAACACTTATTCTAATGGGTGAATTTACTCATTAGTCTATACTCTAAGAAGTAACAAGAATGTTATTATTGAAGAAAAGAGTTGTTGTTGTGAAATTCAATGACTTTCCGTTCGTGGCAACAAATAAAACCATTTTAAGACCTATTTAAACATAAGTTGTCCTAGAATTTTAGGAATACAAAAATTTAAAGTTAATTACAGAACTCTTCTGTGAAAGGTTCTTTAAAAAATTAGGGCAATATTTAAAAACCATGCTATTTGTATTATTCATTCCTCTAGATTACAACTCAATCGTATATTGATTTCTTATTTTCTAAAACTCAAAAGTACAGCCGAAAAACATTTATATTTTAATTCAACATTGGATAACCAATCTAAGGCCTCAAAAGGTTATAATACTATAATACTCTATAATATTTGGAAGCATACGTTTATAGTAGAAATAATATAAAGAGAAAAAATATTCGGCCAACAATGCCAAAATTAATATAATTTTACGGTTCCGTAATCATAACTTTATTGTAGAGAAAAGCCACTAAAATTGTATTATTTAAGTGTGCATGTTATGTATTTCACAAAGAATTGAATTATTTTTAAATTAAAACAAACTTTTGGTGAGTCTGTGGTAGTTAGTTAAAGTTAAGAAGAACTACTAACCCATTAGGTAGGATGCAAATTTCCTTTTCTCAGTAAATGGAAACATGGGGGCTAAAGCGAAGGAAATATATGGATTATGGATAACAAGTACCTATTTAATAATGATTAATTGTGACACAACGTATAATTGATTGTAGAAATCGATAACTTTTCACAAAGACTCGTAGTTGCCGTAGTAATGAAAGTTCAGGACCAAATGTTTGATCAGGATAATTTCTTAAGAACTTTTTGAGTTGGCGAGTAATAGCATATACAATATTGCAACTATTTACGAAATTTAATTTAATTTAATTTAATTTATTTACTTATTTATCATTCTTTTTCTTTTATTTATTTATTTTCTGTGCTGGACAACATCATGATGGGTCGGTTTCCTCTGGGGTCTCTCGTTTCATACCATATTATCATTCCACTAATTCCTTCATTACCATTACTGTTGCAAATGCTCTTTATTAATCATCCTGTGCTTTGGACTAAAGGGCATAACCGTTGGATATAAAAATAGAAATTTTATTTCCGTTAACATTAAAATTAACAGTTAAACGATTTGGAAATTCAAATGAACTATTATAAGATAACTTCAATCTTATTAAAGTGCCATACGCAATTGTTAATAACAAATTGTTTTTCGACAACAAAATTAACTCTATTCTATGTGCTTTCCAATATAGTAGTAATTCGGGACGTTGTACTTCAAAACTAGTAATAAATAATAAATTTTACATTGGTTTCTTTGATAAATACCAATTGGCCTTTCATGTTATAATTTCAGTAAACCACAATAACTGTATTCATCTGTGAATGCATTCTGGTAAAATGATAAACTTCTACATAGTGATTTTAAGGTTTTAAATACGCATTTGTGATGAAATACATATTCCTAACTTATAAAATTAACTAGAATAACTTTTGTAGAGTGCAAAATATGAAACAATATAAATTAACATGTTCGCTGCGTTACGAGTCACCGGTGGCTCGTACGATATTTCATTTCTGTACGGTGCTGTTTTATACATTGGTTTCTCTGTGTGTTTGTGGTGTTTTCGTTTGTACATATTTTTGACATTACTAGCATTCACGTGTTGACCTTCAACGAGACACACGGTGACTCGTATAGCAGTGAGATCCAAACTTAGTTTTACACTGCCACAGCGAACGTCTTAAGAACAAGTATTTTTACATAACACAGCAACAATGTACTTCGCTAATGATTAGTAATATTGTGAGTTAACTGACATTCTCTTAAGTGTCACATGTTAAATAATACTTAATCTCGAAAATCTAGACAATACTAAACTGTTTTCTGACAACAAATATTCTAAAGCCAATTCTACTTCAAAATTATTTAAGAGAGCATCAAGCACTTTTCTGTTATGCTTCGAGTTTGGTACGTTTATGTAATATTGTATAAATATTAAAAACCGGAAAATATATGCGTCAGTGCATAAGGTACACAGTTTAGTTTTTGTGTGTGTGATACAAAATGTCATTATAATTTGCATGAAAAGCTGTTTTATTCAATTGGAAATTCAATAAAGTTGCATATAGCAAATTAATTTGAAACTCGTTTTAATTCTTTTGTCACGTATCTGAAATAATTTATTATCAAGGAATCTAAATATAATTAAATTACAGTTTATTGAGCTACTAGATGGATATGTATAGAAAGATCAGAATTTTTCAAGAGAAATTATATTTGTAAATATGCTAATAAAGGTATTATATGTTGATAATTAATTCCAGATTATTTATCTTTGAGAAGAAAGATAGTCCCATATTGAAATCAAAATCATTTTGGACATTTTAAATTTTCAGGACTTAAATATTGCACTCTCATACTTCAGTATTGCCGACAAGAAAAGCTTCAAAAATCGAATTTCTGCCATTAAATTGCGATAATAATTGATCGTACGTAATTCTACTTAAATTTGACTAATTATATCGATTTAGTCATTCATTACCAGTGAACTTAACAAGACTAAATACAAATACGATTGTAACGTTATTAGAAGATACACAAAAGAATAACTACATTTCTATTAGTTGTAAACACAGACGTAACCACAATATTATTTAATTGAGATATTTGTAAAAGTGTACAAAAAATAAAAGTGTGGAGTGTCAACAAGAAGGATAAAAATAGTTTACTTACATGTGGAAAATAAATAACATCAAAATACCAAATAAACTGTTACTATCTCTGTTTACGTAATTCGGATGCTACTAGTTGCAGAAGAAATCAGTTATTTCATTACTCACCTGAAATAAGAAAGAATGATAATCATTAGTCAAAACCAAAAGTAATATTAAAAATGTACGTGTATATTTCTCTCGTTTCCATATAGGCATATTGATATAAATCTTTATTCTACGTATGGGGCTTAGAATTCATTTTTTGAAATTGCAGGGAAACAAAGTATTAAGTTAGAGTTCTTTAAATGTTAAGTATAGGGATGGGGTTCAACACAACAGAACACAAATAGAACCTTGAACAAGAATGAAAGTAGTTACGATTTATGTTTTAAAAAACACCTATGAAAGCAAATTGCTTATTTTGTCAACGAAATGACTTCCAGAAATGTTTTAATAAAATACCCGTAGCTTTTATGTATTTCAGCGAAAAAGACAGTGGTTAAAGACAGTCTTGTATATACAAAATAGTCTTTTTTACAATAAAATCACACAGAACAATGTAAAATGACACTTCCAGACTACTAAAATATAAAATGGAAGTATACACTGTATGCCCTAGTGCAAACAATAATGTAATTTCTGTTCGCTACTACTAAAGAAAACCATTTTTCTTCACACTTTGGTTCATAACACAGGAACAACTTGACGTCTCTTGACGTCGAAACACTTATCTTATACCAAATGTTCTTCAAACACATATATTTTCTTCATCAATCCAAAATTAGTATTGTCAATATTGCAGTTCGTGATACAATCTTCTATTTGTGTATGTGTGAGAGAGAGAGAGAGAGAGAGATTAAAAATTTAGAAAATTCAATTTATGAATATAATGTAATTTCACATGAAGTTTATTTATGCTAATACCATTTTCAATAATTTAGAGCTTTAAGCACAGAGCATTTTGAAACATTTGTGATGAACACATTCCCGAGAAATGAATATTCCGATTCGAGCTTTTTTTTTTTAAGGAGTGAGTCCGATAGTTTACAATTCAATCATTAAGTGAAAGGCTGACCAGCTATACATTGACTGTCAGTGGTGGAGAAATCATTTTGTGCATCAACTTCAATAAGCCTGTTCTCGTTGAGTGTGCAATTTCAATTCTTTGCCAGATGTAATCAAGAATACAAGCATAGCCTGTAGTCGTGGTACAGTCAATTCCAGCAGTAACAGTAAGTTCTCGCAGATACCCAACTTTAAAGATCGATAGTACAGAGTTAGGGTATACTTTGGTCTTAGAAGTTTATAGCGAGGCTGTAGATTGCAAATTCTCCAAACAACTGCCTAATGCCCAATGCCAAACAACTGTGTGGCATGGAGTGTGTAAAGATCTAAGAGTACCGACGTATTAAGGTGAGTTGCTGCAACAAATAACAGCAGAGGAAAACAACACTCACCTCCACTTTTGTGTAATTTATAGAGCTGAGCAGTGACGATTGCTTTCTCCAGAAGTTGCAGTTTAGCGATGAGAATTAACTTCTGTTTATGGAAAAGTATATAAATAAGTCAAATGTTCGTATAATGTGTGTCAGTCAAGTGTTTCATTACATACATAAAGCAAATGAATATTTCATCTTTCCACTGACTGATTCCGTAACAAAATTCGAACACATGAAAAATTGCTTGAGAATAATTTCGTCTATTTAGTGTGCTACGAATTGATAGAGCTCAGTATTCAATTTCATGTAAGACTCTGTCGTTCTGAAGTCAAAATTATAAATTTACATCATATCGAAAAATAGAATTTAACGAGATTTTCAGATCATTAGAATATAGGAGTTAGAGAACATTAATTCGACATGAGTCCAGATCTATCGACCTTTCCTCAACGAAAGCAAATTATGCTGAAGCCTCATTTGTAAGAATTTCTAAGCCAGACTTTGAATTTGGAGCGCCTAATTTCAAATTCCGGAAGAAATATCTGCGGTTACGGTTGCTCAGTGATAGAGCGCTCACCTCTAGTGCATGGGATCACTGGTTTGATCCTAGTGTTAGCCAAGTGGACTTTCTGGTGGACAAACACCGAGAGCGTGGGTTTTCTAGGATTCTTCCATTTCTTTTCACTCTCTCTTCGCCTCGGACCATATACGTAGGACGATAAATTCAAAGAAAAAATCTTAAAGCTGCAAGCTAGAGAATTTTCAACCTAAGGTGTGACTAGAAAGAAAATTGGCAGATCTATGCTACTCCAAGAACTAAGCTGAATTGAATCTTCGACGCCGCGCCGCTTAATAAATTTAATCTCACATTAATAATTGATCATAGATTCATGTTTTCCCTAATTACCCTCTGACCTACAGAAGATTCTCTTATGGTGTATCAGACTATATACAATATTACCACGCACATACAATACGCGATTCTTAAAAATTCATTAAACTTAAATTCAGATACTTTGAAATTGATGCTTGTTATTGTATTTCTGACTAATTCTAGTTTATGGCTAAAGTTACCAACATTAAAATGGTATTTGAAAATTATGTTTAAAGTAAGGTCTCTTTTAATAATTTATAAACTACAACCAGAATAGTATCGAGTTCCATGGGGGGATTTAAGATATGTTGCAATATCTAGAACATTAAGAAACGTGAATATGTTTACTACATGTGCATTCTTTGTACAAAATCGTTATTATTGACATCATCGTTATTATCATTATCATCATCTTTATCATCAATGTTCTCACCGTTTACTTTTTTTCTTGCAGCAATTTTCTCTGTTAATTGTTTTATCTTGACGTTTGAACTGTTTTAATGTCGCACACATATTGAAACTTTTTGTACAATACTTTCATTAAATCTTTTAACAACCATGGATTGGAAGACTAAGTGAGAAGAAACAAGAACACTCCCTCGTGATATGCTATAGCACTTCCCAGTTCTTACAACTAGGTGGCCTATTGTCGGACAATCAACGCATTCTGTACGTAGATGTCATATTTTCTTATTCACACTCTCTGTAATATGCAGTGCACAGTTACCCACAGAAATAGTTAACTTTTCAGATTTCTTAATTCTTTAATCTCAAACGAAGCACATTCTATCTGGTAAAGAATTAGTGATAGGTAAAAAGTGAGTTCCGATTCTCCTTTCGGAAAAGATTCTAGCCAATATTGATGTGTTACATATTCCTTTGATTTAAAGAATATTGTGTGATATCTAATGTGGCGAAATCGAAGATGGCTGCCGTGATGTCCAAGAAACACTTCCGTTTCCTTCACTAGCGCGTCTCGTTATTACTAGCCTGTCCCGATATTTTGTCTATTACATACAAATGTCAAACATAGCCTACTTATCTCGTAAAAGAATGGTGATAAGTAAAAACTGAGTTTAGATTATCGCTTGCGGGAGATTCTAGCCTAAATTGGTGTGTCAAACATACCCCTTGCCGTACTGGATGATATCCAATACGCCGATAGTCAAGGTTTCTGCCATAGTTTCATTCAATGCAATTCGTATCACGTATCGCTATTATTGGACTGTCGCTGACTAACCCTGTATTCAGATCCGTATGTATGTTCTTTAAACCCAAATCAGGTACTATCCACAGCATATTTTCATGTAATGAACTTTTTTGTATTTTTCAAGATTTTAAGACTGTTTCTCAGGATTTTTTTTTGACGTGGAAAACTTTTTTACTCGTGCCCTTTTGACCCGGGGCCCTTTCAACTCAGGTCTTTCTGTTCTCACTCTTTTGTCAGTGTCCTTCTGACGCAATCCAAGATATGACCGCGGGAGGAATATTATAATTCCGCAAGGACTTCTCGCTTGGTCACCCTCTGAAATCATAACTGATCCAATTTGATGAAAATATGTAGACATTTTACCGTCAAATGACCATTTGTTACATTCATAGAGTTATCTGTGAGAACAATGGTTCAAATCCTTGATGAAATGACCACGCACTTGGTGACAATTTTGGTTGAAAACCCATAGTATACCCGTTCGCCAGAGACAATTTACTACTGTTCATAAGAAATATTTTTGGTTTCCAAGTATATTTTACTTCAAGTAATCGGCTTCCTCTTTGTAGGATAAATATCCCGAAGAACTATTTTTGGCATCTTATACATACTCACCCCGTTCTCCATAAATTATGCTATTTCTAACAAAATATTTCCCTAAAAGCACAGCAATTATATACAAGTCACACACATAAGTACATTGAGTTAACTAAAACCATATAAGACAAAATATTCAGTTGCCGAAGCTTTTGAGATATTTCTTTCATATGTATCTTAAATCTGGTTTATGAAACGGAAGATGTTTTGGACAGCATATAAAAACGAAAAGCACAATATTTTATGCAGAACGACCTTATTGTTTGGTAACGACACTCCAAAATAGCAATAAAGTAACTTCTGACGCTTGTTGTGGAGATAAATCCAGTCGAATCCCACAGTTGTCAGAAGTCTTGTCCGGGTTTTGCTTGTAATGACGAACATTCTGCACACAACAAATCCCACTTTAAACAAGAAACTGGGAGGGGATTTAACAAAAGGAATTGTAGGGAAAAATCTCGGAAGGGAAAAAGATCTGAGGCTCTCTAAATCTGCTTCTCTGCTTTTATTATTCATAAGACAAAACGCAACCTTTCAGCAAAATGCAGAGACTTTTAGGTTATTTAAATAAATATGAGTACGTTTACTTAAAGAAGGGACTTTGATTTAATGACATAGATAAAAATAGACAAAACACCAGAGCTTTTCTCTCAGAATTCACGTTAGATTCTCTGCTAGATTCGCCTGTGGAATGTGTGGGTCTTATGAAAAATATACGTAGATTAAAACCCTTAAGTATATATACCCAGAAATTAGTTTTTGTAATTAATTTGTTTATTAATATTAATTACATTATTTTTTTACTACAACGGCTATACTCGATATGGGTTTGTAGTGAAATGTGGTTAATTCATCTAAAGAATTATCTTCTATGATAAACATTGGCACATATAAATTACACCTAAGCTTGAAATATTAATTTATTAGGCCTAATTACATAAACATAAGTATATGTAAATCTATACAAACTTTTATTAAGACAACTTGGCAAAATGGTTCATAACACGCTGATTTCAAAGCTTTACAAAAATCTATAAAGATTCAGAAGCAATGAATATATACCCAAAGCTACTATGACGTTTGCTTTCCACACTAGTCTAGCATTGAATTGAAATTGAGTAATATAGAATGTACTTCATACTACGAGTATATAAGTAGACATAAGGATACTGCAATTCGAAGTATTCGAAGTACAAAATATATGATCGATGTTATGTTTAATTCCAAGATAGTCATCATATCACATTTATTACATGCTTCCATCTACATTTTTAAGAGTAGTTGAATAGTTCATACGTGATCAAGTAGTACACAAGTGTCTTTGAGATATCTGAGTTCATATACATATCTGATTTAAAATTCAAACTAAACCTTCCCTCTGATGTGTCAGAAAATTTTTATTCAATCATATTAAATACATATTGAATATCGGACAAGGTTAATTTAAGATAATACGGCTGTACTGTAGGGAATGCAACGTAACTATTTTCTATAAGTAACATTATCAAACATAAAAATTCTTAAGGGATTTAGATATACCAGCTCTTTCAAAACTTTATAATAGTAGCGCTAATATTCGGTGAGCATGATTTCAATTTTAACTTCACTGTAAATATAGCTCGAGTAGGATTCATATAATACTTTAACAGCAGGTTGTGTGCTTTCCATAAATTAAATATGGCGCAAAGAGGGTGAAGTTAAAACTGTGAGCACCCAGTATCACTCGTTAAGCAGAAAACTACAGTAAAGCTTTTTGGGAAATGAATATAGGAATAAAGTTTCCCTGCTAGTTTCCAAATTTATTTCAAACAAATGATAATTCGTGAACTTACAACTATTTGAAATTTATACGAACAATATATGTTTATTCAGATAACTGAAATCTTAAAGATTCAAGTAGATTAACCTTTAGGAATACCGTAGTGTTCTGGCATAAAACTGTTTCACATTATGATAGGATTAAATGTTTCACGCAACTTTACTTATTATTTGTTTCTTCTTTCTGAATACGAGTATGCTCGATTTACGTTCATTTATCCTACTTTGTTCTATGTATCCTTTGAAGTTTCTTTAAACGAAGATTTTTACAAAACTATCACTATACTAAGCTAAATTTATGGGCAATGGCTACTGTTTGAAAGTGTGATTTTCGTCATTTTTAATTGCAACTGAATAAATTACGTATGAGTCATTTCATCCTTAATATTTCAAAAGTTGGAATGGTTGCAAAGTTAAAACCACAGCAAAGTTCTTTTTCTCATAGTAGACAACCACAGAATGGGAAAACAGGTGGAAAAGTGTGCGTAGCCACCTCATACGTGAAGTTTTCCTGAAATGTGTAGGCGCATAAAAGACAAAGGTAAAAGAGAGGCATTAAATTATGCATAGTGTGGAACACAGATGCTTGTCCACTACCGTATATATATATATATCATCCTCTCTTTTAAAATGCGGTCAATACTCATAAATTTTCTTCATTCTCATGAAGTAGGTAGTCGTCGACCACTATTGGCAGAAAGTTCCATTGGGAATTGTGGGGCGGGAGTAGATCTGAAGTTGGTTGGTTGAAGGTCAGAGTGAGAGTCAGCAATGAAAATGGTACGATAATTTCTCCCCTTGTATATGTATATGATTCAAAGTTAGTTACTATATGATAGAGGTAGGGTAATTTTGAATGTCCAGCTTTTAGTAACAGAAATTGAAGGTCTGTGGGCAAGACATCAAAAGAAGTTATTTGTTTTTTTTAATTATTTATTTAAATGAATTCTCCATTTAGCTTCATTCACACATTCAACTTTGAATAGGAACGCTGAAAAAATTACTACATCATGTAAAAATAGTGCTTAGTTCAACAAGTTTACCCTTAATGAACACACGGACAACCATTCTTAAAAAACAATGTACCCTCATCTATCTTTCTTTCTCAAAAATCTCTATTTTTTCAGGGATACCTACAGAGAGATGAGTTTTATGACGTAAAATGCGTCATTCAAATTGTAGGAATGGAAAATAGTTTTAAAAAACTTGAAATACATAATTTTAAACTAGATGTTACACAATTTTATGCTTCCCCATTTTTGTTGCTCTTATTTTAAATTGTGTTCTGTCTGTATGGAAGTTTATATTTTCTTTTATGGAAGTTAGATATTTTTTTTATCTTATTTAAAAGGGATCACATTCTTTTATATATGTACAACATGTAGGTTAACGTACTTTCATTCCATTTTTTGTATTCTAAATTCTTTGAGTAATAGATGTATTTTAAAGAGAATAAAATATCATGTATGCAGAAATGGTGCCGTGGGCACTACAGGCGAGCAAAAGATTTTGACTTACGTTCGAGGTTTAAAGACACCTTATCTTTGGAAACTATTATTACCAATAAGAGTAGTCTCTAAACTCTCTAAACTTCGAGAAGGCTGCAGAGTTGGCACGTAAAAGAAGTCATTGTGTAATTTATTCAAGAACAATCTGTTTTAATCAATGGAAATACTAGAGGTGAAAGCTATGGCGTAATTTCAATAGAAGTTATTCTTTAGGGATGAACATATCAGAAAAATAATGGGAAGGCGCATCGAGCACTATGGAAAGTATAGACATTTAAAAAATTGTTGAGAACACAGATGCACATTTCTACTCCTGTGAACCTTCTGAATAAAGCCATACTATGATACCTATGGATATGAACAGAACACTTCGAAATCGAAGGTGAGTATTTAAATTACTTTGAATGTGTCTGTATATGCAACTCTGACAATGTCTACAAGAGTGGTGATTGGAACGAAATGGTTTGTCTGTCTCGAATACAGATCTAGGGCGAAAATAAAACATGTAATTAATTTCCGTTACTAAAGTGGTATTAGTACTAGTATATGAAAGGAAATGAAATTTGTAGTTTTACATTGCTCGATTATTTTTATTTTTAGGCTAAGGGAAACAGGTTATTAATGAGGGTGAATGATTATGAAGTAGTTGGTGGAATGATAATGTTGGAGGATACGAGACTATCTCGAGAAGTGGTGCCGTAGGCACTACAGTTGAGTAAAAATTTTGACGTATGTTGGGAGTTTGCAGACACCTTATCTTTGGAAACCATTATTGCCAACAAGAACAGCCTCTAAACTTTCAAGGAAACTTTTGTTGTTTTCAAGATATTTCTACGAAAGTTGCCTTGGAACATTTTAAAATTACAACTGAAATCACACCTAATCCTGACTTACCGTATGTCAAAACCCAGCTTGTTGCCTCCCCTTTCGAACAGATTTAGTTGTTTTTCGTTGCTCGTTCATAATGTTCATGCTGTACGATAGTCCACGCAAAACTTTATTTATTTATAGTAGACTCCCGAGTATACAACTCAATGTGGCGGAAGGGCAGGCCGGATTAAAAAAAAAAAAAAAAAAAAAAAGACGGTTAGGCCGGAGTTCTATGAACTCATTTCTTTATGAATATTAAAAATACCCCAAGAAAAATTTACTAATACAGTACTGTACGTACTATACAGTTATAATTAGGAACAGCGGGAAGCGTACTGTATGGAGGTCCGTTACACACCGACGAAACAATGAACAAAAAGCAGGACGCTGCTCTTTTCCTGTCACAACTTGTATTTTCACATGGCACGTAGTAGGATTGTAGCAGATGCCCACTTCCATTATCTTTTCAATGTTGCCAATGTAACGCCTTGCCTTCCTCATTTAATTACGATAAAAAAAACCTAGACATGATAGTACGGACGCCGAATAATCGCGAGCCAGTTACTAGGTAGTATACAGTATTTATTTTTTGTAAATCTTTACTTACCTACTACAAAACACATTCTTCTCTCTAGATTCTACTTTCACCTTTTCTATCATTCTGTCACTTTCCCTTACGTACAATTTCTCTAATAATACGAGTATTATCCGGAACTCGGATCTAACAGGTAATCCGCTTTCCATCCTTCCTTTCAACGCACTTTTTCCAATTCCTACAATTGCATTAATATTTAGTATCATCCCTCATTTTTAGAACTTCTTAAACATTACAATAGTTATTAATTTTGGTTTCAAATCCAACAAAAGGTCTGCCATGTAATTTAGCAAAGCAAACACACTTTAACCTTGTACTCAAATAGTCCTGCCTTTACTATCGAAAACTCTTTCTTCTATATAGATACATTGTACAGTCCGCAGCAAAAAATAACCTACAACATGAGGATGTAAGTTTATTGTGAAACTACGCCTAAGTTTATTGTGAATCACGCCAGGAAAAACCTCGGCATCCTCGCTTGATCACTTACTTTGAAGCAAAAGAGTTCGTCGTTTCACAATAAACTTGCATGCTCATGTTGCAGGTTTTTTGCTGCGGACTGTACATAAATGAAGCAATTAAGTACGATATTCCATTAATAGACCAGACCTTCTGTCTTCTAAATACAGCTCCTTCCTCTATTAATGAATCGTATTTCTGAAATTCTTGACATTACTACAAGAGAAATATCTATGTAAATATCTTGATCCGTCAAATGCCAACTGTCTTCAAAACTTCAGATACAACATATTGCTAATTAAATTAGTTCGTTAATTATTTTAGTTGTTAACTGAAGTTTCTTGAAATTATATGTCTCTAAATGAATATATCGTATTTACTCGGGAATCCGTTTATAATGGACACTGCTGCTAATCCCGGGAGGGATGAGGGGGCATGTACCCTCCAATCTTGAAACTGGGGGAACTGTCCCTCCAATAATCCGATTTGAAAGGTGTTTTTGGGAAGAAATGTGATAATTTGTGTCGACTGCCACAAAGGAAAGTGAGATGAAATTGATGTCCACTCAAAATAAACCTCAAATATGCCAGCCTCCCAATGTTGAAGATAACTCTGCTCCCCTAATCCTCCACAGTACTGTTTTTCAACTTCATAAATATTTTGAACATCGCTTTAAAAAATATATGGGAACGGACTTAACCGTCCCCTCGCTCAAATGTTGAAGACAGATTTGCGCCGCTGATTATGAGAATGCAAGAACAAGCAACACTATAACATTACTAAAAAAACATCCAACTAAAAACCTACAGTTCATGATTGGTTGTTATAAATACGTATCTTTCTAAATGGTGTCACTCGTAGTACAATTTTACATTCTGAAAAATACTATGTCAGTAATTATGAACTGAAATATTAAACAATCGAATATAGAACTTTACATTGCAAAAAGTTATCAAATCATTGTTTATTTACAATTTATTATAAACAACAATTAAAAACATTTGCTGAGATTTCTACTACTTGCCCAAAGAATATACGGCTCAGTCAAGAAATTGGTTGCACTGCTTGAGAAAGCAAAACAGCGTCTAACGTTTGCAATACACAAAAGTTGAGTTGAGTTGATTTTGAGTTTAACGTCCCGTTCAGCAGCGAGACTATATAAGACGTGAACCTACTGATTAACGTGGAATCCGAACCACATGAGCTTCCGCCGGGAATCGAACCCGGGTCTCCCAACCCAAAGAATACACAAAAGTAAAGAAAAGTTTCATACAAAGTCTATTTTTCGATGTAATCACTTCTTTTTCTTAAACATTTGTCAATGCGTGGCACAAGTTTTTGTATGACTTCTTGCAAAGAATTCCCGTTTAACGTCCAATAATCATTGTTGGGTTATAGCTTTCACGTCATCATCCGAGTGATATCGTTGCTTTGAAATGTGGAACCGAAAACATGAAAATCACAAAACACAAGATCAGTGCTATAAGGAGCGGATTTCACACTTCTCATTAAAACTTACGCAGAAGATCGCATGTTAGTATGGTCACATGTAGCCTCGCATGTTAATGTATTAGCACAATTGCGATATTCATTTTCACAATACATTTCATCCACCTCCCGATAAAGCTCTGTACAGTTACATCGATTTGCTAACAGAAAGCGAATCACTACACCCACTTCCAATTTAGACGCCAATTACAGTTGCCGAGACATGTTCACTGATTAGCAATAAACTACAACTGCCACTATGTTCCGTATACTGCAGACAAATGTCTATAGTGTTGCTACAAAGTTTCAACAAAATATCCTTGTACGAAGAGTTTTTTGTGAAAGTGTAACTAATTTTTTGACTAATCCTTGTATTACGCGAAGCGCCTTCTAAGAATTTTAATCCAACGTTTAACGTTACCAGATTGCTCATTTTTGAAACTCTTCTTTTTACTCCGTTTATCGATAAAATAGTAAATATCACCCGTTTTTCTGACAAGTAGAAATCTTATTTTTCTTCTTCAACTTCAAGTAAGAATTTAGAAAATGTAACTGCTATACTCCAAGCTTGTTGTTTATAGTTTATTTTAAACTCTTTGCGTTTTCTTAACTTTACTTCCAGACTATGTCAGTATATTGTTGCACATGCCACTTAATGTATAATTTTCAACTTGATATAAATGAATAATTTCTCCAGTTCTACAGTACGTCTTCTCTAGCTGTTCTACACGTGTATGAATACTATCCATTTGGTCTAATGGATAGGGAGCGCGCTTTTGGTGTACGTGGTTCGGGATTGATTCCTGATTAACAAAGCAGTGAAGGCATTTCATTGGTTTGAGGATTCCACCTTGGACTGTAGACCCACGTCTCATATAGCCTCGGTGCTGAAAAAGGATGGTAAACTTCAACAAGCAAGTCATCTCTTGTGCGTTAATGAAATATTCTTTGTATTTGAGTGAAAACATTAAAATTATAACTATCCGTTAACAAAAATACAATGCTAGTTCAATTGTAACAGGGTTAAATAGCCACGCACCTGTCTTCCCCATTCAATTATATTCATTTATTCATTCAATGAATGCTAATTCAAAGAGACTTACAGAATTAAGTTAAAAATTCAGAGAACAGACGAGAGAGGTGAACCTACGTTTTGAAACAAAGACAGTGCTTATATTTGAGTAAATACGGTGTTAGTAATTTCTAGTAGATGGAATTATTATTGTTATCATTATTTGCAGATTTATGGCCATTTTAATGGTAATTAGAGAACCTTCATTCCTGATGAATGGCTACATCATACCATTTTCTACTTTTCATCATACAAACACACAGACAGACATGAGTGCAGGCTCTCGCACAACAGAATAAGGGAAAGAGAAGAAAGAAGAAAAAGAGGAAAGTATACGAAACTTGTCATTACGTCACTAATGACCATTCCGTTTCCTAGGATCTCGTGATGGGAAAAATATCATCGAAGAGAGGGAAAAAATAGGAGAAAAAGCACAATATCAGAAGTATTTGGTCGGTTTATGAGGAAATTCTTCCAAAGGGGAGAATCGAAAGGTTCTTAATACATTATATTTTCTCATTATGCCTATAAAATAAAACAGAGGGTCAATATTATGGTTGGATATGGATATGTGGACGTATAAGGCTGCAATTCGTATCCATTTTCTTCTTGTTTCTTTTAGTGCAAATGTTTTATCGATCCATAACTCCAAATAATAAGCAAGTACAAGCTTGTTTCAGGGATTTATGGATATTCCGTGAGTACAAACTTTTCATACGTTTACCGTTTCTTACATATTGGAAATTACAGTTCGTACTAGTTGACCTTGGTTTATTCTATATCTCAGAACGTAAGCAATCTTTGTTTTGACAAACGTGTTTCAAACTAGAATTTTCAATTATTATTTTTTTATTTATTTATTTCTTTGACTAGAAAAATTTCACTGTTCAGGGATGCTTTTATATACGGACAGAAGAGGTTGGAGAGTAATATATACACAAGGGAGAATGCGAGAGAACAGGGGAAAGAGAGGAAAGTTCTTAACCCTTAAAATAGGAATGTTTCAAAATTATTCCAATTAGAATAAATATTATATATACGAAATGTGCAAACACGCGCCCCTTACACAGAGAAAATAAAACGTATATGGTGTACGTAAAAACGTAGGTTACATGTGTAAATCCTGTAGTTTTTGGACTTAAGGCGACAGACTACTACATATTTTTGAAAAGCTAACAAAGTTTCTTTTGCCCGTTTTTCGCAAGTGAAAAGATATAATGAAATGTAACTTACCACAATAATAGATAATGTTATTCTACATCCGAAAATACAAATAGGAAGAATTATCAGTGTTGCCATCCATAGAAATTACAGTGTGTCCAAAACTTGAATTACCCAAAAATCTAGATTAAGGCAGCGACTAAAAAAATGAACTCAACGGTAGTTGATTAATTATCATGTTGTCTTGCTTCCTTGTTTACTGCTTTTTAAATAATGTTTGTATTTATTTTGTAATAACTTATTTACTTTGCGATTACTTCTGTAAGTTATTACAAAATAAATGCAAACATTATTTAAAAAGTAGTAAACAAGGAACCAAGACAACATAATAAGTAATCAACTACCGTTGAGTTCATTTAACTAGTCGCAGCCATAACCTAGATTTTTGGGTAATTCAAATTTTGGACACACTGTAATTTCTATGGATGGCAACACTGATAATTCTTCCTATTCATATTTTCGGATGTAGAATAACATTATCTATTATTGTGGTAAGTTACATTTCATTATCTCTTTTCACTTGCGAAAAAAGGGCAAAAGAAACTTTGTTAGCTTTTCAAAAATATTTAGTAGTCTGCCCCGTTAACGTATCACTATAGGTAACATCCTGCAACATATGTATAACTGAAAACATATGTTTAATAATACTTTCCGTACTCTCCGTACGAAACAAAGAAATGTATATAAGCGTCCAGGACCTCACATACAGCGTATATAACATATAGCTGACATATGTAACATAGGTATACGTTTGTAATATACGGAAGTCTGTTAGATGTCAGACATCCTGCGACGGCATGACGTAACATCTAAGGAGAAAAAAGGCAGTACGTATATTGCATATAGATAACGTATGCGCCGTACAGATTTCAGTAGTAAACATGGATTCCGTATATTTGTACAATACACCGCTATCCGGATAACGGATTTTTCTCAGTGTATTGAGCTGTGCATTGTACTGTGCACTCTTTTTCAGAGGCGAGAGGGGGACGATGAAGGCTTTATGCTTAGTGTGCGTGACCAGCAGATTGACCTTAACTAAATAAAATCAATATTTTTTTCAATACCTTGACCTCTCGCTCCTCAAAATAAAGCATTTTGATCTAATAGTTTGCGTAAGCTAACATTTGGTGTGTAGACTAATTAAGACATGTAGAATCGATAGAATCAAATTTGAATTCAGAAATGAAAACACCTAAAAGTTGTTAGCGACCATTTTGTAAAAAAAATTTCGTAATCTTCTTTCACTACTTTCGTCGTGTACGCAGTGGTTGACTTATATTTTTGTACAGGGAGTTCATAAAGTTCTGCAGGAAAGTAAAACTCTATAGCTTGGAAACCGTTACGTTTAAGTGTATAAATTTTTGGGGTTGGAAGAAGGGAAGTTTAAAGTTTTGTTCTGGCCACAATGCTCGATGACGTTTGCACTGGTAATCACATGACTTAAGATGGCGTCTATTAAAGAAAAGGTACAATGTGTTTTGCGTTTTGCGGAATTAAAATCTTGCGTTTCAGTGTGGAGAACGTTACAAACAACCACCAGTAGAAACAAGTATCAAGATGTTGTACCAGAAGTTCAAAGAAATGAGAAGTGTGTCGGATTTACCACGCAGTGGAAGGCCAGGAACGAGTAAAGATGTGATTCACACGTTGCAGGACAGCGTAGCCAGGAGTCCAACGAAGTCGCTTAAACGTAGGTCATTGGAACTTGAAATACCGAAGTCAACGTTACACAAGATCATAGGCAAGAATTTGAAGGTCCGGTCCTATAAGTTAAAATTATGCACGAGCTGATAGGGGAAGACTGTGACATGAGAATGGAAGTCTGTGAGTAAATGCTTATCCTCTTACAAGAAGTTGGTAACCTTCTGTCTCGATTTCTGTTTTCAGATGAAGCGACATTTCATGTGTCGGGGAAAGTGAACAGGCACAATTGTCGAATTTGGGGGGTGGAAAATCCACGTGAATTAGAGTAGCACAAGCGGTTTAGTCCCAAAGTCAATGTGTGGTGTGCTGTTTCAATGGACCACATTATCGGCCCTTTTTTCTTCGAGGAAGAGACGTTAAATGGTAACAACTATCTGAACATGCTACAGACATTCCTTTTGCCAGAACTTACTAGGTTAGGCATCCTTAATGAGGTTCACATGCAACAGTATGGAGCACCGCCGCGCTATGCCCTTCAAGTTCGACAGTTTCTTAACGAATAATTTAAGGAGACATGGATTGGCCGAAGAGGACCCACACCTTGGCCTGCAAATCACCAGACTTGTCGCCTTGTGATTACTGGCTGTGTAGACACGTGAAGACTAAGGTCTATTCGCAGAAGCCAGCTAATCTGCACGATCTCAAGAACAAAATAACTGATGTGATTTTGAACATTCCAGATGAGCACCGGCAACACGCAATTCTTGGTTTTCCAAAAAGACTACAAGAGTGTTTGGACGTGAATGATGCACAATTGGAGGTTTGGTGATGAACCTTAACTAGCTGAAACAAACTTTGAACCTTTCTGTAAGTACACTAGAAAGTATTTGTTAATACATTACGTAGTTTCCCAGTTATAGAGTTTTACTTTCCTGCAGGACTTTATGGACTCCCTGTAGTACGATGGAATTTCATTTTTCTCTTAAGCCTGACCACCAAAACACTACTACCTACAAATTTTACTTTCACTGGCTCTTCTTTCAATTACTTCCTCAGAGTCAATCCCATACTATTGTTACTCGGCTGAGTACAATATTCTATATTTGCTACTTTGCTTTTCCTCATTATCAAATTTCTCCGTTAACTGTTCGATAGACATTATATTTACGTTAATACTTCTATGTGTCTGATAGGGAAGACACCGTACTAGAGTGAAACTAAGACATAAGTCGGAGCTACTTAATACAAGAATGGACACCCATGTTAAACCTATTTAAATGAGATAGCAAGAAAAATAATATACAAAAACAAAGTAGGTCTTCACCTCCGGTGCTTGGGGTCCCTGGTTCGATCCCAGCTGGCGTCGTGTGGACTTTGTGGTGGACAAACACCGTGTTCGTGGGTTTTCTCGGGGTTCTACCGTTTCCTCCCATTTTTTCATTCCACCATTTCACTCATTTCTCATTATCACCGTCTCCTTTAGCCTAACCGGCATAACCGTGGGACGTTAAACTAAAAGATTTCATTTTTATTTCAAAGTAGGTCTTATTCCAGTGATGAAACTGACAGAAATCATAGTGAGTGGTACGAAAACGTGGCAATTTCAAGTGTGATTAGATACTTAAACGGCTAAGACACCGTGGTAAGGGTAACACTACACTACATTGTTGCATTATTTCCTCCTAATTTGTCAGAAACTTAAGTGAAAAAAGTTGGAATGATAACTCTTACCGAGCATTTAAAATTTTGACAGAATCTTGAGAATTATTTGCGATTGGGCATCGTTCATCAACATCTAAGTATCTTCAAAATGCTGTTGTGTGATCAGAGCTATTACTCGAAAAAAAAAAAAGTTTTATCTAAATCAGAATTTATTTCTTCGGTGTAAAATACATCGAGAGTGGGTATCACGTGTTGAAGTAGAGCATGAAAACTCCAAATTACATTACCTTCAGGGTTTTACCATCAAGAGCTGAACCTCACATTCCTGTCGATTCATTTCCTCCGTTACGAAACAAGAATAGAGGAAGAGGAAGGAAGCGAAGAAAGGAGAGTGGAAAATTTGAACTTTACCTTTGACCTTCCTTCCATTCTCTATTTACTTCTTCCCAATGTCCTTACTACTGCGTGTGCCATTTTTTCGCTTTTCTTACTGTAAACGAAAAAAGACCTGCAGAGTAATAGGAATGCGAAGGATTTGTTCGTTATCAGAATGGTTACAATCTTACGGAAATTGCATTCTCTTGCTTCAGGCGAAAGCAATGCATCCTACTTGTTTCTTCTTATGGTAAGATGCTTTGCATGTATGTTTCAATCTATGTCTTCTTCAACAGCTGTCACAGTGTATGAAACATAGCATCTATTTTCCATTCACACTATACAAGAAAAGATCTTTCTCTACAATTTCATTTTCGTCACTGAACACAACATCGATCGTCATTTGAATTTGTTTTTGTGGACGACTATGTTTCTTTACGTCTCCATAGCGACACACGCCAAGACACTCTCGCATCTAACTGATGTAGCCTACATCTTCCCACTTTCTTGTCTACTTCACGACGCGTAGTGTGTTTACTCAACGAAAGAAAACGGGCGCATTTTTGTTCATAAAAAACTTGTCTTAAGAATGGAGCTCGTGTTCTCTGAATAAATGTTTGCCTTAGTTTCCCGCGTGTGCATAAACTACTCATTTCGTGTAACTGGAGTAACCTCTATTCCTTGCACTTAAGCAAACGGAATGAATATATTCACTTCATATATATACATGCATTGATTAAAGCAAGGTCGTTCCATATTCTAGCTATTTAGTAACTGTAACATTCTTGACTTCCGTATGGGAGGATTAAATTCGATTAACAGGGCCCACTCACGGTCCACGGTTTGCGCAAACATCATGTTTGTGCAAACATCGTGTTTGCGCAAACACTCGGCCACACACGATACAACTGTTTGCACAAACTTCAGTTCAATTTTGAGTTTAATCGCGTAAGCATATCCACTGAAGCAGCTTGTTTAACGTTAATGTACAGTAGGCTATATAAATAACACCTACTCTCAGTGGCGGAACTTCAAAATCAGCCCTCCCCCCCCCCACACACACACACACAGATACAGAAAAATCTTGCCAGGACTTATTAGGACCTATAAAATAATTTAAGCATTTCATGTTTCTTTCCAGCACAGACATTCAAAGTCAGGCAATGAATGACACCATGTAAACACGAGTAACTACATGTAATAATCAGAATATTACCGCTACTTTGAATTAGGACTATTTACTAATTGTTTAAAACTGAATATAATATATGTGAATGGAGTTTTCATGATTGTTACACTGTTATAATTCAACGAGGATATGTATGTGTACACGGCTGATTGACAGTGACAGTTCTGGAAAAATATTATGTTGCTTATTTTCCTAATGATCTTTTGATTACGAGTTACATACGCATATACTGTTGTGAAATCTAATTTGATTTCAAATAAATTTTGTAATATATTAAATTTACCTCAGACTTGTAGCCAAACGGACTGTAACTGTTCCGAAAGTAGTTCTAAACTTACTCAGAAAAATAAAGATATCTTTTTCCCCAACTTTGATCACATCAGGAATGACAAAATCAGGTGTTATACCCGCTCAAAACCAATAATCTTAGGGTAAAATAGTAAGTATAGTTTTCAACGGAAGTAACAAAAATTATTTTTCTTGATTGCGATTTCATGTCTGACTAAAATAAAACACATATAATCAGGGCCTCCTTACGTCTTGGGCCTCCCTGCCGTTGCAGAGGCAGTAGCTCCGCCACTGCCTACCCTACAGTTTTTTTTTTTTCGTAAGATTGCTCTAATTTAGACTTTAGTCTGGCAATGTCAGCTTATGACCTTTGTCTGACCAAGTTTTTCACCCTGGCAGATGTTATTGGGTACTAGAGTATTTAGACGAAATTTGTCGCTTGGTGTTGGTGAGCTCATTGTTTGATGAAATGACAAAGCGACTGTTTGTAACAAGCTGCTTGCAAAATGGGTCTGCAGTCATTCAGTCAAGGATTTTTTTTTTTTTAATCTTATCAACTAGAACACAAAATCTTTTGTACGAATGCAACAAAACTCCGCGTGCTGCTATGCTCAGTGAGGTATGATCGGTGGCGTTGGGCGCTGAAAAATGCCTGTTACGTGATGTCATGCAGATTATCAATCATGTCATTGCTGGAACTCCCGCGCTTCGGTGTTGATCCCACCCCCCCTTCGGCCCCACCGACGGCCGCGAAGGCGCGAACTCCAGAAACTATTGAAGTTAGCAGCACAACGACTGTTGTTACCAACATGCACGTTTAAAATGGTGCGGTGTGAAGAATGAAGACTATGTCTTTTTTTTTTTTTTTTTTTTTTTTGTTGAGAACAAGGTCACAAATGAAAATATCTATCATAACATATGCACAAATTTACCACTACTTATATTAAATGAAAGTGTTTCTTCCCCATCAATTATTTCATCCAAGGTCGAAATACCGGATAATTGCATTTCCTGGTCTCTCAGAAAGTCCATATGGAAAAAATACCACAACGAGGGTACATACACGTCATCTGTTCCACTTCCAGATCTTATACTTGCATTTATCTTCTTTAGTTCTCTTCGGTATACAGAACGAAGTGAATTGATTTTATTCCTCACTGATTCTCTGTCCGCCGTTTGATCTATTTCCTTCATTTTATTCACTAACTTCTCATATGCCGCATTTTTCAAATTCCTGTTTTTATAATCTTCACTCTTTACCTTCCACAGTTCAGGTAAATTTCTATAAAGGTCAATAAATTCTCGCCAGAATTCTTGATTCCTATTCATTGACGCCATAGCGCAAGAAATAATCGTCTGTACACTAGGCTTCCTACTCGGAAATAAAGCTCGTGTTTGCACAAACATGCCCATACACGGTCCACGTGTTTGCGCAAACATCATGTTCGTGTAAACAATTTTCGAACGAGTTCGATGTGGAAAATGTTTGCACAAACGTTTGCACAAACAGTTCATACATCGCCACACACGGTCAAACTGTTTGCACAAACAGCCTTGTTTGCGCAAACCTTGGACCGTGTGTGGGCCTTGTAACGATACGAATACATGTTTCGGATACCATGTTAACCTTTAAATAGACGTGCATATAGTATTAGTGATGAATAGGGCAATAAATTGTAACCAAAAAAAAAAAAAAACTGAAAGATTGGTCTGCTGGCAAGGGATATATATATATATATATATATATATATATATATATATATATATATATATATATATATATATATATATATATATATTAAGAAAACTTCCCTTTGTTTCCTCAGCACATGTAGAGTACCGTGCGAAAATCTTCACGGCACTTTTCAAGCTTTCAAGTTCATATCATTGCAGGCATTTGTATGCGTATCTTAACATGATTAATGCTTATTTTTGCATAATATCTTAGTCAAGAGAGAATTAAAACCCGAAAATTTCCTTTTCGTATATCAATGCATTGATATATTCATGTTACATGGTAAATACAGCATCTGTTTGGCAAATGGGTTGTCAAAAGGGCAGCTTACATACATATATAGTGGCATAATCATAGGCGTTTTGCTATTATTGGTAGTCAATTGCAGCGATTAAGAAGCTACCATGCTCCACGGTCTTATGCTAATCTCTTCGTCTTCACGTACGATTTTTCCATTTTTATATTGTCTGTTAATCGTAGTCTGCTTTGTCTTCTCCCTAGAATATCTCAGCACAGTTATGCACTTCAAATATATATTATTATCTTACAACTTATATCTCCTTCGCCACATTAAAATATTATACATCCAGAGTACACAAGATGGTTCTTCGTTACATCTATATTTTTCAGTTACCATATCAACGACATTAAACGGATAAACAAATCGTCATAGCAATCAAATTAAGAAAATTTCTGGATAGGATACAAATATTTAAATTATTTCTTTCTATTTTTCTTCCTCTTCTTAAGTGCTTGTGCCTTCAAAATAGCACTTTTGTCCGTAACTATAAACAATACTCAGAAAGTATTTATAAAGATAGTCAATATCGTTGTAATTCTTCTTCACACCCACATTTCGAAAGCTTTCAATCGTTCTTCATCATTTTTGCGTAATGTCCATGTTTTTGAGACCCATTCAGTAGGCTTCCTTTGGGAGAAGGCAGCAGTTCTTCAGTAGCCAAGTTAGCGGAAATCATAGTGATTCGTACGGCAACTTGGACATTAGTTCCAGGTCTGGTGAGAGTGACTTTAACAGCTGGGATATTGCAGGGTGGAAGGCAGAGGGAAACTACCACTCTATTTTTCCCTAGTTTGCTGACAGCAGAAAGATATAGTGGAGTGATACTATTTTTCAAAGATATTAACAAAGTCACCGCCGATGTGACGAGTAAAAATGCATAATTTTTGGTTAACTATTTTACAAAAAATGATTTAATTCAGTCTCAACCTAATAATAGTTTCTAAATTGCAACTTACCGGTACTCTCAAGATTCAAGTATGTATAACAAAAGCATACTCACATTTATGATAATAACATCGCTTCTTGTTTACAGCAACATGAAGCTAAAAGAATCTTATAGTTTGATGTTATAGCACTATACATAAATTTGACTGACATTCTTTTTCAGCAAATACTTTCAAGTTCTACTACGTGGATTTTAGACACTATCCGTGATATTAGCATTTTTATGACAAAGAGGTATGTACACTGTAACAACTTGCGGTATTATTAGAAAAATCAGCACGTAATATTTGTATCAGAGTACATATAAAGAATATAGAGGGACTTAATTTTTGATTTAAAAAGTGTGGGAGAAAATATGGGACAGAAGTTTTATTGTATTTAGCTTAAGCCTGTTGAATTATTTGTTTCTTTAAAATATGACATGAAATATTTTCCTTTATGTTCCAAATTCAAGAAAATTCACCGATATAATGTTGTCCGTCTAAGTTCTCATAATTGGGAATCGATTCAGAATCAATCGAATTCATCCTTTATACCAGAGTTGTACGCAGTACCACTAAGCTACTGAGCTACCGTGCATCCCGATATGTGATTTTGTGATTTATATTCTCCTCAATTGATATGAGCAGAAGACAATGTGTTTATAGTTGACACTAATTCTAATTAATATTAGCTAACGGTTTGTAATATCTTTATGATGGTAGGTGCTTTGCTAATCAGAGAGGACTGGCTTCATTCTGGATGATTCATTATAGAGTGGATTATATGTATATACAGATTGGACCATTTTAATCTTTCCACGGAAATATCTCGAAAATGGTTGAAGATAAATGAACCGAACAAAAACTCAAATAAGAAATGCTATGGAACGAATCGAATGGTACTGTGGTGGTGCTCTCAGGGCCATCTTCATGGGGTCCCAGGGCCCAACTTCAAAAATTTAAATGAACTCCTCCGTGGCTAAGCAGTTAGCGTACGCGCCTTTGGCGTGGAAGACCCGGGTTCAAATCCAGGCTTAAACTCATGTGGTTCGGATTCCACGTTAATCAGTAGGTCCACGTCACGCATAGCCTCGCTGCTGAACGGGACGTTACACCCAAAATCAACTCAACTCAACTCAAAAATTTAAATAGAAATATGGGGCGAATGATATCTCGTTCGATAGACCTTTAAAAACTAAAGAGCACTGTGGCAAAAGATTTTTCATATCGGTCACAATTTTCAAAATGGTCGCTAAGACATTATGCTGGTACAAAATAAAACGTCTAGTACCACTTATACGAAAACGGTTGGAAATAAATGAACAGAAGAGAAAGTAAAACAGGAAAATGCATGGAGCACGTCGAATAATGTTGTCTTGGTGCCCCCATGGCCGTCTTTCATGGAGGCGCAGGACGCACTTTCAAAAGTTTAAATAGAAATATGGGTCGAGTGATATTTCGTTCAATATATCTTTAAAAACTTAAGAGCACTGTAGCAAAAGATTTTTCATATCGGTCGCCGTTTTCAAAATGGCCACTAAGACATGGTGCCTGTATCAGATGAAATGTCTAGTACCACTAATATCAAAACTAATAATTAACATAATGTATTATTAAAACCTTTGCTTCGCATTTCAGTTGCTTTTTTTTCCCCTTCATACCACAATTTGCAATAAAATGGGTGTCACCCTTCAAACCGAATTTCACCTTATTTTTTATTAATTATAGTACCAGTCACTTGTACACAAAAATGTTTCACACAAACCAAATCTATTGCAAGTAAAAGTGGAATTCTAATTTGAGATTTACCTCACCCACTTACGGAGGGATGCTGGAAAGATAATTTTCTAAGAATTAGATTTTCTCTTTTGCATTATATCAGTTTTACTTTAAAAATCTTTTTCTCTGTTGCATAATTCTCATGCCGTCGAATGATAAATACCCTCTGTGGTTTCCTACACGAGTTTTATTCTGTTCTCTTATCTCCATCCGTTTTCATATTAGTAGTACTGCACGTTTTATCTGATACAGGCACTATGTTTTGGCGGCCATTTTGAAAACGGTGACCGATATGAAAAATCTTTTGACACAACGCTATTAAGTGTTTAATAGTCTATCGAACGAGATATCACTCGACCCATGTTTCCGTTTAAACTTCTGAAGTTAGGCCCTGGATCCTCATGAAGGGCTGCCCTGGGGAGCACCGCGATAATACCATTCGACGCGCCCCGTGGTATTTCCTATTTGAGTTATTGTTTGCTTCATTTATATTCAACCGTTTTTGAAATTTTTCCACGGAAATATTTCAAAAACGGTTGAATATAAATGAAGTAAACAATAACTCAAATAGGAAATGCCACGGGGCGCATCGAATGGTAGGTAACAACATCAAAAAACTTTGGGACGTGATTCCTTATATGAAATGACAGAAAAAAGTTCTAATAACATTGGTCGAAAGACGTCTCTTTTCAGAGTTACGAATCGCCGAAAACTCAAAAAAATCACGTTTCAAAACGCCCTGGCTTGGAAACTATAGGACCTATCCCAAGCGGTTTAAAGAATTACACAGGAACTACAGGCAGTATACATTCTATCTAAGTATCCATGTATTACCATTCTCCATTATCGGCGAAACGAACTGTAAAAAAGAAGTTGAGGTATAGAGATACTCCTTTAAATACTAATTGAGCGTTCGTTTCGGCGAATTCTGAAATTTAGAAATGAATGTATGTATTTTACAGCATAATCTTAAAATACCTGAAACGATTTCAACCAAATTTTTACACACATGATTTATAAACTGGAAAAAACATCGTATACGTAAGACACGCCTAAGATCCCTAGGTATACGGAAGAAGGGTGACATTTAAAAATAAACAAAACCTACCTATAATAGTGTTAAATTAGTTGATTTTGGGGTCGCTGAGATGAAAACTGGCATGCCTGGTGCTGTTTGAGCCCACGTTTAATCTCTATCGGCATGTGGCGAGAAGGAAAGGAAAATAGTGTTCCAAATGGCAGCGTTTAGTGTCGAATCTATAGTTTTCATGGACAATAAACTGATTGGTGACAGTACGATGACACTTAAGCCCAAGTTTATTCAAGAACGGACAGGTAAGCTTGCACGGGAATTAATAGGAGCAACGCCTCATTATTTACTCCTCTCAGTTACTTATTTTATTGTTGTTGATTTTGAGTTTAACGTCCCTTTCAGCACCGAGGTTATATGAGACGGGACCTACTGATCAACGTGGAATCCAAATCACATGAGCTTACTTATTTTATGAGAGGGAAAACAACAAAGACGTTTCTCCTTTTTCTATATAGCTGTTGTGTGTGTATATATATTTATATATATTTGTGTGTGTGTAGGCAGGATTGAAGGCAAAAAGGTGCTGAGTGTATCTGCAAGAAAATAGGGCAGGTGTCAATAAATTTTGAGTTCAATGTGTAGGAAACAAATTAGTGTTCAAGTCCAAAGAATATCAATATCAAAATGAAATCCGTAATGAGTTCCTCGCTGCACGAAAAGTTCGTTATTCATTGCTTTTAACGGTTCTTTATTGCTATGTATACATTACGTTTACTTAACGTTCTAACATATCAAGATTTAATCCCAAATTAACATGTAACAGTGTTTTCTTCTAATCGAGAGGGTTAAAGTTATAGTGGTGTAATTGACTTTTTCAAAAAGAAAAACTTGGACATAGAAACCAAATCTAGGAAAGTCAATTTGTTAACAGAAAAAGTATGTGACACCAGATGTCTGTGTAAGATCTTGTCATAAAGGAAATAGCTGTTTTGTTTCCGATTTTATTACATAATTTCTGGGTTAATTTCTGGAAAAGAAAGGAAATGTGGCTCACTACCTTAACTTTAAGTCGTCCAATTCATCTTGAAAATAGCAATTAGTGATTATTTTTAATGAAAATTTGACTGAGTCTAAACCCTAACTTTTATGGGCAATAAATCGCAAAACAATGCGCAGTTGCGGATATAGCATGTCAAGATCAACGTCCATGCAAACTTTGGTGAAGATAGAATGAGATCCGTAGATTGGGAACGATATATATTTTACTAGTGACTGTTTATTGAAAAGAAAAACTAAATAAAGATGAAAAGTAACTGAACAAACCCTTTTCTAAGAATAGAGCGCGAAATAATCTATGTAATTTTGACACTAGAGATTGTTTTAGATCTTTTCTTATTATTATTAAACTCTCTAGCACTACAGCCAAGAACAAATGTCTCCAGAAGAATTGGAGTTGAGTTATATGTGATATAGACTCATCGTTGCTCTCATCATCGTTGTTCAGGACTTCTTAGATCATAGTTCTCAACTGAAGCACTTTTCAATTGATTCACAATTTTAGGTCAGTACCAAAAATTCTGTGTCACCAGAAAAAACTGAACTATTGAGTATATTCTCGTTACATGAGAACATATACAGGGTATTTATTCATTACGACGTCTTAACATCTCATATATCCGAAAAGGGGTCAAACTAGAGTGTGCAATGTAAAACAAAATGAGGTATAAGTTATTTTATGTTTGTTACCTAAATTAACATAATATTGACCACAGATTCTTTATATAAAAAATTATAGAAGAAATAGAAATTCAGAGGTTGATTCATTTATATTGAACCAAATGTGAATATGCCTCCTGTTTAGTAAATGCCGTGTTTCCATTATCGGTTATGTTCGATCTACAAACCGCCTCTACTGACTATTCCCCGGTAACGAAGTTTCCCTTGCAGGAGACTGTGTTGCAACTGGACAATGAGTATTGCATCTCACTTCTCTTTACAGTGTTTCCACAAACCGTAAAGGGTGCGAACTCAACGATGGAACAAACGCCACTTGAGGCATCTGAAAGCACCTGGACTGCTAGTCCATTGAACTAGCATCTGGACTTTCTACAGGAATGTCAGAGAAGGGAGTTGCCGCAATTCCTGTTTCCTGTTCCATATGGCGATAGAATTACAGCGATGTTTTCGTCGTGTGATTGGATGCCTTGTCTTGGTACAGTTCAATCTAGCTCGCGTCTTGTCCGTAAATGCTGCGATTTCACGCTGATACATTTCAGTTAGGACATGAGTTTGGTAATACGCAGCACTGATTTTAATGTGTCGCTCCACCTTTCAGAGATGTAGTTTGCCCATATAAGAGAAACCAGCCACAATGATGAACCCTTTTGGAAAACTCTCTCTGTATGTAATACCGCAGTCTGAGAAGTAAATCCACACTTCATCAAGGGTAACAACAAACTTCCACTGATCACCCGCGAGATGACCTTCATATGGCCTCTTGCAGTTCTTTCTACCACCCACTTGACATGGTTTCAGGACATCCACGCTGTTTTGTGAACAGTCATGAGTCGTAAATCCCTGTGAATGATCTGGTTGGTTGTCGCCTGAGATGTGTAGCATTGGTGGCGATAGCACGCTGTATGTTGGGAATTTTGGAGGTAGCCACACGCCAAACCATAAGCAATAGCACTGGAGGTTCTTCACGGGAGGCCGATTTCTAGCTGCTTGCGTTAGCATGGTGGACCCAGGAATATGTGCCGCATATTTCCGTATAATACGATTCACAGTAGCTCGTCCTATACGAAACTTACTTTATACATTTCTACGACGCACGACACCGTAAACTTTGCGACAGAAAGAGCCACAATGGACCCCTTCTCAAAATCTGTTCAGTTTCGGCGGCATCAGATTGCGTTCGACCACAGTGCTCTACTATGTGACTAACGGGATACTTGTTGTTTGCCTCGTAGAAATCTTACCGTAAAGTGTTGCCGATACACATTGAATTCATAGTTAAACATTTTATTCGGCTCCATATAACTGAATCAACCACTGTCTCAATACACTGTACTAATTTTGACAATTTAAGGGATTCTTCCAACATTAGAAGTGCGGTGTAGGTTCCATATTAATAGAATCAACTGAATTAAAGTCATGAAAAACATTTGATGATATTCATAAAAGCTCCTGTTGTTAAAGAAACATGAAATAATTACAGTAATACAGGGTGTACATTGTTGTTGATTTTGAGTTTTATGTCCCGTTCAGCAGCAAGGCTATAGGAAACGTGGACCTACTGATTAACATGGAATCCGAACCACATGAGCTCCCACCCGGAATCGGACCCAAAAGGTGTACATTATTTTTCTCCAGGTATGTTTTTCTTTTTTAATCTAAATGAGCATACATAAATATAGAGGGTGTTTCAAAACAACACCTACAACGTTTGGCAGGTGATTCCTGACACCAAGATAAGATGAAGGTAAGACCAACCTGGGTGCACAAATGCTTCCTTTCGGAGTTATAGGCTACCGAAAACATGAAAAAATAAATTTTAAAGATCCATAGGACCAAGACTGTGGGACCTACCGTGGTCGGGTCAAGACTTTATTTAGGAACTAGTGTGTGCCCTACCCAAATATCCATGTTTCAGAGTGCTGCGATACTTCCGCAACAATTTTTACAGAGGTAGTTGGTGAGTCCTTCAAATTATATGAACGTAGCCAAACTGCCTCTATAAAAAAGGTTGCGTGAGTACCTTAGGATTTTGAAACATGTATTTTTGGATAGCGCACATATTATTTCTTAAGTGAAATCTTGGCCCGACTACAGTAGGTAACATAGTTTCAGGGCTAGGACCTTTAAACTTCATTTTTTCATGCTTTTTGGCAGCCCATAACTTGGGAAGGAAATATTTCTGCACTCAGGTTGATCTATACATTTCGTTTTGTCTTGGTGTCAGGAGTCACCTCCCAAACGTTGTCGGTGCTGTCGAAACGCCCTGTCACCTCGGGTTCAAACCCTGCTCCCGCCAAGTGAACTTTGTTGTGGACAAACACCGTGTGCGTGGGTTTTCTCGGGGTTCTCCCGTTTCCTCCCACTTTCTTCATTCCACCATTTCATTCATTCCTCATAATCACCGTCTCCTTTAGCCTAACCGGCATAACCGTGGGACGTAAAACTCAAAGATTTCATTTTCGAAACGCCCTGTATATGTATATGTGGTTATATGCTTATACGGTTATATATATTTCAAATATTCTATAATTTTAATATTCTTATTGTTCTTTGACAGAGGTTAGTTGAAACAAACCCCGCCGAAAATATTCCTTTTGCTCAAATTTTAAGAAAGTTATTATTATTTCTACAATAAATCTGATGTAAATAATGACATGATTTTACGTTATACTAAAATATGAAAGAGGAGTGTAAGTATGATGGATTAGCGCTAATGTCTGTAGTTTACTGATTACATTTAATCTCAAATTTCAATTCTAATCAGGCCGCGGTGGCTCAGTGGTAGAGCGTTCACCTCTGGTGCTTGGGGTCCCGGGTTCAAGCCCTGCTCCTGCCAAGTGAACTTTGTGGTGGACAAAAACCGTGTGCGTGGGTTTTCTCGGGGTTCTCCCGTTTCCTCCCACTTTCTTCATTCCACCATTTCATTCATTTCTCATAATCACCGTCTCCTTTAGCCTAACCGGCATAACCGTGGGACGTAAAACTCAAAGATTTCATTTCATTTTTTTCAATTCTAATCACAAAAACGAAGCGTGAAATGACATAATGATATAATGTATATTGTCTCTTAATAGAGTTCTTAATATCAGCTGTTACATAATGTTCTGCTTGGACTACGTTATGTATGTAATTCAAGAAAGAAGTCTTATATAGCTAAGAAATGTATCAATAGTAGTTAGGTTTTCACAAGAAAAGGGAAAAGTTAGAAAGTGTCTATAGATGTGACATTTGTATTCATGTCACTTACTTTCAGTATTCATGGCCTCACATACATACTCTAAGAATTAGGGCACCAACCCCATCTTGTACACAAAAGGCTCACTACTATTAGGCTACCTGATATGTAGAAAAATAAACCTTTACTGACAAATTATGTCTATTATTGTGTGTATTCTTCTAACGTTGACACTCATACTGCTAACAGTTACACACATACTGTTACTTGTAAGCTTTGCTATTTGCAGATACTTTGACTCAACATATTAAAATGCTAACATCTTGAACATAATTAAATTTTAAAGGGTGGTATACATATCTTTGCATTTAGTTAATTCTAAAAATTTCCACACGAATTTAATCGAAATCTTCTCCCATATACTGATTTTAATATCATCTTTGTTATGCGCTATCTACGATCACAAATATAGTGCACTTAATTGAACTATACATGTGGGAATAGTAATGAAGATTAATTTATTTCTGCTTAATTATTTTTTAAGAAGTTTGGTTTACAAAAGCTTCAGTACCATGTTCATATGTCAGTCCGGGAGACAAGAAATCTCTAGATTAACTTTACGGATCATCACCACATTTGGTCTGAATGTAGAAGTTCAAAATTTAATGAACTGTATTCGTTTTTGGAGACGATATTAAAGCCTGAAGTAGTAGAAATAAGCCATTTTCGATTTTTACGTAGATCACTGTAGAGCAAAATCAATAATAGATAGAGAAAAGCAGTTTCCTGCAATTGACTAAACGTCCCAAGGAAACATTTCAACTCCATTCTCAAGTCTCTACTAAAACCAGAAGTGGTAGAATTTCAATACAATTTCAGGTTTTAATATGTCTCTACATAGAGCAAAATCAATAAGAAATATCGAGAAGCGGTTTTTGAATCAATTTAGTATTCTAAGAATAGGAAATATCTTCTCTATTTACTCCCTACTGAAACTAAAAGTGCCAAAATCAATCACTTCCTGTTTTATTGTCGATCGATATATAATAAAAACCGTAATAAATAGCGAAAGGTTCTTATTATCCTTTAATCAATTAAGTGGTTCAAGAATATATTACATCTCTAATCTGAACTCTCTACTAAAATCGGAAGAGGCAGAAATCAACTACTTCCGGTTTAAATGTTGATGATTATAGAGTAAAAATGGTAATTTAGAGATATACTTTTCTGAAGTCAATTAAGCGTTTCATGAATATGTTCTACCACAACTCTAATCTCTCTACTAAAACCAGAAGTGGTATAAATACACTATCATTTCCAGTTTCAATATTAATTGAGAAAAATATGACATCAAGCACACCAAACTCCTCCTCTTGGTGAACACGTGATAGTGTTACTTGTTTTACATAACAACTTAAATTCGTATAGGTGTACCAATTAGATCGCAAAAAAGTATGTAGATTATAGTATCATAACACATAATACTTTCTAAAAATGAAATTATGGAGCAGCTTCAGGGAGAATTTACAGCTCCAGTAAATTGAAACTCGCACGAATGACCATCTCGAGCTAGAAACCTACAAGTTGCATATATTTCGAATCTTTTGTATTATTCTTATTTTCTACTAAATAGGCTTCAGCTAATATTTTGTTAATCTATTAAGATATAAATCACCCATATTTCTAGTCTAAAAATCGCGATAGTTTATGAAAATGTATACTATATTCATATCCATACGCTTTCTTCTTGCTGAAACATAATAGATTAAATAATATATCAACACTCGCCAAAAGTGACTGACGGAGAGTAGATTATTTTTCCCAGTTGAAAATCGATGACTACGAAAAGGAGGATTTTTTAAATTATCGAACTAATAGCATTAAGTTTTGAAGGAACACTGGAAAACAGAAGTTTCGAATAATTTCCAGCGGGACAAGTGATATAAGTCCTGGATTGTCAATGATAAATCGGGATGTCTGGTAGTCCTATGAAGGTGGCGAAATGTCAAGTCAACAGACGATCTAACACCATAATTATCATTCAGTAAAGAGTCGATCAATGTCGAGAAACAAAAAGATAGTTTCTTTGTATTCGTAAATGAAAGATTATTTCCAAGCCATTTAAAACCAGGTTATCTGATTTAGTTGTACGAACTTCGCTTCTAAACATGAAGAAAAAAGTTTCAAGATATGTAGAGGATGTCCGGAAAATAGGGACGAATATTAAAGTGCTATAAAACTAATATAAAATATATTGACATTTTTTTATAAACACATTGAGTATCTTCTCCCATTTATATATACATACACATTAGGTAATTTTCTCACATTTATGTATGAAAAATTGTATCCGGCATATGACCACCCAAGCCTGCACGGGAATGAGCAATGCGTTCATTGAAATTTGCGATGACGCGTTCACAAACATCTGGTGTGATGCCGTTAATAACCCTCTTAATTTCATCCTTCAGTTATTGTATTGTCTGTGGTTTGTTCACGTACACTTTAGATTTCACAAATCCCCCCCCCCAAAAAGTCACAAGGGGTACTATCGCATGATCTGGCAGGCCATTCCTGATTTCCTCGCAAAGAGATAATTTCTGAGGAAACTTTTCATTCAGCAGAACGCAGTCTTCCAGTTTGCTTAACATTTAACACTGACACCGTGGTCTCAAACTTCAGGACCAACTTCCGAACTGATGATTCAGTAGGAGCAACATTGCGTCCAAGTGTCACACGCAAATCTCGAACGGTTGCCGTAGGACTTTCCTTGTTTTTGTAATCACTTTTAATCACTTGGATGCTTTGCTTTGTTGTCAAACCTCCATGCCGAAATAAACACCAGCCAACAATGCTCATCACACAGACTACTAATCGGAAGGATAGAGGATAACAAACACGGTAAACCACGGCTGCCAACCGTCATATGACAAAATGGTGCGAAATTCAAATTCGTCCTTATTTTCCGGGCATCCTCTATAATGGATTTAAAACCGGGGTGAAGAGTGCATGCGGAATAATAGAAGAGTTCGCAGTTAAAGTAGAACTCATGAGGGATCTAGTCTTAGCACATACCATTTTGCAACTGTGGTGGATGAATTTACAAAGGATATCCAGGAGTTAGCAGCTTGGATTATGCTATTTACGGATGACACCGTGCTGGTATGGGAGACCAAGGCAGTCATAGGAGGCGCCACAGTGGATGCAACGGGTGAAGCTGCACTCTCATTAACTTCGATTTTCAGATTTCCTACAATAATTCTTTCCATTTTGCATATTTATTGTTTCCTATGTTTGGATATATTTAAGTGGCTTCTTAAGTCTCTTATGAGTTACTTGCTATCATACAGTGCTTTTCTAGGTTTTCTAAAGTAAAACTTAGGGATTATTTTTGAGATCTTAAGGCTTAATAGTGCAGAGCGTTCTGGTAACAATGTTAGGTTGTGTTGGCAAAGCGTCTTCGGTTACTAGTTGCTCATGCGGAGTTTCTCCAAGATGAATAATGTGAAGTTCAAACTAAGATCGACTATGCATCAACAGAGACTCAACTCCATAATATTGCTTTCTGTTGAAAAGTCGATTTCAGTGAGCATAGATATTGAAGATGTCATTGAAGAATTTAAAGCCATGGTTCCATTCAACAGAAGAATGTCCTTATAAAAGCTTTTATAATTAATGCCATTGCAAAAGAAGCACGTTGTACACTTAAAAATTCTGATATTTCTTTGATAAATCCCTAACTCACATACACGTGTATCCATATATAAAGTTTCTTTAAATATATACATAAAAGTTTTTATTAAGTACCATGTTAATATTTTTACTATGTCTTCTCCCTTCCTGGCCTGCACCCACATTACCAAAATCCTGGCGCCGCCTATGAAGGCAGTATTACAAGAATTAGATACTACAAGAAAATTAGAATTAGATATTACAAGAAAAATTAGATGTATGGAAAGAAGCATTGGGCTTAGAATTAGTAAAACCAAGAGAGAATATTTACATTGTCCTTTCAGTAAAAATGTAATCGAGTATAAAAGAATACGACTGGACGAAGAAGAGGTGGTAATGACGAGGAAATTCAAGTACTTGGGCTCAATACTGTAAGAAAATGCCGGGATAGAAAAAGATGTAAACAATAAAATTAGCAGCGGTTCAACAAAATGGAGAGGAGCGACAAGCATATTGTGTTATTATACCGGAGCAGAATGTTGGACAACGAAGAAGAGAGCGAAACACAAGTTGCATGTTGCGAAGGTGAAGAAGTTGCGGTGGATGTGTGGAGTGACGCGGAAGAACAAAATGAAGAATGAAGCTACCCGGAAAACAGTAAAGGTGAGTTGATTTTGAATTTAACGTCCCTTTCAGCAGCAACACTATATGAGACGGGACCTACTGATTAACATGGAATCCAAACCACATGAACGGTAAAGATGAGACTAATAGTAGAAAAACTGCAAGAAAGTAGACTGAGATGGTTTTAGCATGTGAGAAGAAGACCTTTGGAATATGTAGCTCGCCGAATGGATGCTATAGAACTGAATGGGAAAAGAGCCCGAGGATGGCCAAAGAAGAAGTAAGGAGATTTTGTTAAGAACGATATGACACAAGATCGAAACAGGTGGAGGATAGCCCCCCTAAAGCCTACCCCAGCTAACTGGGAGGCTTAGAAGAAGAAGAAGAATGTTAGTTGATTAGAGTTTATTGTTCCTTTCAGCATTGAGGGTATGTTAGAGTGAACTTACAGCTTAAGGTTGGAAACGACCCACATGAGCTCTCAACGTTAATCTAACGCAGGTGTACCATCCCAAAGACGCGTACGCTAACCATCCAGCCACGACGGAGCTATGGTTGTTTGGATGATTAGAGGTCAAGGACTCTTTTCAGCACAGAAGCTGTTTGAGACGGAACATATTATTTCAAGTGAGACTCGAATCATTACTCAGGCTCTCCCGCTGGTCTAGTTGCTAGTGCCTCGCATATTCGGGGTCCAGAGTTCGATTCCTGGTGAAAGAGACTTGAAATTTGAAGTTTATGGTGGTTCGGTTCACTTTAAACCGTAGACTCACGTCTCTTATAGCATTTGCGTTGAAGAAAGATGCTAAACTCCAATTAACCAACCAATCGAATCACTACTCGGGTTTGTATAGCAACCTCTTACGAGAATTGAACCAGGGCCACGGAAAGCAGAGGTGCTAGCTATTCAGATATGAAGTCGAGGAGTCATCGTAATAAGGTAAACAATATACAGGGTAAGTCAAAAATTATCCGGAATTTTGACCTTACTCTTCTTACATTGTTTATACTGACCCCTGTCCTCGTGTATTTTATTGTTATGCTGTTGTGGTCATGCTATGAGAGTTTGATCCTAATTGCTCCACTTGTCTTCCTTTTGTTGCAGATAGATCATGGATGCTCGTTTAGAAGTTTGCACTAAAGAGGAACAATGAGCAGCGATCCAGTTTTAGTGGTCGGAAAGTGTAACAGAGACTACAATCCATCAAAGACTTTCAGCACAATGAGGGATCAATGTTACGAGGAAGTGAAGTGTTACGCACGAGGAAGGAGCCATATTGATCGTCTGTGCGACCATTTTTGAATTTTTCAATCCATTCATACACACAACGTTGCGGGAAAACAGTGTTTTCGTATTGTGCTGAAAGTCTTTGATGGATCCTGATACACCTTCCATCCATAAGAACCGAATCATTGCTCGTTGTTCCTCTTCGGTACAAATTTCTAATGGAGCGGCCATAATCTATCTGAAACAAAAGGAAGACAAATGGAGAAATTAAGATGAAATGTTCATAGCATGACAACAACAGCATAGAAATAAAATACAAGAGTACAATGTAGAAACAATGTAGAAAAGTTATTTCAAAAACGCGGATAATTTTTACTTACCCTCGTAATTATATTACTAAATAATTTTGGTGAAATTTCGTATTACCTTAAGCGTAACGAAAATATGATTCTTTTATAAAGTATTATTTGTCCACAATATGACCTGAAATAAAAATATAAAACAGGTTTCAGCTACTTTAGTAATGGAGAAACAGTCTACGAATAAAATAATATATAATAAAAATCCATGTCTTAATAATGATGACTGTTTTCAAAGAATAAATTCAAGTGGATTAACTTTCAACTTTAAAAGTGAAATATCAAACTAATGACTTTTTCAAAAATATATTAAGTTACCTCGTCAGACTAACGATGTTTTTTGTTTTCATTTCTTCTTTTCCTTCTTCAGACACAAAGAAAGTCAACATTAATTTTTAAAACTGTGTTTGATGTCAAACAACTCACCTACTCAAATTGATCTGAAGACTTATTTATATTTGTAGCTGTTTCTTCCTTCTTCTATTATTACCTTTCTATGGTTTCCTTAAGAACTTACATCTCTAATGTCCTTTGGCAAACAGTCACACACAAATACAGACCTCAGTCACGAAACAGACATACACACAAAAGAGTCAATCAATAAAACGAGAAGGAAAACCGAAAATAATAGAAAAAAATTGTTAACACTATTTTTGGTTTCAGATCTCTAGAGAATTACATAAAATGTCAACACATATAACGTTATCGCTGAACGTGACTGGTGGAAACCACCTGCGGATAAATAAACGTGACAATGGATGATCAGTGTGAATGTAGGAAAATAATACCGTCACCACAACAGCGTATTTTGTGCAAATCAAAAACCCGTGCTTAGGCAATAATCTGGGGGATTATCTTAACATGATTTTGCATCTATATTAACCACAAATCCCACACTGTGTCACTGCTGCTATTTTTTAAATTCTTATTGAATTGTTATAAACGTACCAATGCATGTAATGAAGTAATTTTCACACTCAAAACTACATGTTTTATGGATTATTTCTTGTTTACCAACACCACTGTCTTTTTTTTTTCTAGTTCATTGAAATATATCATAATTTATAATGTATGCTGAGATGTACATACATACTAACGCAGTACACTTGATAGAATCAATAACAAAATAATGAAACAATATATAGGTACAAATGGTTCGGAATTGGCAATTACAACAGAAAATTTAAACAAGCCAAAGTGAATTAAGCTCAGAAGCTCCCAGCATGCAAAGCTAGGGAACACACCCTCTATTGCCGAGTCGAGCTTGCTCTGGCCGAGCTCGGCTATCAAACATCCCTTAGACGATAGATATCCAAATACCCTTTATCCCTTAGACTATGGGCTACCTTCTCATCAAATTTTGTACAAATTCGCCCAGTAGTTACCGAGAAAGTAAGTAATACATAAGCAGACATTCTCAAAAGTCTAAGCAATTATTGGCTTTTCAGAAGTTTCCAAATAAAAGACAGTGTGTTTAAACAAAACCATGTTTATTGATCATGTTTTGTAGAACAGTGTTGTAAAGTAACGTTGTTTATATAAGGATACAAAAATGAATGATCCTGCTTACATTTAGATACCTATATTGATAAAACAAGAACTGCTTTGCGATCAACAGGTAAATAACGAACAGACAACTAACGTCACGCTTTCTCTGGTAAGCCATTGTTTTAACATCTAGTTGCGTTTGTACGAACCCGTATCACTTGTAGTTTGTTTATTACAACTAACAGTGGTGTGTTATTCAATCGTGTCGTATATAGATAAAGTTTGGTGCGAATGTGTTGCATGCGATCGTGTTGCTTCACGCGCTTGAAAAACGGGCAAGAATATACAGGTACTTTAAAATGCAGAAGGAAAACTGTGAACTAATTAAGTGTCAAATCAAGTGTTCGAGTGATTATTTTGAGAGAAGTTAGCTATTCGGCGTTTGACGTCGACGGCGACATAACGTGACGTCAGCTTGGCTGTTTTACTGAATGGATGTGCTTCCTCCCCCCAATACACACACAAGACAGTTGAAGAATGGGACGAAACAATATGTATCAATCAGAAATGTTAAGGTGTATTGTGGCATGTATTACTCATAAGAATATGGCCCGGAGACACTATTTGGGTGACTTCACACGAGGAAGAAACGTCGGGAAATCAGAAGAAGGATGAAGTATGACGAGTGTGGTCCAGAAGATTAGTATTGCAAACAGCATTGTTTCACATACATGAGGAGCACTCCGAACCACAGGCAATGATGTGCGAACGAGAGATGGTGGTTGATCAAGATCAACTACAGCAAAGGACGGTCGTTACATTGTGAAATAGGCAAGAAGGGACCGTCGTCAAGCAGTGAGTGCAATTGCAAACACATGTACGAAGACCTCAAGTCTCTCAATCTCAAGCTTCAAAATGGCAAGTCGATTGCATGGGGGTGATCTCTTTGTCTGATGGTCATTACAATGTATGCCGTTGACACATGTGGCACCGTTTGTGTTTGTGTCGAGAATATCAGGACTGGACCTAGTAGGAGTGTGGTCCCATTCTCTTCTTCAATGAGAGCAGATTCAATCTAACTAGTGATTCTGGATGTAGAATCATGTGGTTACAGATGGGGAAACGTAACGACTCCAGAAACACTGTATAACATAATCCTTTAGTGTTCCAATGTTGTTGTGTGATGAGGTATTATGTTGCATTGGTATATATACTACCATTTTTTAACATTTTAATCGATCGACAGTATTGTGACACTACACCTTCTTCCCCATGCGCGTCCTCTCAGAGATTCAGTAGGTCCTAAGTTTTTTTTAGTGAACGATAATGCATGACTGCATTGGAAACACATGAGGTGGAGCTCTTGGGAAGAGAGGATATTGGGCAAATGAACTGATTTGCCTGTTCCTCCCATTTGAATCGCATCAAACAAGTTTGAGGAGCTATGGAGAACCATATTGCAATACGTTCAGATGCATCAAGGACCATCCAGAAATCGTCATTACTGCTAGTTGAGTAATAGAACTGCATACCGCAGTGCTTTCAGTGTAAGTTTTTGCCTCTGTATCAAAGTGGCATATTTATTATTCTAATCGCTTTTTTTGTTATTACTGTATCACACTATATCACTATGATTATATATGATTCAAGTTCCACCAATCTATGCCATTTGGAATTGACAGCATGCAAAATTTACTTTCGCTCTTTTGCCTTAAGTTTTGTAATGTAATTGGTAAATGATGATAATAAGTTGTGCTTTATTTATTCCTCCTTCTTTACTCATTCTTCTATCTCCACAGGTTGAGAATTAATTATATATATATATATATATATATATATATATATATATATATATATATATATATATATATATATATATATATATATATATATATATATAAGTGTGTGTGTGTGTGTACACCAACAGAAGTGGATGATAATGAGAATAAAATATGATGGAAGAAGTGATGGAATGAAAATAATAGGAAGAAATGAAAATACTCAGAGAGACCCTACGGATACAGTGTTGTATAGACAATACCACATGGTTTAGTATGGATCCATGGACGTTTCGCAATAGTTTCTGCTACTGAATCACCCGCAGAAAAGGAAAATACAAACAGTATGACGGAAACACAACACATTTGAATAAAAATTATCAGAATTCGAAATAATTTAGGTCCACATACTTTTTATCATTTTTTTTAGAATTACTAATACGACATGTGAACTAGATAAGTTAATTTGTAATTAGATAAAAGAAAAAAAAAGAGAGAGAGAGAGTCATTACAGAGGAATCTGGAACTACGTATTCAAAAGAACATTTGAACAGATAACAGAATAATGAACACAACTTTACACGTCAAACAAGTATCCGACTTTGTACTCAAACTTACAAGTATCCGACTTTGTACTCAAACTTACAAGTATCCGACTTTGTACTCAAACTTACAAGTATCCAAACTTCAAAACAAGCTGCAAAGTTCTCTTTGCAGATTATAGAAACTCAGCTCTGTGAAGTTCATACTTTCGCTTTCAATGAATTGACCAAAACTTAAAGCACGACTAGGACAGCTTCTAAGCATTTTCGTACCTTAAAAGCTGTAAGAGTCTTTGCCATGACCATATATATATGTTATCTCAACGGTCGAGTATCTTGAACTTAATAACATTTGAAGTATAGTTTGATAATACTTCTCTTTAACCTCAGATATGTAAGCAAGAGATCCAAATACGTATTTACTGTAATTTGAGTTTAGACTAATCTGAGTTAATTGTTTGAAATATTCTCTTCAATCCATGTTGAACTTATTTCAATGACTTTTTAACTAATTCAGTGCTTTCCTCAGTAGTCACTCCATTATTATTATTATTATTATTTTAAAGAGCTAACGTGTATTTGAGCCTTATAAGAAACAAAGAAAATTGTGATTAGGAACAGTTACCATTTTAAATCAATACACTTTACACGCAGTAACATATATTTTGGAAGATATACAAACTCAGCTCTGTGAAGTTCATACTTTCGCTTTCAATGAATTGACCAAAACTTAAAGCACGACTAGGACAGCTTCTAAGCATTTTCGTACCTTAAAAGCTGTAAGAGTCTTTGCCATGACCATATATATATGTTATCTCAACGGTCGAGTATCTTGAACTTAATAACATTTGAAGTATAGTTTGATAATACTTCTCTTTAACCTCAGATATGTAAGCAAGAGATCCAAATACGTATTTACTGTAATTTGAGTTTAGACTAATCTGAGTTAATTGTTTGAAATATTCTCTTCAATCCATGTTGAACTTATTTCAATGACTTTTTAACTAATTCAGTGCTTTCCTCAGTAGTCACTCCATTATTATTATTATTATTATTTTAAAGAGCTAACGTGTATTTGAGCCTTATAAGAAACAAAGAAAATTGTGATTAGGAACAGTTACCATTTTAAATCAATACACTTTACACGCAGTAACATATATTTTGGAAGATATACAAGCAGCGGCGCAAATCTGTGTTCAACATTGTTGGTGGGGAGAAGACCGTTCCTTTTTTTATGTCTAAAATATTTATGAAGTTGACAACCAATGGTGTGGAGGATCAGGGGGAGCACAGTTGTCTTCAACGTTGGGAGGTGGCAGATTTGAAGCTTATTCTGGGGGACATTAATTTCATCTCACGTTCTTTTGTGGCAATCGAACAAAAATCAAATTTCTTCCCAAAAACACATTTCAAATAGGATTATTGGGGGGTACAGTCCCCCTCAGTTCCAAGATTGGAGGGGATATGTCCACCTCATCGCCCCGGGATTTGCACCAGTGTATGCAAGATATTGTTGTTGAAAGTTTCGAGCCCAACTACATAATGAGAAGCATTGCAGGATTACTTACATAAAGTATATTCAAAGCTGTTGTATGTATTATCATATTTAATAGGAGTATCTGATTTTCTTCATATGCTGGCGTACAGTATTGGTTATTTTCTTGATCTTTTCAATGTAAAAGATGAATAACAACTACATGTTCCAAAGGATGTATAAGGGTTATGGAATAAGAGGTGCTGCCTACAAGCTTTCGAAAGGTATCACTGTACATAATTTCGCCGTACCTTCACGACTACCAATATTTTCTTTTAATATAGTCTTCTTGATAAAGCAGAACTTGTACACCAACCCCTTCCAGCATGTTTGGAATGACCCCTGAAAATATTTTTTAATGAGAACGTTTAGTGCTGTTCTCAGATAAGGTTATGAGATTTTTTAAAGAAAAAAGACTGGAGAATTTTAGCGATATTGTGGTATTCATATATACGTAGTATTATATATAACTTCATCCATCTTGACTCTGAAACTATTGCTTAAATAATTAATACTTCTCCGACCACACTATATACGTATTTATAATATTAAAACTAAAATAAGTCGTAACAGTTTCAATTACTTAACGTTAACGTTATCTATTCCATAGATTGTTAGAACGAATAATGGAAGGATAAAAATCGCGGATATGAAAAATTATTAAGAGAAGCAATGAAAATAAAATATGATAGAACATTGAATTGAGAGAAAACTTCAAAATTAACTGATATTTGGAATAATTTAATAGAATAATAATAATAATAATAATAAAGAGAAAAATGAAAATAATAATGATTATAAAAATGATTACTAAAAATTTAAAATGAAACAGTAAATTATAACAATACCTGATTACGTATTTTAAAAAAATAAAATTATACAACAATATTAATTTAATGTTATGAAGATATTTCTGCCAGTTAAGGTCTAATGAAGATAGCGTTATGTTATTGAAACTGTTATGACTTCTTTTAATTTTCATAAATATTTACATACTCTGGTCAGAAGAGTATTAATTATTTAGGTTTTATATAATAAGACATGCCAGAAAAACGTAAACCTTACGGAAGAACATAAGCTGTGACAACCCTATACTTTCTCATACTCTTTTACTTTCTTCTACGTTTCTTATACTCATTTAATTTCGCGAAACGTCTCACGATAACGCACTGAGGCTAAAAGAGACGATGACGATAATAATTAATGAAATAATAGAATGAAGAATGTGGTAGGAAACAGAAAGATCTGAGAAAACCAACGCATATGGTATTCGTTGTTTAGTCAAATTTAACTCCTCTCATATATTGCTAATGACAGTTCAAAGACTGTAAGTAAAGTGGTTTAATTTAGAAATCACCTGAAAACTTACATGTTTTTTTGAAAGATACAAGTGCTTGAAGTGTTCTAATTTTAATACACTATTTATCTGCAGTATTTAGGTTATTTAAAAATCGGGGTAGAATCTGAACCCACGATGATTATTTAAATAGCCAACTACAATATAATGATAGTAGTTGAGAAACTGTTCACTACAGTAAAAAGTCTTGTAAAGATTTCTAAATGTAGAACAGCTTTGTCCGTCCGTCTGTCTGTCGACAGGTATAAGAGCAAAATTGGTAAGAGATATCGAAATGCGTTTGTGTGCAATTGATTCAACGTCCCAAGAATCTGTTTGACCTCCTCCGTTAGCTCTCTATTTAAACCGGTATGGTTTAAATTAGTCATTTCCGGTTTCAACATTTATCGCCATACAAAGAAAACGGTAATAGACAACGAGAAGCAGTTTTTTGCAAACGATTTAGCTTCTAAAGGCAACGTATCATGATTATCCCGAAAACTGTGCCCAACCGGAATTGGTTCAAATTTAATATGACTTTCTGTTAATACTGATTTCCACAGAGGAAGAACGGTAAGAGATATCGAGATATAGTTTTCTGTAATCGTCTAACTGTTCCTAAAATAGGTCCCATTTTCTTCATTAACCCTCGATTCAGACCGGAAGTGTTTGAAATTAGCCATTTCCTGTTTCAATAATGATTTAGATAGAACAAAAACGATAAGTGATAGCTAAATGCGGTTTCTTGCAATCGATTCAGTGGCCCAAGAATAGGCACTATCAGAACAATTTACCTAAACAGAAAGTGGTATGAATTTAATATTACTTCCAGTTTTAATATACTTCCGATATGAATTTAATATTATTTCCGGTTTTAATATTAAATGCGGTTTTCTGCAATTGATTCAGCTTCCTAAGGGTATGTTCAATCCTCTCTTAACCCTTCATTGAATACGGAAATGGTTAAAATTAACCATTTCCGGTTTCAACATCTATTGCCATAGAGCAAAAAAGTAATGCATAGCGTGTATTGTCTTTTTAATATTGATTCAGTGTCCGAAGAACAGATTATATCTTTTATCTTATTAATCTATTGCAACCAGGAGCTATAGATGTACTACTTAAAGTTTCAGTTTTGAATTTCTATGATTTGGAACTTACCGTGATTTCACACTGTAAAATAAAACTGCAGGCATAACTCATTCTTCTACTGTTTTAGTTTCAAACGACGAATCAACTTTTCAAGTATGCAATAAGAGAGTCTTTCTAGATGCACAAAGCTGGGAAATAGAAGGTTTAGAACAGGTTGTTCTCTAATGTGTGTTGTAACTTAATCTCGTAGGTTTGGCAATTCTGCAATTTGGATACCATTACAAAGATTTTTATATCTTCAGTGTTCCTTGTTCAAGTCTCAGTATTATCATAAGGCAATCCAGTGCAATTATTATTTAGATATTATATATACAATTTATATTATATTCTGCATCATTGATTCTTTTAAGTATAGATTTTATTGAATTTTATCCTTTTCACATACGGTTCGTTCAGCGCTCTTTAACTGAGGGAGTGTGTGAAATTTCAAAGTTGAATTTCAATTTGACTTACGAATTTCCCTTGCAAATACTTATTATTTTGCGCAAGGTGTAGTACACCTATAATACTTGTATGTTTAAACGATAAATATGTATCGTAGCGATTCTCACCTAATGTTCGCAACCCACTTGTAAGTAATGAGTAAACCTATGAATCCCAAAATTCTTGTGTCAGACTGAAATACTAAATTATAGTTTAACAATATCTAAGGGTGTAAGAAACAGTTATTCTGAAATTTCAGGTAAACCATCAAGTAGCTCATTTCACTTTTCACTATATGATTGCATGAAACAAGATGTTCTCGGATTCAAGTGAAAAGAAAGCGTGATGAATTGTTAGAATTAGACTTAAGTGAATCTTATGGACGGAGGCTTACGAAGAAAAAGAAGCTTATGTTTCATGTTGTGTATCTGAAATATCACAAGAATTTTCGTCGTTCTTCTGGGTTCTGTAAAGCTCGAGTGGCTTTTAGGGGCCCGACCTCCAAAAAGTTTGCTTAGCCCCCCCCCCCCCGGAACCTAAATAGATTTTTTTCGATCTTTGTTTTAATATAAGACAACAAAACACAGATATGTGAACGTACCCTACCTCTGAAGTTGTGTGTAATTTGGCGCCGCTGGTCTCAGAGGGGAAACTATATTCATTGAGAAATCTCATTATATTGGGTTGTAGTGAAATTAATATATGATTTTGAACCGTAAATGTAAACTGTCATAAGTAGCTTGAAGCTTCAAGGAATTAAATGAACGAAAAACAGTAATCAGCACACGTCGGTCTACAATACGAGTCGCAGAATCCCTACAATATGTAAATTTTTGTTTCTGGGCTGATAAACTCTTAGAAGGCATCATGAGTACTGTATTGGTTGTGCCGTGTCTTTACAAGAACATCTCCAGATGATGGAAAAGATGAAAACCAGCGGACGGGATCTGATAAGTGGTGCATAGAGTAGTGTTTCGAATCGCAATACATGTAACTTTTACAGTGCTATTTATTCATATTGTTATAGCGCAATTTTATTAGACCTTTGCTGTTGACCAATGATTGACATAGCCATTGTGGTTTTTGGTACATTTTGTCGATTTCCTGAACCATTGAATTCGCTTGGATTGAGTAAGCTTTATTGGGTTAGTGCAGTCACTAAGCACACGAAGTACCTCATAATCTCTAAGTAATTTTAGCTGGAGGCGAAAAATTGTGGAACAAGAAACACAAACTCATTCTCCTTATCTGGAACAAGGAAGAATTGCCACAAGAGTGGAAAGAGTCAATCATTGTTCCAATTCACAAGAAAGGCGACAAAACTGACTGTAATAATTATCGAGGCATTTCTCTTCTGTCAACATCCTATAAAATCCTTTCAAATATTCTGTTAGCAAGATTGACCCCATACGCAGATGAAATTATTGGAGATTATCAGTGCGGATTTAGACGAAATCGATCAACTATCGACCAAATATTTACCATTCGCCAAATACTCGAAAAGAAGTGGGAATACAATACCCCGGTACATCAACTATTTATTAATTTTAGAAAGGCTTATGACTCGGTTAGGAGAGAAACATTATACAACGTTCTTACAGAACTTGGAATACCGAGAAAGCTAATTAGATTAATTAAGATATGTTTAAGTGAATCCCAAAGTAAAGTCCGGGTAGGAAAATTTTTGTCCCCGAGCTTCCACGTCGAAGATGGCCTGAAACAAGGAGATGCGTTGTCGCCATTATTATTTAACTTTGTGCTGGAATACGCCATAAGGAAAATCAAAGATAGCAACCAGGGCCTAGAGTTGAACGGCATTCACCAGGTTATGGCATAGCTGATGATGTAAATTTAATAGGGGATGATAGGAGAACAGTAGAAATAAATGCAGAGATCTTATTAAACGCTTGCAGGGACATGGGTTTAGAAGTAAATGCAGAGAAGACTAAATACATGGAAGTGCGTCGGGACCGTAATACGACAAATTGTGGATGCGTTAAAATATTAAATAATGCTTTTGATAAAGTGGATACTTTCAAATATTTAGGATCAATATTAACAGACGAAAATCATATTCACGAAGAAATTAAATGTCGACTAAAAGCAGGGAATTCGTGTTACTACTCGGTTCAAAATCTCTTGTCGTCGCGAATTCTGTCGAGGAATTTGAAGCTTAAAATATATAAAACGATAATCATGCCTGTTGTTCTGTATGGTTGCGAAACATGGTCGCTTACTCTGAGGGAAGAACATAGACTGAAAGTATTTGAGAACAGGATCCTGAGAAGAATATTCGGACCCAAGAGGAACGAGAATGGGGAATGGCGGAAGCTTCATAACGAGGAACTACATAGTTTATACGGTTTACCCAACATTGTTAGGGTCGTCAAGTCTAGGAGGCTTAGGTGGGCAGGTCATGTAGCTAGAATGGAAGAAAGTAGAAACGCTTTCAAAGTCTTGACTGGTAGACCCATAGGAAAACGACCATTAGGAAGACCTAGGCGCAGATGGGAGGATAATATTAAGATGGATCTCACAGAGATAGGAATACAAAGTAGAAACTGGATGCAATTAGCTAAGGATAGAAGTCAGTGGAGAGCTTTTGTGAACGCGGCACTGAACCTCCGGGTTCCATAGGCCATAGAGTTAGTTAGTTATGTACTGCTTCCAATGCAATGTCGGTGCTGGAAACGTTTCAGGAACAGAAGCGATTTAACACTTGATAGAATATGTTGGTTGCCAAATAAATTAAGTTTTTCCTTGCGTGTATGAATGTGTGTGAAACAAATTGCTTTTATATCGCAGGAGCAACATCAAAGTAGAGCAAAATTCGAAAGCGTTTATTTCTTTGGTACTCATTCAATTTATCCATCTTTTTAAGTTTCTCCAAATAGTCGAATGATTAACACGGAGTTCGTATTTAAACTCTAGTATCATTTTCCATGAATTTGCTTCGTTAATTACCTTCAATTCGCAGTCCTCAACAACAAATCGAGATCCGTGACCTTCCTTGTCTTCCAAGCGTAAGATGTCACTAAAGAATGTTTGGAATGTTGCATTGAGCATTCATTCACACTGTCTTAATTTATATCGCGCGTTCATTAAGCTTTCGAACTGTTTGGGTTCTATGCGACCGAGTTTAAATACATTGAAATAAATTCTGCGAAAATCGTGTTTTGGCATCTTATGGTCCCAGGTTTGAAAAAAGACGAAAGCACAGATAGTTTTCCCATAATGTACTACAATGGGCAAACTATTAGCTTTTGAATTATACTAACAAGATATACAGACAATGTTTATGGCCAGAATTGTGTGTCAAAGTAAACGCATCTGGAATCCTGGAGTAAATTTGTGCACTCCAACTCAGTGAGACACGACAATACCCTATTTCCGTCTGTCGTTATAAAGTCCATCAGGAATTAAAATCTTTGGAAGCCTCAAAGAAATTGGTCATTTTATTCTGCACCGCGTGAGTCATACTGGATTTCATCACGGGCCAGGCCACCACTACTAATATCCATTTGGAAAACCTACATGAAATTTTGTTCAGTATTGGGAAAGAAGTTATTGATAAACGATTATTTTTTTTAAAAAAATATAGATATTCTGTTGAAAGAAATTATGTGCTCTGTTGTTAGCTCACATAAAACTAGGAAATCCACTCATCGATAATCATTTCTTCTAAAATTACAAGTCACGTAAGTAATAAACAGTGCGCATAATTACCGAAGATGATGATTAATAACTAAACTAAACTCAGTCAATATGAAACGTTTTAGCTGCACTGAAAAACTGCTTCTCGTCAGATTAGTGAAGTCAAGGAGGGTTGGGTCTGATCAGAAGGAAAACATTGACCTTACAGGGTCCACCCAGCGGCGTGAGCACAATTGAGGAGCTACTTCAGAGAAAAAAGTAGCGAACTCCGGTATAGAAAGCCAGGACCACCCCAATCACCTCAGAGGTGTTAGTGCCACAAGGTGGCTGTTAGCACCTGGCCCGTCAAGAGCTGTTGCAACAGGAGAATAGTTTTGTTTAGTATCTCATTAATATAACTATTTCCTCTAAGTAGAGTAAGTTGGATTTTCGAAGAGTGTTCGATTATTGGAAATACATATCAAAACGTACTAATTCGCTCTCGAGTACTACAGTATTTAATGTGTTTATATTAAATACTATAGTACAATACTTTATTTACTGTAGTCGATAAGAATATATGTGTAAATAATTATTGTTTATATGATGTATTAGTGTACTTGAGCATCAAAATGTGTTATTCGCTACTGTGCTTGTGTCGGTGTTTTGTTCCCCTCCTCTTTGAAAAAGTCCTGCAGGCGTCCACTATTATTCTGAGAATATTTCAGAAAACAGATAGCAAGTGATAGAGGCAGTGACGAGAAGTAGGAGACATACGAACTCTAACAAAAGTATGATGGAATGGTGTAACCTATCATGTACTGAAGATATGCAGTTATACAGAGTATTGTATCGTCAATTCTGTTTAAATTAATCACAAAAGGTAATCAACTGATTAGTACTTGATGACAGATTAATTAATGTATGAGTAGGTTAATCGACACTCAGGGGCTTAATCTTATAGTGTTGGGTTTATTTCATATACAGTAAAACCTGGTATTTAAATAGGGTAAAAGTTGTAGTATTGAGAGGATTGTTCAGAATTGCAGTTACTAAAGTTCAATTCTCCTTAAATTAAAACTGCTTTCTTGTAAAATATCTACAGTATTTCAGTTTGATGAAAAATATTGACGTAAAAGATATTTTCTAATTAGGATTAGGCCTATCACAAATGTTTCACAAGGGATCATTTTCTTTCCTATATGTAAGGAGCGATTTACACTATATTATTGTATCATTAAATGTTGTAGAAAGTTATATTTCTTATTTGCTGGCTATTTCCTGCTAAATTATTTCCAAACTGTCTAAAGATAGTAATACAAGTACTAGTAAAATAATTCACATATTACACTCGGTCTGTTTTCTAAGGAAAGACAAAAACATAGGATAAAAATGATGTTGTAAGTCATTTAATCTATTTTACAATATTTTTCATTTCTTCCATATTATCACTTGAACAATATATTCATATGCTGCTAATTCTAGCTAAATATACCTTTAAAAATAAAATCTGGCACAAGTAAATACAAAATAGTCATACTGTTTTTCTACAATGTATAAAGCTCCCGTATACGTATCTAAACTAAACATTTATGACACTGTGAATATTTACAGTATATTTATGTTTATTCAGCTGCTTCTAGAAATGTCAGATTTAATTAAATAATAAATCAATACTCATCAAAAGTATACAGTGATAGTTATTCTCAACGGTTGAGTATTGATGATTAATAAAAGCGGGATTTTGTTAAACATTGCACGAGAGATATTAAATTATGTTTTGGAAGGAAACCGAGACATTTGTAGTTTTGAAGAATTTCTAGACAAACAGATAATGCAAACCCAGATTGCGTCAACTAAAGGTTCTCATTTTTATACTGTTACTATTTATTTAGATGAAAATGTCCAAATCTCACACCGACATGAACACGTACAACTTATATCATTATATCATTACAGTAATACTTATCCCATATCTATCCATAAAGTTTGGTTCTAGTCCGGTGGCCGAGTCACTGGACGTGGAAATTATTTACACGGGAAATGTTATCATAGAATTAGCAACTAAACAAAGTCTGGGGAGTGCAACTTTGTCACTGTTGGGCAATCGTAAGTATCCTAACCTTAACTATATATAAAACTACATGAAATGACATGAATTAAAGGGGATACTTAGGGTTGAAGTGGAAAGTTGAAAGTTGGCATGATTGTAGCTTTCCGGGACTAACCGACAGTAAAATTTCCAAAAGTGAATATTTTAAAATTTTAGGGGGGCTAAAGGGGTTATGAAGAATTTCCCCATGTTATTTAAATGGGCCTTTTTGGGCCTATAATCTGACGTTTTAGGTACTTGGAATTAGAATAAAAATTTGAAATTCGGTATGCTTGTACATTTTCGTTAGAGTTACCTAAGTAGATCAGTAAAAATTTCCAACTTTAGAGTGGTTTTATGGGAAGCTGAAAAATCTTTCCCATGCTATTTATGTGGAACGCCTTCTACACCCCAAAATGTTTAGGCACTTCCGGCAGGATTAGAATGATGAAATTTGACATGGTTGTAACCTTCCGGAGCTAACCGACAGGAAAATTGCCAAAAGTGAATACTTTTAATTTTTAAGGAGTCTAAAGGGGAATGAAGAAATTCCTATGTTATTTAAGTCGGCGTTTTCTTGGGATACAGAATCTTATCTTTTACATAGTTGAAATAGAAAAAGAAACTTGAAATTAGGTAGAATTGCGAGTTTAACAGGTGCGAGGCCGTAGGCCGAGCGAAAGCGTGGGTGTGGGGCGAAGCCCTTAGCTGGGCGAATTCAGGAAATATGAAGAGGAAAATAATGCACGAAATTCACTGTTGATGCAAATACTGATACATAAGAGATGTAAGGCTGTAGGAAGGGCAAATGCGCTGGCCTAGGGGCAGAGCCCCTGCTAGTAGAGTATAGTAGGAGTAGTGTTTAAATTCGGAGCATATGATCATCGAAAATAGATTTATGCGATATGGGAAGAGTCAAAGTGGCACTGTGGGGCAAACGCTTAATCGTCGTGTCGTAAAGACATGGGCCCACAGTTTGCACATCTGCAGTCAGCTAGTCAAATACATTGACGATATGCGCGAGAATGATCATGCGACCAGGTTCGTCACGTATCACTAGGAAGAATCTGCAGCCAGGATAAAATCTGACCGTTCTGATCGGAAGAAGATATGTAAGGTATTAACTCAAAGCATCGATCTCTTAGATCCTCAGCAACATTCTGCTGAAATAATAAATATAATGAGTGATCGTGTTGCATCTTCCACAGTTAACGTGAATCAGGCAGTGACCATCGGAAGGTAGCAGACGCGGGCATTCAAAGAGACATGGCTCGGATGGACATGAGCATGGCCGACATGAACATACAGAACTGCCGGGAGGTTCTACATTTACATCTCGAAAAAGTTTGTAACACTATCAGTCATGAAGAAGAAAGTGAAGGTCGGTACAGAGTTTTTATTTGATACATCATTGATTTATGCTAGGACGATTGGACTGATGTTGTCAAGATCAATTGAAGTTACAGACGTGTTGAAGCATGAACTGGCACCATTTCTCACCTCCCTCTTCAGAGATTATGGCCAGATGAGACTTACTCCCAAATAAAAACTAAAATAACTGCAGGCCATTGAAACGTTCAAGAGATTTCAATCGTCTCCAAATGCAGTTGTCATTGGTGAGTGTGCTGTACTGTGGGCAGTTGCTTGCTATACAATTGGGACAGTCTTTGACTTTGTGCAAAAGGTTACTCGTTTCGTGGTACGTAAGCTCAAAGATTCTGACGTATATCTTATTTTTGATACAACCTATACAGTATCAAAAGCCAAAGAAGAGGAATACGCGCGGGTTCACATGTAACGAGGAAATAACTCACTCGTCATACATCTCTCCCACCACAGCAAGTAGTACTAACTGTGACCCACAACAAAACTCAAGTGATTGACATGCTATGTAAACATCTGGTTGATTGGTGCCAACAAACTCGTTCTATCCAGTAGAGTATATGTTTCCATTGAAGTATCAGACGGAACATCAAAGCCAAGAACAGACTTGTACATCGAACGTGAGGAAGCAAATGTTATCATCGTAGAATAGGCATTAAAGTTGGCATCGGAGAATGTAAGCGCTAATATTAAGGTAATATCCGATGACACTAATGTTTCAGTTGTGCTTCATTACTATGCTGAGAGGGGAACAACAAGCAAGATCTCCAAGGAACCAACCAGCCCGAAGAGGACGTCCATTGATTTTGAAGCAACAGCATCGAAGCACGCTGATATTTGTACTAACGTCCTTGCAGCACACGCTCTATCTGGATGTGACACTGTTGAGAGCTTGTATGGAATCAGGAAGAAGAAAATAATTCAGAAATTGAAGCAGGGGTACACTACATCTTTGGGTAACCTAATGTCAGACATCGAACATCGTCAAACAGGCGACAGAGATAATTATAGCATGCTCTAGTTCTAAAGTCAAAGAGAGTATGTCCGATATGCAATTTCTCGTTTGAGGTACAAAAATGGTAAAACCAAGAATGTCATCCGCTCCCGCTTTCAAATCGTTGCCACGAGCGAATGAAGCCTTCTATGAGCACGTTAAACGATCTCACTACAGTGTGCAATTTGAAAGTCTACAAGAGACCAACAGCCACCCCTTCTGGATTCTCTGGAATATAGATGGAATCGTGACGAAGCGTTCAAAACTCTCGTTCCAGTGACACTACCCGATAATACGATATTCTTCTGAAGATTAGATGTGGATGCTCCCACGAGCCTCAATGCTCAATGCTACGGTGAAGTTGTGCTGCGCTGAAAAGCGTAGCCGTTCAATGTTTTGTGGTTGTGTTGGTGATAACACCTATACAAACATGTACTCAAACATATCTAACTCCAATGAGACTTCAGATTATGCGAGCGTTGATGATGGTGCTGAAAGTGATTAAACATTCACAACCCAACCCTGCAGCAGGGCTGTACCCAGGATTTTTGTTAAAGGGGTAGCAGACCACCCACTTTATAACCTTACTTCTGAAATGTGCGGTACTTAAATTTGTTTAGGGGCGCAGATGATTATCTTTTACGGTATAAAAATATAATTTATAACAGCAGTTTTTACTGTAATGATATTGTAGTAGATTTTTCTTCGTTTATAGTTCTTCTTCGTTGAGAGGTCAGTGGCCCTTGTCCCCCTTTGGTATTGACCAGCCCTGCAGTAATCACCATTGGACTCAAATATATCATATCAACATGTTCTCAGTAACAAATCATCAAAACATAACTCTATTACAATCAGATTTTTTATATCGTGATTAATTACAGTGTATTTTTCCTTTTCATTGTTTTTCGTATTTGAAGGCTATAAAAAATGCCCACCAGTGCCAGCGTTGCACCCGTCGAATTTGGTTTTAGTATATTTTTCTCCAAGATGCCGTCATAACATGTTCCGTGTAACGCATTTCCACCTACACAGTAATTTTTGCACTCTGCCACCAGACTATTAGTTGTTACTGTTGTTACTTGCATCTAATTAACCACTTTATTTTGTTTTAACGCATTAGAACACTGCTTATATGTTGCTCTAATGCTTACATATTTGTAGTTGTTTCACTTTTGGAATATACTTCTACGAGTATTACATTAATAGTGGTGAAGTACTTACTGCTGGTGCGAGAACTTCGTGGTTCGATGCCAGACCATATAACTGTGGTGTACAACATCATGTCGCTGAATTTTATCGGGGTTCACCAGCTTCCTCCTACACACTCATTCCATCAATTTTTATTATAATCTTTCAATTTCTTTAATAATCCCTCTCCTCAGCTTAAAAGGTATAAGAAAAAGATCTATATTGCATAAATAAGTAAATCTTGCAGTTTCTGTCAGAAAAGTCACTTTATATCTTTCTCAATAAATTATGAGCAACTAAACCATTAATCAGAAACTCATTATTAATATGTCCCTAGCGTGAACCACTTTAATCTCAATAGAAAGTTAAATGTTTTCTGAAATTGAAAGTAAGTGCACAAACTTCGCATTTACGTCTATCAATGTATTTCGTCCCAATTCACTTTCTCTCTTATTGAACGTAAAAGACACATTAAATCAACAATTCTTGGTGACATTTTGGAAGCTCCGGGGACATCTCCATTCTGCCTCAGATAAAACGCTGATGTATCGAACAAGTGAAGAAGTAACAGGTGGAAAAGTCACGTTGGCAAGCAACACGTCCCTTGAGCAACAGAGAGAGAACAAGAAATGGAAATGGAACCACCAAAAGATCAATACATTGACTCTCTCGCTCTTAATGGATTTTATGCTCTTCTGTTTTCACTTTCGATTAAGTACAAATGGCTCATCCGACATCCCTTACGTATTTGGAAGCTAGTGAATGTTAACACACAACTATTAATTTCCAGAAACTTCATATCCAAATTTTTCCACATTGACATTCGTCGTATGGCACGAGCAATGCGTTTTCACTATGTAGTTTTAATATAGTTACAATTTGTAGCAGGTTCGTGGAAAGTCGTAGAGATGACAGTGGTACCCTTTCGCCATGGCTATCCACGAGACAAGATGAAACAGAACTCTCTTAACGAGACTGAGTCCTTCCAATACAAACAAATACACTTTTCAAGACGAGACATCACTTTTTTACGATGTCATTTCGAGAAGACGAGACAGTTTCAATTCTCGCCTCGAGGCAACCCTGCTTTTCCCTCATGAGATCTATAATGTTTAACAAGCAAAGCTGTACCTATACCATCTATGGAGATCAGAATCCCCCAAAATCTTCCTACACATATCTGCATCAAACATAGATTAAATGGTTAATCCTTTTTCTACACTTACGACATCAAATACGTACTTTTATTGTCATCAGTTATTTCTATGTATTAAACGAATGATCCTAATGTAAAGAAGAGATAGAAAACGGTATTCCTTCCTGTCTCTAGGATAGTGAGTGGGTGTTAAAAGTCGAAAGAATGTTCATGCGCATATTGTATTTCAGCCTGTCAACTTCCTATGACATATAACCCAATACAACTAATACAAAATATGCTTGTCTGGCTTTTCTCTTAGGGACAATATCACTGCGGTCAGCGTATTGTGCCATTGTAAGTAAAAGAAATGTATTTCCATTGACAGCAGAGATGGAATGCAATAGAAGAGTTAGACTCTATAATGGAAAATCGCTTATCGCTAATCACAAATGTACATTAACGCTTAGATAGAAGAAGATGAATCAAGGCTTTTAACCATCATGAAACGTCATGCTACGTATATTATTCACATGATCTCACGCTTTAATCTAACTTAAGTGCAATAGCATGTCAAGGTTGTTTTATATTCAGATCATGGATCTGTTTGTTTCTTTGCTTTCTTTAGTTAATGTTGCACAAATATTCTTTTTTCTAAATTATCTTTGATCTCTATTATTAAATACTTTACTGATATTGAAGTTATAACTTTTTATCTTGGAAAGGTTATAGCACATGCCATTGGTTTTCAAAAGCTTTGTTATATATGATGGCTAGGCTTCTCTCAAAACAGACTCGACTCGACGCGACTTGTATATGACACTTGATTTCTCAGTAAGTACTGGTCGGAACTAAACTCACCCAGGGACAGGCTCGGTTTGCTTTGTATATGGTACTTTACTTCTTGGTAACTATTCACCGAATGTTAACCAAATGTCGTGTCAAGTAGTTCATCTTCTAAGGAATAAAGATCGCTTTAATTGGTGGCCGAGTTCGACTAAGGATATGCTCGGCTCAGTGAGATTTCTATGTGGCACTTTATTTCTCGGTCACTATTGGCCGGATCAGAAAGAAATTTCACGGTAAGCCGTCATCTGGGTTATAAACCTAGCTAGCTGTAATCGCTGTTTCACAATTTTGCATGCCGGGAGCTTCTAAGTTCGTTCAACTAGACTTTTTTGTTGTTTCTTACTATTATTGTTATTTCTGAATTATTTTCCTTACACATATTTTACTGTACTTTTTATTCTCTTAGCCTTTTTGCAACCTTTTATTGTTTGAAGATTCTTTTAGTTTTACCTTTCTACAAATTTTATTTGGAATATTTCATGTACAGTGTGAGTCACTCATTGGCTTTACCTGAGCGTGGACAAAAAAGCCTCGCTGCTGACGTCCCTATTAAACCACAACAAACCAATCAACCAATTTTATCCAAGTCGTTTCAAGTTGAATGCTCCGAATTCTAACCTTCTTAGTAAGCTTCATGGGGAAAGAAAGAAGTTAGCAGGCAATTTGGCATTTATGAAAGACGGTGATGACAAGCAAACGAAAACATCTGTAGCGTCCGTAGACGATTGTCACATATATACTGAAAAACGGTCAGAAACAGCAAGAAATGAATTTTCGTATAGATTCAGCGTCTTAAGAATAGGCTACATCTTCGCTTTTATCCCAAAATTGAAACGAGAAAAGTGGTGGATTTCGCTTAGAATATTGGATCTCACAGTTTGGAAGTCTGCCGCAGTTTCACAACGTGAGACAAACTCAATTGCTAAATGCAATGTGTTATAAGTATTTGTTGTAAACATACGTTTGAAGTTCTAACAGAATAGCTTCTTAGTGAGACCAAAACATTTACCCTAATGAAGTTCTTCTATGGTCTAAAACTCGTCTACTTATAGCTTATTTCTCACCAGATGCTTGGCAATAGTGCGTCGCGAGTTCATTGATGTTCTCCAAACGCTAATTGGGTTGCCGCATAGTATAGTAGTACGTTTGTTAGTATTAGACTCCCAACAAAAGTTTGCTGTTTTGCGTATTCGGCTATGAGAAGCCCGAGTGCTATCAAAGGTCAAGTAGTCGGGTGGTGTATTGATAATGTTATGACTATTCTACATTGTCTAATAGGTCACTGATCATAGGTCGATGTATGAAGCAAACAGGTATTACGGGTTTTTAATTTGTGTAATTGATGACATGATGTATGACATGATCATTTTTCAGGGCGTTAATGATACACAGTATGAATATGAATAAGAAATAAAAATATTTGACTGATTTTATTTATATCATTTGTTAGAACGAAGCTATCTAGACGAAACCTACAGCTTAAAGCAAGGGCGAACCCACGGAGTCCATCGAGTCCGTACTCTCCCCCAAAAACTTCCTAACTCAACATATATTTGTGCACTTTCTCAATAAAGCTATACTTATTAAACAAGGAAATGATTGATGTAAGATGAAAATTTGATCTTACACTTCATCTGTACTCTTTCCCTTATAAAATCAATCTAGTTCTATCATTTTTTTCTGAAAATATAGATGAGACTATTTTACAATTACTTATCGTCTTTTCTGGTGGAGAATAATACCCGTTCAATACTACAAAGTCGTAGTCGCTTGGCTTAGACCCATCCCAACAAAACTTTTTGGGTGCGCGCCTGTTTTAAAGTGGGACGTGAAGTAGATATCTACCGAGAATCGAATATACGATTTCACGCACCAAAGGCATACGCAGTAGCCGCTAAACATGCATGAAAAAACAATAAGAGCAGCAAAATAAGCACGATTAAACAAGCTAAATTCAGTTAAAGATTATATCAATCTAGTAAAAAAATGGAGATAATATAGAAAATTAGCTGAACCATCTCTTATATGAAGAGATAATTCTGTCTATTTGTCAAATTATTTTGAGAATAGATTGAAATTACTTTGAGAATGGAGAATATAGTACTTTATCTTGATATGATGATTGGCCGTCAACTGAGGCACACTAGACTCGTAACTTTTTTAAAATTATATTTTTGCAAATTCAAACCCTAAAGAGGAAGAGATTGCTAAATTTTCGTGTCATTGCATTTTTCTTTTGAACTGACGGACATTAAAGCAAGAAATTGATGGACGAAAGATATTTGATTCAAGGAACAGAAATGTGCCATTTTCTTGTACGAACTTAATATGCGGAAGCAGGAAAGGAAGGAGATTTTTTCTGAATCGCTAGATGTACAGTAGAAGTCTGCACGGACTGGAATTTTTAGCCCGAGCCTGACCCGGCCCGTCAATTTATAATGTAAGGCCCAACCTGAGTACGAAATATGTTTTAGCCTTTAGGCCCAAGCCCGGCCTGAGCTCGTATGATAATCAAATGAGCCCGAAATAAGCCTGAATTACAGAAAATTAATAATTAACACAAAATTATATTTTTATTTACAGCAATTAGAGGTTTATTTTTGCAGTTATGCTTTAAAAATTCTCCAGAAAGAATGGTCCGATAAATATCGTTGTACAGTATATTTACAAAGTTAGGCCCGAAATATGGTTGTATATTTAAAAATTTACAGCCCGAGCCTGGCCCGGGTCCTAAGTAATATATGCTTTGTAGATCCGAGTCCACCCCGTGGCTTGGTCCGAGCCCGTGCAGCTCTCTAATGTACGGGCACGAAAATTACTGTTCAGAGATATTTTCATATAAAGACCTTATTCACTTGCACGATTATTCAAAATTTCACTTCGAATGTTGGGGAAAATGTTGTTTTTACTATTGTACACCTTTTATTGAACCTTTTTAAACAAGAACAAAATATACATAAAAGTACAGTCTTGCCTACAGTAAATAGAATTCGCCATCTAGTTGTGCAGAATCGCTTTAAAAGTTGTATGAAATGTTCATTTCTTAGAAGGCTACTTCCAAATTACTTTAAAACACTGAAATTTCTGATGATTCAGTATCCCCACTCCCCTGTAAACAGAACAAGTAATAAATTGCTTCTTCTGTATTTCCTCATTCTATCTTCTTTAAAATTTTCTCGATAATAATTTTCGCTCTTCAATAGCACACTGAACTCTTCTATGTATAGACAACCGTTCGATATACTTCGCATCACATTGAAGCCATAAATAGATGTATTGCACTCTCAGAATTGCTCTCATAACACACGTTCCTAATTTAGACTTACCTCTCATTCTCTGTACACAGAGCTTCCTAGACACTTAGGATGTAGTTTTTTTGTTGTTTTTTTTTAAATCTATATCTCATTTGCAAGTACATACTTCTTGAAAGCACGACATGGCTGAATCATTTGTTCATTGGTGTTTCAAGTGCGATGCTATCCTAGCATTCTCTACTAATCTTTACTAGAAAATCAAGATGTCTCAGTCTGTTAACTACGCTAATTCCTACAATGTTACACAAGCCTAAAAATGTTTAAGAATTATAGGTTGCGTAAATATCTAGAACGGTATTCTTAATATATACATATAAAAGTAAAGAAATTTTGTTTGGCAACTAACTCCTAATAAACCGCTGCAACGATTTTGGTGAATTTTGGTACATGAATGAGCACGATCTAACCTATGACATTGTCATGTTGCTTTGTTTAAAATGCAAATCCTAAATGGGGAAGAAGTTAATGCGAAAAATTGAAATGAAATCTTTGAGTCCCACTGTTATGCCGGTTAGGCTAAAGGAGACGGTGAAGATGAGAAATGAATGAAATGGTGGAATGAAGAAAGTGGGAGGAAACGGGAGAACCCCGAGAAAACCCACGCACACGATGTTTGTCCATCACAAAGTTCACTTGGCGGGGGCTGGGAGCGAAAAATTGAGTATCTCACGATCCTGTCAAGTTAGGAAGATGAAACTTGGTATGTAAATTCCCAATTAAAAATAAGTGGACTCGTGTTTTTGAGAAGTCGCATGTGTGTGTGTGTGTGTGTGTGTGTGTGTGTGTGTGTGTGTGTGTGTGTGTGTGTACAACATTGGAAGTCCTGGAGCAATTTCAACGAAGGCCACTGCACGTAGGACTTACAATGTGGAAAAATACAAGTAGGAAGAGACCCTCAGGAGAGTTGGAAAGATGCATATAAAAGTAGTCGAAAATGACCTGTATTACTATTGAATTCATGCTTTTCGGTGTCGTTGAAATGAATAATGACACCTCCAATGACACTTAAGTAAAATTATAACCCTCATTAGCACCCTATTCGATGGGAAGGGGTGATATGTAAAAATAATCGAAAACTACCGATATTAGTGCCGAATCGATAGCCTTCGTGGTCGCTAAGCTCATAGTGACAGTGCCTAAGACATTTAAGCCTAACTTTAGTCACCAGGTAAATACCACTAGCACCCTTGGGGATGGGGGGGAGGAACGACATGTAAAAATAATCAAAAACTTCCGATATTAGTGTCGAATCCATAGTTTTCAGGGGTCACTAGAATGAATAGTGACACTTGCTATGGTGTTTAAGTATATCCCATCTCTATAGAAATAAGAAGAGATTAAAAATAAAATGTCGTTGAATTGTTGAAAGTTGACTGAGATTCGAATCCGAAAACTATTTCAGAGTCACTAAGTTGAGTGATAGTTCGTATGATATTTAAGCCCAAATTTAGGCAAGAAAAAGTATGTCAGTTGGCCTGGGAATTCATAGGTGGAAAGTCTAAGACGTTGTTTTTTTGTTATTTATTTCATTCATTTGTTGATTTTGAAATTGGATAAACCTTATTCTTCCGGTGCATGCCAAGTGGCCTGGAAATCGATAGGAAGATGTTGCTCTTCAGTTCTTTCATTTTCTTTACTTTAAATACATTTTACATAAATTTTGTTGTTCCTGTGCAAAGCTGTTTGCCCTGTGCGTTTGAGCTGTTCCTTATTATAAAAGGAAGATCCCTCGGTCTGTTACTCAGTTGTCATTAGCTCCGCTGCGTGCCAACTGACAAGAGATGTCGCTAGGGTGCAAGCTATTTGAAAACAACCAATAGGATTGAGGAGAATAACTAATCTTAATAAATAGTAAAATTATAAGAATTCTATAAAAGGGGCCTCGGTGACTCGGTGGTAGAGCGTTCACCTCTGGTGCACGGGGTCCTTGGTTCGATCCCAGCTCGCGCCAAGTGAACTTTGTGGTGGACAAACACCGTGTGCGCAGGTTTCATCGGGGTTCTCCCATTTCCTCCTACTGTCTTCATTTCATTCATTTCTCATTATTACCGTCTCTTGTAGCCTAGCCGGCATAAACGTGGGACGTAAAACTCAAAGATTTCATTTCATTTCATTTTCAATTCTATAAAAACTTCCGAGTTTACGGAAATATATACACAAAGGTCGGTCAAAAAGTAACACACAATCCACTGTACAATCAGTAGCTTGGTAATTATGAGCACTAGAAAAATTGTGTATGTACAAGCATTGTTGCTTTAGAAATGTCACTCAATATATGATTCATTTGCTTCACTGCACTGGAGTCACCTTTATTTTCATGACACGAATGCACGTAAATAAAACTCCTGAGGTTAGTCGTTACATCTTTCCTCAACAAGCAATGTGCTCACTTATCAGCTCTGTAGACAACAACCTCTTAGGTGTAGAACCTTGAAGTTTCACATAAATAATCTCTTTGTACCCTAGGCTGTATATCAAGATGGAATTTTGTAAAATGTGACCCCTAAACGACAAAGAGGATTTTGTTTCTCCATTCTCTAGATCTCTGAAACTGTTACACAAGAACCTTGAAATGTTGTATAATCATATAAATATTCTCTATGTAAACCAGGCTGATGATGAGATGAAATTCTATGAGATTAATGCCTAAGGGAGTGATTGTTTATGTAATTCCAGTAAACTCAAATTGCATAAAGAAATATTTAGATAACAAGAAAAAAATGATTTTCTTTCAAATATTATCCAAAAACCTTTTCTTCCAGTGTTACGAATGACCATTCTGCTACGTACTTATATAAAAAGTGAGAGATAAACAAGAGATATATAAAACAATTTAATTTTCAGTTGTTCCTCGGCAACCATACATTTTCTCACACAAGTACGTATTCTTTTCTGAAAGTTTACAAAGTTGTTGGGAACACTTTTGAGACCCAACAGCATCTATATAGCGAAGTAAAGTAATTTCCGAGCCTTCCTTTAGCCATTTCTCATTACAAACTGGCCAAAGTTAAGACCATCATTTAATTCTCCCACTGCTTTCTGTGAAATAACTTTTGCGAATGGTTTTTGGTTTGATAAAGATCATGTAAGCTTGTGGTGGACAAAATCGTTTCTGTGAGTTCTCTTAGGGTATTCCATTACTTAATGAATTCCACGTAGTCACTTGCCATTACGATTCGTTCCTTTAGAGACAGCAATAGAGCAAGATATTAAACTCCAGATTCCATCTTATTTGTTACTTTTCGCTGAATCTTGAAAAATAGAGCCTTCTTGGAAACTTCTAGTTGATTTGTTTCTTAGGCTGGTGGCGATGACGACAGAATCTCCACGGAAACGCATATGTGGTTCATATACTTGCAAGATAGATATATTTCTTCATGCCCGTATTGCACGATCTTATATATATATATATATATATATATATATATATATATATATATATATATATATATATATATATATATATATGGACCTATGGCGAAAAGTGCATACTTTCAGAGCTAGGGCTGTCCAAAACAGCGAAAAAGTCAAATTTTCAGAGACCCTATTTCGAATTCGAGAGACTGTGGATGGTGGTCCTTATCCAAAAATGCATATTCCATTAATGTTCAATGGGTATACGAATATTCCCTGCAGGGTGAAATTCCCAGGCATACCATCAACCGATTTTTGAGTTATGCTTTGACTTTATGATTGGTCCAAAGTAGGCAAACGATAAGTCTTGATAGCAGTGAATACGGAATTCTTTGACGCGATGTCGGAAGTGTTAAGGATCGTCAGCAGCACGGCCTGTCGTACTCGTGAAAAAGCGCAGTACGATGTTTTCTTTAACGCTTATAAGTAAAGAAAACGTGAAATATGCCGTGACAAAATACATATCATCACACGTTATTGCGAACACAAAGGAACATGGAGCTGCCGGTTCCTAACACTTCCGTCTTCCCTCCGAAGCATTGGATGTCCATTGTTGTCAAGGTTTATCTCCTGCCTACTTTGGACCCTTCTTGAAATCAGGGTATATCTGAAAACTCTATTGGAAACATGTCTGAGAATTACACTCTGTAGGGTATACCCTCTACACCTATTGACAATTGATGAAGTATGCACTTTTGGATTGTGTATGCCTGATTTCCTTTACGCTGATAAGAACGACCATCCACAGTTTGTGCAATTCGAAATAGGGCCTATTGAAATTTAGCTTTTTCGCGATTTTGGACAGCCCTAACTCTGAAACTATGCACTTTTCGCCATAGGTCCATATGAACTTTTTCTCTTATTTTGATGTCAGGAATCACCTCTTACAGTTGTCGGTATAGTTCATTAACACCCTGTATATATATGCTTTTAAGACTGCTCTAGTTGCTTAGCTGCTTCCATATTTGGTGCCCGGAGACCTGGGTTTGATTCCCATTGAAATTTGAACATATCATGGTACTTCAGATTCCACGTCAAGCAGTAGGTAAATATGTTGTACATTACCTTACGTAATGACAGACATTTTATACACCGACGTTGTTATAGATGAAGGAATATTATGCAGACCCTATTAACCTTTGTTGCTTTTTCAACTATAGAAGTCAATTTCAGGACTACAGGTAAACGTTTCGTGTAATGATTAATGCACTTTTCTGAACCTGTTTTAGACGAAATATAATCAGGAAGTTTAATTTAGAGGCATGTTATTCTGCAGGATAAAGTTTAACTCTGAAAGATGTAATATAGACACTACTGTATTGTGACTGCGAACAAGATTACTAGTATACAGTAATTCACTCAGTGAGTATAAAAATCACTTACGTAGAAGCAATAAAAATATATACTTACTCCAAATCTTCTAATTTCTCTACACTTTGTGGTGGGCAAACACCGTGTGCGTGGATTTTCTCGGAGTTCTCCCGTTTCCTCCCACTTTCTTCATTCCGCCATTTCATTCATTACTCATCATCACCGTCTCCTTTAGCCTAACCGGTATAACCATGGGAGGTAAAACTCAAAGATTTCATTTCATTTTTCTAATTTCTTTACATTTATTAACGTACACCACGAAATAATGTGGTTACTTCAGAATTGGACAGTTGTCGATTGGTGAACGTAACTTTTGAAACAAGATTAGCATCCAAAGTTATTGGACTTATCTGGTGCCCGTACACGCCGATTTCATTGATAATCACTATCAAAGCGGGTAATTCTAACGTCAAAACGAAGAGATTAGCAGTAGACTGTAGAGTTTTGTAGCAAGTAACTTGCAATGATAACAACAAATTTATAACAATGCTGATGACACATGAGAAAATATACGTATATATTTTAAGATTTGTCACTACAAAATAGAAACATCGTGACTCATAACTCTACTCTTTGAATACAAATACACTAGACTATCGCCAATCCGGTCCTCCGTCCTCTCAGTAATCCGGTTCCAATATCTCGCGTCTGCTGCATACCGTCGCAACAATCTATCAAAGATTTTAATTTGTTTGTACTATAGCTGAGGAAAAATACATATAGCATTATTGTGGCTTCCGTTTGTTGTTGCTTGTAAAGCGGTTGCATGATAATGCATGCCACTGTCGAACATCTTCATTGTTTCAATTGAAAATTTGCGACATGTCTCATAGTGAGTGATAATCTACATATAATTTTAAACAATAAGTTTTTATATATTTTAATGTATATAACCTTATGTTTAGTAAAGTATATTACTACTGTATGTTTTAAATTCAATTTCAGGCACTCTCAATAATTCGACATTTTCGCTAATCCAGCACCCGTCTTTGCAAGAAATGACCGGATTTGCGAGAGTCTGGTGTATTCAAGTTCCAGGTAAGCATGTCTTTACTAAATAATAATATTACAGAGATAAGAGAAAACTTGCGAGAAAAAAATAAAACTTCAGGAGAAATGTATTTTAACAAATCAGATAAGTCCTAGTAAACATGGGCCAAAAGTTATAAAAGATACGCTGCCAAATATGCGGGGATTTTTAAAAAATATCCTAGCTCAAAATCAAGAACTCTGTTTATTCTAGCCATACTTCCAGATTGATCTAGTGCGTAGTGTCTAGTGCGAGTGATCTAGTGCATATAGTCCCGGGCTACATTGAACGAATTTTGGTGGTTCGAATTGCACTTTAAAAAGAAGCACACAATCCAAATAGCCTCGGTGCTGAAAAAAGACTAAACTTCAACAAACGACCCTGCGGCCAGTAGTACTTCAGCAGTTTTCACCTCACTATAGCAAAAAGATAAAAGGGAAAGGGCTTTGCTCCCCGGAGTAGACTAAACTCCCACCAGGCAAAAATAAATTAAATTGTGATCAAATATCACTTTTGTACAAGACACGTCCTTTAGCAGATATTGTCCCAACGTACCTCCTCCCTCATAGTTCGATTTTACAAGCCCCCTTCCCCAGACATAATTTTTTGGAAGAAATCCTGGCTATACGGAGCCTACAAAAGCTTATATGTGTCTGTTTCTGCCAACTTGTACATTTCAATTTTTTAAATGTATATTTTACACTACATGAAATAAGAAATTTCCAGAATTTTCCAAGTTCTATTCTTTCCACGACAAGCATAAACCTCTCTAGTCAAAACTATTCATTTTTTTCATAGACGAACTAGTATTAGTTTTTATTTATCTTAACTATAAATATTTCCGAACCTTGTAGTAATACTTGCATAATCAAATTTATAAAATAAGCATCGATTGTCGCAAGAATTTATTAACAGTTACCAAACTTATGGTTTTAAAATTCGTTGAGAACACACCGCATAGTTCACAAACAAGAATACTTAAATGAAAATTAAGTTTATATTGGGCGTTCAGAGCAGAAGGGAAACAAGTCAAATTACTAATGTTGTTACAGAATGAGAGGGAAAGTTGGTCGTGCAGCATCCTTAAGTGCATGGAAAAATGAACAACTGCTTTTCTGTTTGTTACATTATAAGAGTTACTTGCAATATTTATACATGAGTCTTTTAAACTCTAAATAAAAATTCAGATAGCAATCTTAAAGATGAAATAGGTCCAAAATGACCAAAAAACTGTACTTGATTTCCTTATGCACTATGTGCGCCATAATTTTTGTCCCAAGTCCAATCAAGTAATTTCCTTTAAATTTTATTTATTGACTTTAGCGAATTTCTTTCTTATAATGGAAGCACTTACCGATCCATATTTATAGTATTAAAGCTTTTTCTCTTGATTGGCATAAAAATAATTTCATGACATTTTTTTAATATATGAAAAGGAGCATTCTTTAGTTTTCATAGTTTTGATGGAGCCGTACAGTACAGTACAGTAAATGAGGGGAACAAAATAGTTTGGGAAGAAGGTTGTCGCAGGGTTAAGGTACCCCTGGCCAACTCCTACTTGTGGGTCTGATTACACGTTGCTTCGAAAAGGAAGACAATAAGACCTGAATCATTGGGCTGAAGCTATACAGAAAAAGTTAGTGTAGTTCAAAACCCTCTAAAATTCCAGAAAAAGGATTTTTTTAAAAAAATATTTAGCCAAATTACCTTCTGAAAACAAACAAAAACTCAGTACCTATTATACTAATGGCAGCACGAAAAATATATTTCGATTATGCACTTCCAGAGGATAAACAAATTCTTCGTTTTCTCACATTATCTTTTTTTTTTTTTTTTTCCTTTAAAGTAACTCAGATGCGTAAATTGCTTCTTGCTATTGTTCTGAGGATATTTATAAGAATATATCTTTATATATTGTGTATATGTATATCAAAGTGCTAGGTTTATATATTTGTCAACTAATCCTTTCGACAATAGATCTCGAAAACCACAAATGCTAGAAACGTGCCGCTTTCGCTGATCGATTCCAAATTTTGTATAGATTGTCCAGTTCTAATTCAATATTTAAAAAACGTGACCGTTATTTCTTTATTACATTTTTAGTATATCTCTCAGGCGTTTCTTTCATGACCAAAGATAATGCAAAACAAAGGATAACCATTTGTCCAAGCTAAGATGAAACTTTATTGTATGGAGTGTTTCGCTCAATGAACACCATATATCACTGACATCATAATTAATTGTGTGTGTACTGTATTTACTTATTACATACTGCATACAAAAAGAAAGAAAACATTGATCATACGTGAATTAGAAGGGAATAGGCTCTATCTTGCAAACGGTGCGACATATTGAAAAAATAATCGCAAAAATCTCCCCTTTATAGTACCCATTGTCGATTTTTGTCAAGACGTCTTTCACTTGTGTCTGTAAAGGGACATGTGCAGATGTGAGGAATGACAAGGAGATTCATGCTCATATGTGAATGACGTCCTGTGCAGAGAGCGCAGATTTAGCTAGTTTATTATTATTATTATTATTATTATTATTATTATTATTATTATTATTATTATTATTATTATTATTATTATAAGTATTTTTGAATTTTTATAAATAATTTCCAGAAGTTCCTCGACAATTTTCGCTTATAGCCTTCTACTTAGTGTTCGAAGTGGGAAAAAAAAAAAACAGAGGCGGTATGTTTTATTACGATTTTGACTTGACTATCTAAATCTTGAAATGCTGTGAGGATATGTTGCCTAAAAGATTGCATTTCTATTTACATAATGACTGAAAACCATTGGAGAGCTTCTCTGTACTTACACGGGGGTGGGGAGTGCATGGAGAGACTTTGATCTCCTCCAACTTTCTGAAACAAAAAAAATATCCCCTTATATTGTATTATAGAGAATTATACACGAAAACCAAATGAGGATATTAATAGTTTCCTGCGGGAAAACTCCCGGTTCCCCACTCGACTGTGGAGCATTCCAAACACCAGGAAATTCCGTCCGCACAGCAGACAACTCCTAAACCCTTGCTGAAAACACGGTATTTATATGCATTAAGGCAAGAAGACACACAGATACATAACAAAGAAACAATTAATATGGGACATCAAATATAAACTACGTGAACTTCTTTGAAGGCACCTTATTTTAAAAACAAAAGGTAGGAAAAAGGTAAAAAAAAAAAAATGTTGGTGTTGTCAACTTAGGAATTATTTCTACATAAGAAATAAAACCTTTTAAGTGTAAAACTGTTCATCAGTTTCTGCGTATAAAGATGGATTTATTATGGATTGGCATCTATTTTCCAGTGACGGTATGGTTTAATCATTGAGAAACCGGAGACGGTATGCCTTCATCATTGAAAAACCAGAGGCGGTATGGAATACCACCGCGTACCGTCTCACTTCGACCATTGCTTCTACTGTATACTCTCTTAAACTTTAGCATATATTGTGTCTCTAGAAGACTTTCTTGTCATTTTGACGATACACTGTCTGAGGAGGTATAAGAAAAAGGTTAAAATACCGAAATAGGATTATTGACAAAACTACTTACTAACTTACAAAAGCTGACACATGCAACGCCAGCACAATTTGCCTAAACAATCCCTCCTGGAAAATTATTGTTGTCTGCAACGCTTGAACTAAATTGATATTCTTTAAGAGGAAAGCGTGTCGGGAAGTTATGCAAAAATCCTTCATCCTCATCATCTTTCTCAACTTACTCCAGTATTTTTTTTTTCTAAACTTTAATAAGGTTCTCATGAATTTTTCGTTATACTCAAAATTCTACCTTGTTCTTCGTTATATCAGCGAGAAAATTCAAATGGCAAAAGTTTTAAAACTGAACAGATTAATGTTTGGAAATAATGTAGCTATGAAAATATGAATAAACGAGTATGCTTGTGTGAGAGAGAGAAAGCTACAATTTGTAAGACTTCATAAGTAACAATATCTCTATCTTTATCGGATTAACTTACGAAAAAAAAAAAGAGCTCAACTCTTGGAAACCCAACAGCATTAGTTTCCCAATATAACAACCAGGGTCACGGGGACTAGCATTTATAGAACATTTTAAGAATAGCTACTATGTAAATCAATCTTTATATAAAGGGTGATTTAAAAGGATTATACAACTTTGTAAATTCATACAAATTTATTCATGCTACTTACAGAACTGGTTTTGGTGCCATCTTGTAGCAATATAGATCATTTTTAACTTATAATTAGTCTATTCAATGTAACTTCCATTGGTGATTTTGTATGAGTGTTAACAAAGCTTTGCCTCACCGTCAGACACACAGGGACACCTTGAAGATTTCTTATGTCTTGATGATTACCCGGTTTCAACAAAACACTTATGATACTCATAAAGATAGGCCTACTGGAAGAGTTTTTGCCATACTCGGTACGAAAATTTAGTTGTACAAATTGTCGCATAATTCGATTCTTCAAACCAAACCACAAAGCGAGCGCACTCGGGAACAGTGAAGACAGCCACTTTTGTTACTAGCGAGCGCTTGTAGTGGCACTATTCGATACTATGGACTGGGTGAGTTAAACATTGATCTCTTTTCCTACAAAATGACATTAAAAATAGCTCTGTAAATAGTTTGAATAAATTTATATTAATCTGCAAACTCATAGAGTAATTCGGGAGGAACTGACCATAGGGATGAAGTGAATAGAATTAAGATTAATGATATGTGGCAACAAAGTATGATTTGCGCTGACCTTGCAAAGTCCCTGTATGTGCAGTATTGAGTCTGAGGCTGACGAAGAAGGAAGTGTACAGGGGAAAGAAGCAAACTATTGAATGCAGAGAGCACGGACAGCATGGAAGGTAAGTAGATTTGTAGCTCTTTTGTTGCTATTGTAATATGGAACAGTAAGAAACTAGGACAATTCTTTCCTGAAGTAATCGTGTTGTACCCAATACTTCCACAGCAGCATGAGGCGATTATTAGGTACGCATGTATATAGATGTGCCTCAATATATTGCGAACATAAAGATACAAAACATGTTTTGAAAAAAGGCAAAGAGATGGGGTGAAGTGACTAACATATTTTGGGGTGATGTGAATAGACCTGTTTATTATTCCATGTATACAATATGCAGTGGTGCCCACCCCCCCTTATGTCCATGACGCACCCCCTCAATTGTCTATCCGTAGGTGTTCTTCCATGAAAAAAATATTCTTTTCGATTAATTTTTACACCCCTCAAACATATTTATATAGATTTTTACCCCCCTAAATATTTCAATGACGCAGTTTGCGTCATAGCCCCCCTCTGTGGGCACCCCTGCAATATGGACCAAACAACATATTTACATTAACTGTTTCTTGTCTGTCCTCCAAACCACAGTCTCGTATAGGCGTATGAGTTCCAGACCTATTGGGAACTCACAACTCAATGCCTTCGAGACGGTACTTTGTACACGAACTCGGGTTGGTATGTCTATTTGCTTCTTAAGCATTTCTAGAACAATAGCTTTTATGTACCTTTACATTGAAACAGCCCTTATTATATCTCTTTCTCATTCTACGCAGTACTATATATGGGTCGCCATCTAAAGAGCAGTTCCAGAAACATTAACACAAACAGATAACGCTTTCCAGATCCTGAGTGGAAAAACATTCTAGTTAAGGAATCGATATTTGTGGAATTAATTACCATAATCATAAAAGTAAACAAGGTATTAACTATGATTTAAAATATTATTAGATCCAAAACTGAAAAACAAAACAGTTGAGTAAATAATGTACTATATAACATACAGGGTTTTCATAAAGTCTGGACGGATTTAATTTGCTTATAATTTTCATAAAAATGCTCATAATGAAATCAAATAAAGTGCAAACGGTAGCGGAAGGATTAAATTTTTAGTTGGCAACACTGTTAGATAAGCGGCAACTCTGAACACGTTGAGAGAGGGAGAGGGAGGGCAAGGGTCAGTTTCTTACCAAATTCCATCCATTGTTGTTATCATTGTTGTTTCAATGTTGACTGTTAAAAGTAAGTTGTAAGCTGTATTGGTGTGTGTGTCTTTTAAAGAAATAAATAAATGAAAAACTCCTCTGAGAAGACTATTTTTTTTTTACCGTATCAAAGATGGCGTCGGTGAAAGAGAAAGCGCAATGTGTTCTGTGGTACGCAGAGCTAAAATCACCAATTCTGGTGTGTCGAAAGTTCACCAAAGAGTTCAAAAAGCCGGCACCGACTGAGAGTGCAATCCGAAAGTGGCATGCTAAGTTCTTGGAGACAGGAAGTGTCCTGGACCGTCCTCGAAGTGGGAGGCCGCCAACATCGCCTGCAACAGTGAGCAGGGTAAGGGAAAGCATCATCAACAGCCCACATAAGTCGATTCCTAGACGGTCCATGGAACTCGGAATTCCACAGACAACCGTGTATAAGATAGCCAAGAAGACGATCAAGGCCAAAGGTTACAAAATCAAGATAGTCCAGGATCTGCATGATGAAGATTTGGACATCCGGTTCAACTTCTGTGACGCCTTGCTCAAGCAGTTGGAACATGGCGATGTTCTCCTTTCAGCCATCATGTTCTCAGATGAGGCAACCTTCTATGTCTCCGGGAAGGTTAACCGACACAACTGTCGCGTTTGGGGCACTGAAAACCCAAAGGAATTTGAGACACATGAGAGAGATAGCCCTAAAGTGAACGTTTGGTGCGCTGTGTCCTATGATCATCTGATTGGACCGTTCTTTTTTGGAGAGGAGACCGTGAATGGAGATTCGTACCTGGATATGTTGCAGAAATACCTCATTCCGGAACTGGAGGCACGTGGAATCCAGAACGACATCGTGTTCCAACAGGACGGGGCAACCTCTCACTATGCAATCAAGGTGAGACAGTTCCTTGACGAGAAATTCCCTAACCGATGGATTGGAAGCGGTGGCCCGACCGCTTGGCCACCAAGATCACCCGACCTTACCCCCTGCGACTTCTGGCTTTGGGGTCATGTGAAAACGGAAGTTTATGCAAAGAAGCCAAGTGGTTTGGAGAACTTAAAGGACAAAATCAGGGCGTCTGTGGCTGGCATTTCGGATCAAACATGGCAGAACGCTGTGAGTGGATTCCAGCGCCGCCTACGCGAATGTGTGGACGTAAATGGCGCCCAGTTGGAGGTGTGACGGTGAATGAACTGAGCTGGTGCAGATTACAGGTAAAAATTTAATCCTTCCGCTACCGTTTGCACTTTATTTGATTTCAATATAAGCATTTTAATGTAAATTATAAGCGAATTAAATCCGTCCAGACTTTATGAAAACCCTGTATATAAATAAATTATCTGTACATATTCATATAAGATTTTATATGATCTCTCGTTTTCGAGTTCGACATTCCAGAGATGATGATGGCTCCAGGTCTTCAGATTAGTAATTTTATTATTTATTTTCCAATTAAGTAAGGTTGTTATTAATCGTAATTTTTAGTTGTTACACTGAGAAAAAAAGGACTAGGATTTCCGTGTGGATACATCGTATTTACGCGGGTGCGCTCCTTAAGTAATGTAATTTCATGTATAAAAGTACAGCAAGTGGGAACACCATGCCAAGTCTGGAGTTCGGCGTCGAACTAGACTCGCTGTGATTGGATAATTTTATTCACATGATTGGTTTCGTGTTGAAAACTATTACTCTCGTAAGGTGGGAGTCACAGATTTAGAAAGAAGCAGGAGGGAACAATCGTAGGAAGGTGGTAACAACATTATATACGTAAGTTACCACCGTCGGAATGGGTATGGCGTTAATTCTAGATTTGAAATGGTGGTCCTACAATACAAAATTTTCGCTGGACGGTGGTGTAGACAGTACTACGGATGAAACAACATTACTTAATGAGGTGACGCGCGTAACCTGGTAAAAACAGCATTTACATGCCGACTGGAGTATGCATTTCTCTCAGTGTAGATATGATTAGCTAGATAGTAGTGGATTGATGTCTTCCTGTTATTGTATTCTTTATCCACGTCTATATTTGCTAGCATTTGAATTCAACATAATGCATTTAGGCTTGTGTATAGCCCGCTCCCCCAGTTCTTTGTCACCGGAATTGGAAGAGTCACTACTACTACTGCTGCTGCTACTACTACTACTACTACTATTACTACTACTACTACTACTACTACTACTACTACTACTACTACTACTAATAATAATAATAATAATAATAATAATAATAATAATAATAATAATAATAATAATAATAATACTTATATCGAGAACAGAACCCAATCAACCCCTGCGGGGCTTCTAACTGGCTATACTTAATCCTGCATTTATATTTAGTCTATAAGAATGAATAACGATGCTATCATTATAACTTTGACCAGTATCCTGACGGCAGGCGTCGCTGCTGGGCCCATTATAACAGCTAGGAGCCGGATGCTGCGACGACAACGAACTCATAAGAGGACAGCTCCCGACTTTAATATTGGTTCATAGATAGTAATAATTGTAAGAGATAACGGGAAACTTTTTCATATGCATCAGGCTTTCATTTCTGATGCAACCATAACTTCTACTTCTTAAGGTTTCAGCATTGAATTCAAATAGTTTAGAGATCTAACGTAGGTATACAACGTAAAATTAAAATCATTTGAATACCACTGAAAATCATTTTGTAATATTTAAAATGGTTATGCAGCAATAACTTTCATCTAAATTGAAAATTATCGTACCTCAATTTTTTTTTGAAAACGGGTTTATAAATTAACAATGGTAAATCTTTTTTTAAAAAAAAAAAAAAAACACCAACAATCAAATTATTGCTAAGAGTTAAGTTTTTCTTATTCGTGTGGCAAAATTCAGTGAGTGTATTCAAGTAAGTATTTTATTCCTCTATTTCCCTATTTTTTCTAGTGGCGTTGAGGTTAAAAACGTTACTAGGAATGAGGGAACAGCATATATACAAGAATTAGCATGAATGTTAAATCAATATGCTAGTTTGTAACTTGGCTGTTTAGATTACTTAGGGGCAACAGAGGGAAGGGGAACAGCGCCCTGGAATAAATCCCTCTACGTAAAAGAAGCTTCGACGGTTGTTTATCTTCTTCAGGTTCTTTTCCCCCTTTGTAATTTGCAGGCCATGTTCGCTGAGGGCCTATATACAATCAATTGGCATCTTTCCAGACCCGGCAAATTCTCGAAAGATGTTTATGTAAATGTAACAGTTATCTTCATATTTCTCAAACATTAGTATTTTAAAACATGTACCTAGATAGATACTATTTAAGAGTACTGAATGATTATTATTATTATTATTATTATTATTATTATTATTATTATTATTATTATTATTATTATTATTATTATTATTATTATTATTATTATTACATTGAGAAAAAAGGACTAGGATTTCCGTGTGGATACATCGTATTTACGCGAGTGCGCTCCTTAAGTAATGTAATTTCATGTATAAAAGTATAGCAGGTGGGAACACCATGCCAAGGCTGGAGCTCGGCGTCGAACTAGACTCGCTGTGATTGGATAATTTTATTCACATGATTGATTTCGTGTTAAAAACTATTACTCTCGTAAGGTAGGGAGTCACAGATTTAGAAAGAACCAAAAGGGGACACTTGTAGGAAGGTGGTAACAACATTATATACCTAAGTTACCACCGTCGGAATGGGTATGGCGTTAATTCTAGATTTGAAATGGTGGTCCCACAATACAAAATGTTCGCTGGATGGTAGTGTAGATCGTACTACTGATGAAACAACATGACAATGTGGTGACGCGCGTAACCTGGTAAAAACAGCATTTACATGTCGACTGGATTGTGCATTTTTCTCCGTGTATTATTATTATTATTATTATTATTATTATTATTATTATTATTATTATTATTATTATTATTATTATTATTATTATTATTATTTTAAATCCAAAGTTAAAGCAAACCAGCTTTTATTTAAAGCAATTTATTCTTTCAGTAAGTTCTGTTCTTTATAGATTCATGCAATTCATAAGGTACTAAATCGAGAGTTTACATTTCTGAGTTTTAAAAGAAGTTTTGTTTTGTTTGAAGCTTTGTTTCCTTTTGTCACAGCCAGCTGCGCGTCTCAATTGGAGGGGGGGTCGGGTAAGATCGTTCCCATAATCTTTTTTTTAAGCGATGTTCGAAATATTTATGAAGTTGGAAAAGAATGCTGTGTAGGATCAGGGGAACAGAGTTGTCATCAAGATTGGGAGGCTGGCAGATTTGAATCTTATTCTTGGCGGGACATTAATTTCATCACACTTGCCATTAATTTCATCACACTTCCCTTTGTGACAATCGGACACAAGTAATCATATTTCTCTCCAAAAAACATATTTCAAATCGGATTATTGGTGGGACAGTTCTCCCAGTTGCAAGATTGGATAAAACATGTCCCCCTCATCATCCCCAGGATTTGCGCTAGTGAACATATTCACTTATATTCTAATTAAGTAATATTTTGTACCACACCTGGCATGCACTCAGGAGTATCTGTTAAGCTCTTCATTTTAGGAATCATTTAAATATTACCGGTACTTAATAGTGTTATAGCATTTTATAACAAATATGTTAAGTAACATGTTACGGAAAGCTTTAACATTATTCATATTCTTCAAATACATAGGAAGTTTAATATATAAACTAACACAACTCATATACATGATTTTTGCTTATATTAGTATATTTATGACGCGTGTCACGAATATGTCATTACCTTCTCTTGTATTATGGCTTTAAAATATTTTAGTTTTTTTTTACAATAAAAAGAATAGATTTATAATTATAGAAGTTGGGAAGTATTAAAAATATTGCTTCTATGAAAACCTTTTACGGTCGGGCTGGAATTATCAGTTGGCTCACTAGGACAGAGCCTAGGGGCGCAAGGTCATTGGACGAAAACAAGAAAAGAGGCGCAAAAATAAAGAGTTGAATAATAATAATAATAATAATAATAATAATAATAATAATAATAATAATAATAATAATAATAATAAAAGTCGGAGTAAACGCCCTCTGAGCAATTCTTTTAAGGAGTCCATGGGCTTTAATCATTGGTGGTTGAAGTTGAGTGGAACTTTGCCGCTGTACTTGCAGTAGATATTTGGATAGGAGCAGGCATGTAACGCTGTTGTCTAGCGCGCCCCTGACCATGTGTGCCTCACATCTTATCACAATACCAAAATCCTCTAAAAATGTGTACAAAAACTTTGAAACAAAGGTATGGATAAAAAATTATTGAAATCAAAATGAAATCTTTGAGTTTTACGTCCCACGCTTATGCAGGTTAGACTAAAGGGGACGGTGACTATGAGAAATGAGTGAAATGAAGAAAATGGTAGAACCCCGAGAAAACCCACGCACACGGTGTTTGTCCACCACAAAGTTCACTTGGCGGGAGCAGGGTTTGAACCCGGGACCGCATGCACCAGAGGTGAACGCTCTACCACTGAGCCACCGCGGCCCCCTGATAGAAAAGAATTATTTTCAACTGTGTTAAAGTTTCATATGTCAGGGGCGAGAAACACCTTTTGGTCTAGAGACGACAATATATTAAATCAGGTCCTGCTCGTATAACCTTGGTGCTGACAGAAACCTTAACTTCAAACCAATCAATCTATAATTCAAATTTTTTTCCTAATTGGCGGGATTATAATTCCAATTGTTTATGTGTTCATTAGCTCCCCGAGTAACTTCTTCAAATCTTTTTTTTAAATTTTGTATAATTAAAGAAAAAGAAAAGTTGAACAGTTTTAGAACTTCGTTCTATGTAATTTTATTCTGCAATTTGCAAAGCTATTTAGCGAAGTAGTCGGTAATTATGAAATACTGTTTCATCATTGAGGATTAAATCATAGCCAAAATTTATGACCTCATCATTTCGGAGATGTATTACTTAACAATGTGATCGAGTACCTCATTTTAGTAAACTAAATAATACTTTATTAGTATCAGAAAAGAACACAGAGAAGTATTAAAATTGTACTTTATCTTCAAAATTTCTTCAAAAATAAGACAAAGTAAATGAAAGAAGAAAAAACACTCACTACTTCAAGCACAAGTGTATCATAGCCGTTTCTCTCCTATTATGTGACAATAATTGTTCCGAGAAGCAATTTCTCCGATCCACCCTTGGACTCTTCGTACAATTGAGTTAGTCTTACCACATTTACGCAAGTCTTCCTGTCTATTTGAACGAGAAATCGACCCGAGACATTGATTTCTTTTTCTTAATGTAGAACTGGATCGAAGTGTTGTGAATGAGGCCTGCGAAAGGCGTAGAGAAAGGATACTTGTATCTGTCAGTTACACTGTGATATCTATTCTAACGGTTCCGCTGCGCTGCTTAGAAAAAGAAAAAAGTAAGCTATTAGGAAGAGATGAGTAGGAGGAGTCAATTGTGCCTTTAATAAATGACTAATACGGTCCACATGCACTGCACCAGAAGAAACTTCTGCCTGTCAATTTCTTGACACGCGCAAGGGTTGGGTTGAAAAAAAGAAAGTTTGAAAGTTCCGGGATCAATACAAAAGTACAATCTCTCCCAATGAGTGACCCCAAGGAAACTAGACACGAAGGATGTAAGTGGTCAATCGTTCTTTCCATACACTACTTAATTCGTGTTAATGACTTAAAAGTTTATAATTCATTGAACAGAATTGAAACACAAAGGTGTACTTTTCAGGATATATTTATTTTTTAAAAAAAGTAAATTGTGCAAGAAAACAATGAAACTTTTGTTTAAAATTTTATATTATTCCTGTCAGACACGCTTTCCCATGATATGTATGTTATTTGTGAACTTGTGTTTACAGTGTACCTATATATTTTAATCACAATCTCAAATTAGCTTTTGTTTATAATTTTATATACGTGAACTTAGAAGAGTAAAAACGTAAAGGTACTCCTACGTTCGAGACAAGCTAATGAGGACCATGGGCGACGTACAGCCTGCCCATTTACAGAGGCTTATTGGACTCCTGAACCGCGTTGGAATGAGTATGCGCAAATCTCTTATCCAACAAGAATCGAAGTCTGGTTCACATATACGACCTTAGCAGCTATCCCACCGCGGCTGTAGAAGAGTGCATGAAGAGTAGGCTTATAGTAAAAATAGTTAGCTTATAGCTCACATGCATCAAACTGAGCAAAACAAATTGAGTTGGTTATAATAAATATCTTACTCAACCTTTGGAGTTTCATTAGAATTAGCAGCGCATTAACCAATTATCACATACTTACACTGGGAAAAAATTGTAGGTGGCGTACTTAAAAAGGTAGGTTACATGCGTAATTCCTCTAGTTTTTGGACTTAACGTACAGCAGACGTATAACTGAAAACGCATGTTTTATAATACTTTCTACGTTAATGTTTTATACCTACTTTCCGTATGAAACAATATAGGCGGTCAGGATCTCACATACAAATGGAAATATATAACATATAGCTGAGAAATGTAACATAAGTATACGACGTATGCATGTGATATATGGAAAACTGTTAGATGTTAGACATCCTGCAATGGCATAACAGTAGCCAGTGCCTATCTAGCATACGGATAACGTATGCTCCGTACTGATTTTTGTAGTAAGCAAGAGGATACCGTATATTTGTACAGTATACCGATGTCGGAGATAACACGTTTCCAGCTTGGAGAACTATTGCGGTAATATTGGAGCTGTAGCACAGAAATAATACAGTTAAATAGGCCGAAATGAATTGTTGTATTGTAGTATTATTTGTAATATATATATATATATATATATATATATATATATATATATATATATATATATATATATATATATATATATATATATATATATGAAGTGTGGTAGTTAAATAACGAGACTGCCTACCTCCTGTCGCGCAGGATCGGGGGGTGGAGGTAGCTAATGATGTGTTGTTGATTTTGAACCTTCATGAGCAAGTCACTGTTTATTTCATAATTCTGAAAGCTTTTCTTTTCTTTGCAAGCTTGCATGAAGGGGACAGTGTTCTGTAGTAGTGCCGAAATCAGGGTGAACAGTAATGTTGAGCAGTGCATTAACACAAATTTCTAGTGAGATTAGACAAAACACCGACGGAATGTTGTGCAATGTTAAAAGAGGTATATGGTGATAATGCTATGTCGTGTGCGTGAGTTTTCGAATGACACAAACGATTTTTAGAAGGTAGGGAGGAGGCTGAAGATGATGAACGACCCGACCGCCCTTTGAATTCAAGAACGGACGAAAATGTTCAAAAAATTAATGAACTTGTGCGGAAACACAGACGTCTGAGTATTCGAATGATCGCAGACATGAAGAACATTAACAAAGAGACAGTAAGACAAATTGTGCATGACAATTTAAACATGACGAAAGTTTGTGCTAAAATTATCCCGGAAAAACCTCTCAGGAACAAAAAGACATTCGAAAAACCATTTGCTGTGACGTCATAGAACGACCCAAAGCAGAACCACACTTGCTAACACGTGTCATCACATGTGATGAAACATGGATTTTCCAGTATGACCCCGAAACTAAGCGTCAATCCATGCACTGAAAGAATCCCACATGAATGAAAAGAGTACGAATGAGCAAGTCCAAAGTGAAATCAATGCTCATCGTTTTTTTTTCTATATCAGTGGTATCATCATAACTGAATGAGTGCCTCAGGGTCAAACGGTGAATCAGAACTACTACAAAGAAGTCCTAATCAAGCTGAGGGAAAAAATAAGGAAGAAGAGATCGGATTTGTGGAAGAACGATGCATGTATCCTCCACCAAGACAATGCGCATGCCCATAATGCCCTTTCTGTGAAGCAGTTTTAGCAGCCAAGCGCATTCCTGTGCTCGACCATCCTCCGTATTCCCCAGACCTGGCTCCCTGTGTCTTTTATCTATTCCCAAAAGTGAAAAGTACATTGAAGGGAACCCATTTTTAGCCTGTGGAAGAGGTGAAACGAAAAACGGTAGAGTTGAACAGTGTGACATCTGATGACGTACAGCATTGCTTTGAACAATGGAAAACACGTATGCAGCGGTGTATAAATAGGGGAGGGGAGTATATTGAAGGGGATAGCAGTCAATTGTAACTTATTGTAACTTTCTTTGCAATACATCACATGACACCAGTCTCGTTATTTAATTACCACACTTCGTATATATATATATATATATATATATATATATCGGGTGTTGCAAAATAAGTGTTACAACTCTTGGGAGGTGACTCCTGTCACTGAGACAAGAAAAAAAGTTCTCTTGAACTTTCGGCTATCGGGCATAGTTTCAGATCTACAAGGTGCCGAAAGCGTGGGAAAATGACTTTCGGACGCCAATAGTTCGGGAACTATCCAACGTAAAGAGGGCGGGTAAAAAAATCACTGAAGAAGTCATACCTGCTGTATTGAATTTTGCATGTTTCACAATCCTACCATGCACGCGCAAGGGATTCCCAAAGGAACATAGGGAGTACCGGATAATCTGCCTAATGAAAATTGGTCTAAATGGATATGAATTGATAGGGTTTCTACCAGGTAACAATAATTCGTTTGTATTAAGACGATATCTGGAACAAATACAAAATGGCGGACAGGTTCATGCCCGTTGTGTGTGGTTGCATAATCACCAGGTACGGATGCCGGAAAACAGTGACGTTCTGAGTATTAAGTGTAGCGAATTTGTACCCAAACGCTCTAGAAAGACATCTGGAGTGTCGGTAGAGCACAACAGATGAAGCAGGGTGATTCACATGTGTGGAAACACTTAACGAAAAATGCCCAGAAATGCACTCATACTCAGTAAACGAGAGTTCAAAGCGTCGGAAATGTAAGGATTAGTGTCAAGAACATGAAAGCCATTGCTAATTCCCCAATAATATTCTCTCAAAAAGATGCAATATGATGTGCATGGTTGCATACCAATAAGGATGCAACAACTGAGGCCAAGTTGAAATTGTGCAAGGGGACTTACTAAGAAACTGAGGAAACTAAAGGAATGTCACTAGTGGGATCGCATGATCGATATTGAAATGTGACCAATGTGTGTGTTGATATCGGCATGTAGCTAATGGACAAATGTCAACATGTCCTACTACTGCTGGGACACCGTCCCACGTGCGAAAAATAGGAAAATAACTACTCGGGGCTTGAATCTGAGGCCGTGGGCTCCCAGTAGAATTGGATACTGCGACCACGCGAGCGGAAGCGAGCACTCTAGCCCTGAGGCTCAAGGGAGCCTCACTTTATCTGTATTCATTTCTTTGAGGAGTACTCACTTTGTTTGATAAGCGCTCTTGTATAGCCTCCCAATATGCTTGTGTGTTTCATTTTGTTACTCCTACTGCACAGTTGTAAACAATCAGAGCTTTAAGACGTTTTTTCCTATATCTCATGTCATTTTATTTTCCATATGTATGGTGTTCCAGCTGTAGTGTTACATGTGCCAAATTGGTTCATTTTCGTCTTTGCCTTGGGATGTGCACCGTGTGTAAGATACTAATTTCTGGAGGTATTTTCCTATATTTCGAGTACATCATATGTCCCAGAAGACGTGGAACATGATACAAGTTTGTTATTTTCACGCTCTATCAGAATTTGAAGCATGGATTAAGAGATTTATTTTCATATATGTCGACTGTGGGACAATGTCCCAAACAAAGAGGGCCATGATACAATCGTGTTCTAGTTACGTTATACCAAAAACTGCACCAGATATAATAGCAGAATGCACAACGTTATTTTCCTAGTTTTCGCACGTGAGACGGTGTCCCAGCAGTAGTGAGACATGTTGACATTTGTCCAGTAGTTACATATCGATATCAACACTAGCCACATTTCAATATCGATCATGCGATCCCACTAGTGCCATTCCTTTAGTTTCCCCAGTTTCTTTATGAGTCCCCTAGCACAATTTCAACGTGAACTCAGTTGCTGCATCCTTATTGGTATGCAACCGTGTAGATCATATTGCATAGGTTTGATAGAATATTATTGGGGAATTGGCAATGGCTTTCATATTTTTGATGCTATTCTTTACATTTCCGATGCTTTGAACTCTCGTTTACTGAGTAAGAATGCATTTCTGGACATTTTTCGTTACTTATCTTCACAGATATGGATCACCTGTTTCATCTGTTGTGCTCTACCGACACTCCAGATGTCTTTCTAGAGCATTTGAGTACAAATTCGCTACTCTTAATACTCAGAACGTCACTGTTTTCCGGCATCCATACCTGGTGATTATGCAACCACACACAACGGGCATGAACCTGTCCGCCATTTTGTATTTGTTCCAGATATCGACTTAATACAAACGAATTATTGTTATCTGGTAGAAACTATCAATTCATATCCATTTAGACCAATTTTCATTAGGCAGATTATCCGGTACTCGATATGTTCCTTTGGGGAATCCCTTGCGCGTGCATGGTAGGATTGTGAAACATGCAAAATTCAATACAGCAGGTATGACTTCTTCAGTGATTTTTTTACCCGCCCTCTTTACGTTGGATAGTTCCCGAACTATTGGCGTCCGAAAGTCATTTTCCCACGCTTTCGGCACCTTGTAGATCTGAAACTATGCCCGATAGCCGAAAGTTCAAGAGAACTTTTTTTCTTGTCTCAGTGACAGGAGTCACCTCCCAAGAGTTGTAACACTTATTTTGCAACACCCGATATATATATATATATATATATATATATATATATATATATATATATATATATATATATATATATATATATATATATATATATATACATATATATGTGTGTGTGTGTGTGTGTGTGTGTGTGTGTGTGTTACGTGAAAGTCGGAAATGTCCTTAATTCCGGAAATCTACCTCAATTACTAGTAATCACCGCTCTGGGTTGGTGAATGTTCAAAATTAAACTTGCATTTCATCTTTTACTAGTGAATGCTGTTAATCATAAAATCTCTGCAGATGATTACTATTAATAGTTAAGCCATGCCTTTATTTACTGTAAATGAACGAGTATAGAACATTAAAGTACCGAATTAATTATATGGAATTTATTTTCATAATCTAATTTGGGAAATGAATGAACCTAATGTCTAAAAATCGCGATTAAAAAAAATCGTCATATTAACAGATGAACATGAGATAAAAATCCCGAAGAATTGAACGATTGATCAGTAAACTGATGAAAATTATTGCTGTTGATGGAAGAATAACCTCTAAGTGACAGTATCATAGATTGAACACTGAACAGCAAAAGTCGTCAGTAAAGATTGTTGATCCATTGGCAACATGCACTGTGTTAGAGCAGCGATCTGTAATACAATGTTTTTGATTAACAAAGGTATTTAAACTATTTGAAATTCATCACAGGATAAAAGTGAAATATGGTAATTCTTTGGGTCCCTGCAACAAGTCTACAAATGACATAAAAAGCTTAAAACTGACATAACTTCTGTGCAGGATGCTCTACTATTGCGAGAAGCACATCGAGTGAAGACCGAAAATATCGCCGTAGTAAAAGAACTTGTGAGGGAAAATAAGCCTATAACTGTAAAGGAAATAGCCATTATTTCAGATATTAGTGTTGGTTCAGTACAAATTATTCTCCATGATGAACTGCGGTTCAACAGATTCATGCCAGGTGAAATGACTACTGAATTGAGAAACTACGATGATGCCTCTGAGAAGCTTTTGCATCCTTCTAAGGTCAAAGGTGATGGAGTTCTGGATAGCGTTAATGCAGGAGATAAAAACTAGGTGCTCTATCACTAACTCGAAACAAACAGAGCAATCAGGAAATAACTATTCACCAAAAACAAAAACAATTCTGTACCTGAACACTAGCAGAAAAACTCATGCTCATTCTTTTCTGAGATGAAAATGGGGTAAGTACGTAACATTATTTGAAAAGGGAGCAACAATGACCAGAGCTTCGTATTCAGACTTGTTTCAATAGCAGTAAACGACGAGGGTTGGTTGGTTCGTTAACTTGGAGTTTAGTATCCATTTAGTATCTGGACTTTAAAGTAGGATCCGAACCACATTAGTCCCCATTGGTAATTGAAACAGAGTCTCCCACGACGGAGGCGCGTAATCTAATCATATGGCGACGAGGTAGTTATTAAACGATGAGAATTTCTCATTTCAGGTATTTTTCAACTTAATGACAATTCCGACCCAATATCGTCTATTTAACAGTGTCTACAATCCAGAATATCAAATTTGAATATCTCACAAAGCTACCTCGTCCTTAATGATTCTTATGTTTTAGTACTGTTTAAAGATACGATAGGAAGCAAGCATTTTTCGATTATAATGAAGAGGTGAAAACCTGGTGCACGAGTGGCTATAGCAACGCTTAAACACATTTTTCTCACGAAGTATACATGCACGCCAAAACCACTTGAAAACTTGCATTGCACGTCATGGGAACTATGTCAATATTTGAAATACATTTAGTTTTCTCTATATTTCTTAATTTGCAATACACATTTTTTTCATTTGAAGCAATCTCATAATATGTTCTCAAGTTTACCTACTAATGGAAATACAACGGCTGCTTCTTATCGTCTCTACTTTTATATTCATTTCATCTTCATATTTTAAGTTCTATGATGAAAAGAAATTCATAAAACGATACTTTAACGTTTTATGCTCCTTCATTTCCAACAAACAAAAGGTCTAGCTTAAATATTACTGGCACTGGTAATCACCAACAGAGATTTTGCGATTATGAAGCTCACTGGGGAAAGCTAGTTATTGAAATTATGTTTCCAACAGCTCAGAGCGGTGATTAAAGCTAAAAGCTAAACGTGTTTACTTCCCTGCAATCATTACGTTTCGATTTCCACAGTAACATATATAGCAAAGCGACGTTTTGAGAGAGAGAGTTAAACGTCCCTAGTGTCACTGATTGGGGTGGTGTTTGGAGTAGTGGTGTCCATAGGAATATTCCTTTTTTCTGAAGGAACTGTTACAAGTGACATATTCCTTCAGATATTGGAGGAGGTTTCATTATAGCAAAGCATATATAGCAAAGCGACGACGAGAGAGAGAGGGCAAAAATGTCGCTTTCCTCAATATGTGACGAAATAAATGAAGCTAGAGGACTTAACAATCTCTATATCACTAATTGTCTCCAATTGTCTCCCACCACGTTCAAGGTACATCTATTAAGTTCTGATTTACTTATATGATGACACAACCGTGAATTGACATCCAGTCTCTTAAGGGATTGTTCATTAGCTGTTTCATGTGATCCTAATCCTGCGGTTCCCTTGAAAACACCCCGTCTTTGACAACATTCCACATGGAGAAGTTGCGTGGTGTGAGATCACATAAACAAGGTGGCCAATTGGTCGTGTTAGACGATCAATCCATTCTACAAAACATTGATCGAATAAATTTCTCACAACCAACTAAAGTGAGACAGTGCTCCGTCGTGTAGCCACAGAACAAGTTTTTGTAACGAGGGTTATTTTCATGTTCTGGAATGACAACCTCCTCCAATATCTGAAGGAATATGTCACTTGTAACAGTTCCTTCAGAAAAAAGGAATATTCCTATGGACACCACTACTCCAAACACCACCCCAATCAGTGACACTAGGGACGTTTAACTCTTCTGTTACAATTTCGTGTGGATTGGTGTCACTCCAATTAACATAATTATGTCTGTTATGCGACCGTTCATTTTGACCCAAAAAATTCGTTTCCAGAAGTCTCTGTCAGTTTCGTTCCGAATGAGGAACCACTCACAGAATCAACACAGGTCTGAATCACATACGTGCAGAAACTTTGACCAATAAAGTTTCATATTTAAACCCTTTAACATGTTACTTAAAGAGGTATTCGACATTCCCAGGTTAGTGCTGGTAGCCTTCTTCGGGCTAGATACACAATTTTGAGCATTCGTACACTTCGTGGTAGTCTGCTTCGCGGTAGATCACACACAACACCTATAAACACAAATCGTTGGTTCATGTTTCTCATGGTTTGACATGATGGTGGTTCCACACCTGGAAGTCTTCTCCTGAGATCTACTATCACAACATATGTGTTTTCGTTGTGTTTCCACCAAGATTGTTCCTTTATTAATTTGCGATTCATCTCAACCACTGTATTACTCGGCATAGCCACTCTTAAACTAAATATACACGAAAACATGGCTACTAGTCCCAGGCACATTAAGAGACACTGTAGTCTAGTTCTAGTACCAAAAACAACGCTTGCTGATAGCTCGTTTATATTTTTGATTTCCTTACTTGTTTTTGTGGAAGCAACTTCGAGCTCACTCTGTATATTATTTACAATAGGATGTTCACTAATTGTAAATTGTACATCGGAAATATATAATATCACTCTGACAGAGCAGTATGAAAGTAATGCAAAAATCTGAGGGCTATACCTGTAAGAAGCATAATTATAGAGAAACAGAAGAAGACAATTGGAAGATGTAAGCCATGGAATGCTTAGTAAGGAAAACCACTATGAACGATACGTGAAGCATGTAACCTATGCTGTGCAATCATAGAACTGAGCGAGAGGCAAGTATGCGTAATCTGAAAATTCTATTATGTAGATAGTGAGATTTAAGTAATGCCAAAATCAATATACCAGGTGCAAATATCAAAATAAGTTGTAGAGAAAGTTGGAACTGCTAGAAATTGGAAAAGAGAACCAAGCACAGGTTGGTGCGTGTTTTTGAGGGGGGTCCTTCGTTTACACTCATACCTACAGTCACTTTACGCCTGTTCCTTATAAACTTATCCCTGAGCTACGTGTGCGCCCATTAGCTTCAGCCCGCACTGAATCGGTAAAAGAAATCTTGTTGCAGTATCCAACTAGTAAATGTTAGTGTATGTTTTTGTGCTTGTCGATTTATGACACATAATTTAATATGCATGTAAGTTGTAACATATGTTTGCGCGAATTTTATGAATCTGTATACAATTGATGGGTAGCATCCTTGTAAAGGTGCATAACATTTCTTACCAGGGAGGTTGTGTTGGATTTTATCAAGAGAACGCTGTATTTATATCCGCAGCGATCAAACCCCTCTGCTCTGAGAAATGGAATGCTGACTATAAAATACAATTCTTAAAAAGTTGATTTATGACAAAGGCAGGATTTTATGGAATAAGTTTGTAGTGATACCCTTATTATACATCTACAAAGTCACATATATATATTCGGGTAAGTGTATGCCATACTTGGAGAAGTTATAGGTGATGTAAATGAAAATACTAAGTTGCCAGCAATAAGTAAGATAGTGACTATATGTTAAACATAGCAGTGTTACTAAAGTATTATTTGTATTAACATATCTAATATTATTTTGGATGACATAGAATTATCTGATTGGCTATTGCCCGAACCCTTTGTCGATGGAATAGGTAGAGCTAATTCTGGTAACGCTGGTGGTGAAGCTGGTAACGCTTCTCACACACTGTTCCAGCAGGTGCTGTTCGGAAGTCTGGCACAATACTTATATAATGAACATTTTTCGTTTGTATTGTTAGGCAACCAGTACAATAGTTATGTATAGTGGGTTGCTGCACATTCCAGGTGCTTAGCAGCTGGCAACTCAACTCCAAGGGTGTATAGTAACATAATGAGACATCAAGGACGTGGATTTAAAGTCATCATCCTATCACTGCTCCAAGTTTGGTATAATCTTACTCGAAAACTTTGGTATCAGTACCCTGCTGTGGAAAATCATCGTCCGGGGCGAGAGTATCCGATGGTGCATCCGAACATATGAGTGAGGTCGACAGACCAACCGGGAAGCGCCACCACCATGGTTGGCGCAAAGCGTAAGACACTGTCTGACATATATATGTAGAGTGAGAATGAAAATTTATCAATAAACATATACAAGTATCCTTTATACAAATCACATAATAAATCTGTGATTGTGAAATAATTCATAAAGAATACACAAGTACGAAGATTACATAGCAGAATAACGTATTGTATCAGAATCTTGCGTTGTAAAGATTCTTTACAATTAGAAGTACCGTGATTGAATATACCATTTTTCTCCCATGTGTTTGTTGCATATGAAGGGTTGATATAGGTAAGGACTCATGTACGTACAAATTTGATATTCTACAAAAGAGTTCTTTCTTTTGGTTTTAGAGCTGGACGAACAAATATCCGGAATAACTTTATCATTATGCGCAAAGTATGATTTCTGTAAATCTTTCGACACTTCGAATCGTTTTCTTTTCTTTTTCATGCTATCATACCTTCTTCTCTCCAATTGTCGCTCGAAACTAAAACTGTTACATAACTTCTTTTCCAAAATGACTTTTCGTATGTTTATTATTATTTTCCCTTGTAAGTACTTACATTTACTTCTATACAATATATCGGCCTTCTTTGTACTTATTTACAGAAGGTGGAATTGAAGACGTTTAGTAAGCACTTGTTAAACCTTGCTGTTATTTCCGTTGCTTATCGTAAATTTTCTTATTTACGCTTCTACCAAGTGTGTCTTTTGGCTGACAAACAGTGTGTACGTGAATTTTCTCTGGTTCTCCCGTTTCCTCCCACATTAGCTACTCCACCATTATTATCCATCTCATCATCATTGTCTTCCGTAGACTCAGTAATCATTGGACGTAAAACGAAACAAAATTTCCTTATAATTCGAGAGGTAAAACACTGTTGAAAATAGATACAAAAAAATTGTTATGCGAAGCAAAGTGTTAAAATATTAAAACGTTACATAAGCAAGTCCATTCACTTTTTAGACACCGTAGCTATTTCAGATATTGAATTCACAATTCACAGTGCTCTCTCCCTAGCGTTGTTCATTGCTAGTTCTTGGAGTAGTAAAAACGGCAATGAGTAAGATTCAATCATCCTTCCTCCTACATAAAGTGCACGGAGAGATGTGTATATTCACAGCGTGTCCTCTGCTCAAATACTGGCGTTTGAACATACTTTAAAGTGTTATAATCCAATTACTATGGTTGCCAAGAACTTCCGCTTTCCAGCTAGCTAAACATTCTCAAGTCTAATAACGAGTCGTCTATTCATTAAGAAAATGTTGTCAGACGCTATCATTGGATAAAAGCTACACAATTAAAGTGTATAATTGATTACATAAAATCCTTCTCCTTCGTTCTACTTAGCTTAGGTTGAACAAGAGTGCAATTCAAATTACTCTGTGTGCTTTCGGAGGGAAATTCAATTACTGCATGCTCACCTGGTCTTCACAATAGCTACAAGAACAATAAAAAACATATGAAATTAAATACCAGCGTAGAATAATAAATAATTGTCTTCAGTTTAAGAGATAGAGTCTTTTAATGTGGTATTGATTCTCTGCTATTTAAGCAAATGTTGTGATACCACATGCAATTAACGTTAGCCATGAATATTTCTTCTTGTGTTGCTTATATTTTACATCCAGGTGAACTTAACAACTTGAGTCCTAAAACTTCGTGATGGAAAAGCTCACGTAAGACTATAGCTATCGAGATGTTGAATGTTCAACTGGAAATGCGTGGTCAGCGCATTGCATCCTCCATTCATGATACCTCCAACGACATGGTGATTCTGTGCCAATATAAATGTTATCGAACTCAGAACTATGTGTATCATGTGTATGTGTATATGATTAGTAAGTGAATAGCTGCAAGGAAAATATGTTTGGGCTACAAATAGTTCAAATCCGCTACTTTTGGAGCACAATCTCGCTACTTTTTAATCTTGAGATCCGGCAACACTGGTTCCGCTTGTCAAAGCAAGGCGAGAGGCCGCATCCAGAAGATTGCAGTGGAAATAATTGTGATAATTACAAGCAAACAATTTATATATATAATGAAATGCATACTTTTTTCTTATTAATAGGGGATGTCGGGCGTTCCCTTATACTACACCACCGATGCAAACTAAGAACGCTACAGTATCTCACACATCGAAAAACAACCAAATTTTGGAGGTTTCTACAACAGTAATTACGAAAATGACGGGATAACGCACAACAAAAGTAACTTTGTAGTGTTGAATACTACGGTCATCATATACCGTACGTATTTCGAACAAATAGAAACAAAGATATAAGAAATTGAACATTCAAGTATTTTCAATGGACTTTATTTCAAAAAAGCGTTTGCATAAGTATCAGATCTTCAATTATATAGTAATTTTCAATAGGCATAAAGATCATAATGTTGTTTTCACCAATTTGATACGTCAAATCATTCTGGCATTTTGAAAGAAACTGTTAAATTTGATATATTGCTTAAAATGATGTATTTGTGGAAAATTTTTAAAACATTTAAATTTACTTTGCTTCTATGACATTACAGCGATACTTTTTGGTAGGTGTAGCTACAAGTTGCCGGAATTGCAGAATTTAAAGCAAAGTTTCAAATTTTACTAATATTACCATATCTCCAGAATAGCTTGAGATATCAAGTTGCCGTAAACGGCATTATGATCTTCACGTTTATTGAAAACCATCTATATAATTGGATGACGTACTTATCTAAACACTTTTTACTAATAAAGGCTTTTTAAAACTGTCAAATTTTCAATCGCTTGTAACTTGGTTCCTATTCACTTGAAATCCACCATATTATGTTAATACTGTTAGAGACTAAAGTACTTTGAATGCGACTTGCTTCGTCTGTCTCATTTGCGTTGTTACTGCTATTTAGGCTACCAACATTTGGATGTTTCTTATACTGTATCGTCCTCACTTTGCAATACTGACTAACAAATTTGATATTATAAGTTTTCGTTTAAGATGTAAATTTGAAATACGTAATAACCTGGCGTAATAAATTTGAAAACAAAAATAAAAAAATGTGTTTGGTTGGCAATACTGTTAATCTGGTAATCATAAAATATGTCAAACAATGTCATCTTTCCGATATTTGCATACAAAATTTTGAGCTTTTTGCCTATTAGTTTAAGTTATAAAAAGCATATCAAAATAATTGGTCCACGCAGGCATATACTATGTGTATAAAGGGAATTAACTATATATATCAAGAGGAATTTTTTATCTATTTTCTTCGGTGATTATTGCAAAGTTCAAATGATCAGCCTGTCATGTGTGGAGAACGTCACTCTTCCTTACCTTGTTCTGGGTTATGAAGAAGATGGATGAAATTAAAATTGATTTCAGTTACATGTTTGGATAACACTTATTTATTAATCAAAAGTATTTCTCACAACTTCTGTAATTCTGTTAAATTCTTAAAAATGAAATTTGTAGCAAATTGAAATTATGTGACACGTCAATAAATCATTTCGAGCTCCGATATTCATTTTACTTCACGTGACAAGAGCGGATAAAATAACTCTGCGTTCCTGGTACCGTCCACAAGTTATATTAGTTTGTAGGCAAGCTTCACTCTGTAAGGATATGTACGTATATATATATATATATATATATATATATATATATATATATATATATATATATTGTGTGTGTGTGTGTGTGTTAGAAGTGCTGCATTTTATAGTTCGAATCAACAGGTACTAACATTACTTGTTGCTTGGGAAAGCACAAACAACACTATCATACAAATTTCTGCTCCTGTCCAACAGACAGAAAATTAATGGTTTTATTCAAAACGACAAATAAATTTACTCGTAGAAAGACGTGTATTATTAAAACGAAAAATCAAACCAGAGCAGAATGAAGTAAAATAGTGACAAACACGTTTTAGTTTCCTTAGCAATAAAATGAAAAAAAAAATGTTGTATGTCAAATAATATGGTTTAAATCCATCAATCATGTAGTGTGTTAGACTTTGTTATGCGGACATGTATGTCAGAACTTGCTTCAACTGACTGCATATTGTGATATATTTTTGGATAATTTGTTAAAATATGTAATTTTAAAGATTTTAAAAGCTGTATTTAGAGTATACGAATATTCTTTTTCAAGGCAGAAGTTTCCAATTGAAAAAACATTTATTTACCATTTTAAACCATTTTTTTACGAGTTTCCTTTACGAGTCAGACCTTATGTCTGTCGGTGTGTCCGACCGTCCGAGAGACAAAAATCCGATTTTAACATTAATCACTATATAGAGCAAAAACAGCAATATATAACAAGAAGCTGTTTCCAGTAATAGATTAATCGTCCCAAAAATACATTTGCTATCTACCCTTGGCTCTCTACTAAAACCGGAAATGATAAAAATCCACTACAACTTCCGGTTCCAATATTGATCTACATAGAGCATAAACAGTGAAAGAAGCTAGAAGCGTTTTATTTATTTAGTAACAGAGTGTCTGTTCTTCGCACAGGGAGAATAGTTTCATTTGGATTTAAACGGTATCGGAAGCGTCACTGTTCGTCTCAGTGACCCAAAAACTATGGATTCGATACTAATATCAGTCGGTTTCGATCACTTTATATGTCTCCTCTCTCCTTGTCTAAGTTGCACCGTCAAAATGAAATTACAAAAACCATTGCAGGTTCAAACCCCATCTATGTGGCAAATTTGATCGAGATCGGTTGTGTAGTTCAAAAGTTATTAAGTTTATATATATATATATATATATATATATATATATATATATATATATATATATATATATATATATATATATATATATATATATATATATATATATATATATATATCCGCCTACCCTTCTCTACGTTGTACCGTGAAAGTGAAATTACAGAAACTATCTCAGGCCCGAACTCCATCTATGTTGAAAATTTGTTCGAGATCGGTTGGGTGGTTCAAGAGATATGAAGTTACATAGTCACGTTCATTTTTATATACGTAGATTTATTTTGAATCAATTTAGCATTCCAATAAGAATAAGTGTGTGCTTTAAAATCTGCATTTTAAAATCTTTGAAATTACTCTAGACTCTCGCTAATCCGGCCATTACTGGCACACATGGGTGCCGGATTAGCGGAAGTGGCGTATTATTGAGTGTCTGGCATTTATTTGATTGATTTATTTTTGTTTTTTTTTTACTTATTTTGAAAACATAGGGGATATAGTGTACTATACTTTATTAAATCTAAGGATATAATTTTAAAATATAGAGGATACATTTTATTAAATCCAAATATACATTAAATTTCAAAGAAAACTTAGTCCTTGAGTAGTATCACTCACTATGAAACATGTCCCTAATTTTTAACTGTCACAATGATGATACGCGACGGTGGCATGCTTTATCACGCAACCGCTTTAGAAGCATTACATCGGTACTACATGTATCTGGTTGTTGCATAGTGTACTCCAGGAAGACTTCTGGAGCTTCAGCACCAGCAGTGTGAGAAATCTTCATGTTCTCTCCTCCTGTGTTCTCTTCTTCATCATTTTCATCATTACTTTCTTGCGCGCTTTTGATTATTTCTTCATCTGTTAAAGTTTGGTCCGTCTCACAACTCAGTTTTCCTCATTCAGTCACTTAGTAACATTTTCATCATCAATTTCTTCTCCTCCTGGAAGGTTGTGGAACATGTCAGTGTACAAAGTAATTGATAATTCCGAATTGACTGGCTCGTCGCTGTCACTCACTACTGGATCCAACTCTACATCAATGAATGGCCACAATTTTCTCCAGTATCTTCATTATGGTAACGCTCTCCACTTTATCCCATGCTTCGGCTGCTTGGAAAACAACATCACGTATGTTAATTGCTTTCCACGCCTTCAGCATAGTCTCGATAGAGTCGTTTTCACTTTCGTTTAGCAAGGAGACGAGAAGTGAATGTCGATAATGACGTTTAATTGATTCCAAAATTCCCTGGTCCATTGGCTGGATCAGAGCTGTCACATTGGGTGAGAGAAAGAGTGCTTGTATACCATCGGACTTTAGAGAAACATCTGAAGGATGGTGGGAGCATTGTCAATTATAAGGATAGCTTTCAGTGGAAGCTTTTTCTTCTTTAGCTCTTTTCTCACTGCTGGTACAAATGTTTCGTGGAACCACCGAGAGATCTGTGCATCCACGCTTTCTTCTGAGCGCAATACTGCACTGGTAGAGTATTTACGTCAGTGTGTTGGAAACAACATGGATGTTGGGATTTTCCAATCACCATAAGCGGTAGTTTATGACTCCCATTTGCATTACAACACGCCATTAATGTTACGCGCTGTTTCTGTTGCTTGTAACCACGAGCTTCCTTCTCGTTGTTGGCAGCTAATGTTTTTGAAGAAAGCATCTTGTAAAAGGGCCGTGTTTCATCAGCATTATACAAGACATCACCAGTTAAATCTTCTTCCTGTATTATCTTCCGTATCTTGCTTACAAACTCATCAGGATCCTTATCATTAGTTGAGCGACTTTCCCCGGTGACTGTCAGCTGCCGAATGCCATGTCATTTTTTCCAGTTTAATACCCAACCCTCGCTTGCTGCAAACAAGTTTCTACCGCCAAGTTGTTTGTTAAATGCAGCTGCTTTTTCCTTTATAATCGGGCCACTGACTGGAATTCCTTTACTGCGTTGTTGTATGAACCATCTATAAAGAGCTACGTCCAGTTCTTCATTCTCACTCTTTCGCATAACCTTCCGTTTTCCCAACTCACTATCCATTTGTGTTGAGTACTGTCGAATAACATGTTCTTTCTTTTTGATGTCATAAATAGTTGCTCGTCCAACGTTGAACTCAGCAGCAATGGCTTTCTGCAAAGAACCTTGATTTAACTTATCTAAAATTTCGAGTTTCTGCTTGAAGTCTAGCGTAACGTGTTTCCTTTTAGAAGACATGATTCCGAACTGTAAATAATGCTACGTACAGTATATAAAGCATTGTTTAACTAAGCATTGTTACGCATGCGCACGATAATTCATTGTGCACGTGTTTTTGGTTGGATGTGCGCCGGACTACTGAGGGCCGGATTCTACATTATCCAAAAGTATATTAGAAGAAGTGGTCCTCTATTGAAAATGAAATCGTGGATCGCTATAGAGTAAAAATGGTAATAGAAAGCAGGAAGCTGTTTTCTGTAAGCAATTAAACGTCCCAGTAATATATACCATCTCCACAGTAATCCCTCTACTAAAACCGGAAGGTGTAGAATTAAATAATTATCTCTCACCTTGATTTCTCCAATGTGTTTGGACAATCCTGCGGAAATGTTGTGGCTGGTCTTTTTCGATATACGTAAGTCGTTGCAAACTTCGCTAACGTGTTTCTAAACATCTACGTTAGCATTACACGCTACTCAACTATTAATAAAACGCTTAAAAGGACTCTGTACAGGACCAATTATGTTTATATTTTGTACAATTAAACATGAAACGTATCGTGGGTTTTATTAATATGGAAATTATTTGTGAGTGTGTGAATGTCTTGTAGAGCCGTATGCTACTGGTGCTAGTGCCAGGACGTATACTATTCTAGGGTAGTAGTGGAAGACCCAGATAAGTAAATTCCGGAACGAGAATCAATTTAATCAGGAATGAGAAACAATTTCATACATTAATTCTGTTAAATAGTGGGATACTACTCTGAAGCAAAGTAAAATTCATGTAAAAGAAACGAATTGATTCAAATCGCACCGTCCTTCGTTAAACTTGCTTTAAACCGTGTTACTGTTATCAAAATCGTTTCAAAGCAGTAGCAAATATTATTATTCCACATAACTTTATGTTTATTTACTTTTCAATATTAATTAGTTCTTCTTGAAGAGATAAATGCTTTAAATATTTACGAAGTTTGTATACAGTTATTTTAAGTGCTAGGAAACATAACGGAGACACACATTTTAAGATAAAATTCGTATATTGTAGAATTTTGCGCATTGTGATGTGAATCAACTCGAAATTTGTGTTGCATTAACTTGTATTTACATAACATTTCGTTGTCGAGTACAGACAATAGTGCTGGTGTTATTTTTCCTTTTTGTTCCTGACTCTCTCTTTCTCTGTCTTCCTCATAGTAATTCATGAATGTATGTTAACACAGAAACAACGGTGTTTGTTATTCCTTTTGTGTGCTTTGCTCTTTGTGCTTTTGTTAGTCTTATACAAAGCACACAAATGTTCGTGTTAAAATATAACTTACACAAAAGTTAGAGTATCTAGCAATGAGGGAAGAGAAATTTGTAAAACATTTTAATAGACACATGAGATTCATAAAACTATATCTATTTTGTATTAACGATCAAGTTGAAAAATTTTTTGAATATTCATCTCATTTAGATATAGAAGATATATTTCCTTATACGCTGATCACTAACTACTAGAGAGGAACAAAGGCTGAAGGTTTTTAAGAACAAAGTCTTGAGGAAAATATTTGGGTGTAAATATAGATGATAAAAAGAAAAGGGAAACGGGAAAGTTATAGCATTTGAGCTTCATAAAAATTCTTGTTCGTTAAATATCATAGTGAAGAGCAGTGCTCTTTTCCTTTTAGAAAAAGTGCCGATACTCATCAAGAATATATAGTTCCCGTATTCCACGAGTTCTGTTGGCTGCGAAGGCAGCGCATCAGAAATAAACAAATCACAGAAATCAGCACATGCTGCCACCTATCGATTTGACCTTTCTAATTCATATACTACACTCTTGTTCAAATCTTTAAGGCGATTTCAATTGAAATATCATTTCGTAAACACACACACACACACACACACACACATATATATATATATATATATATATATATATATATATATATATATATATATATATATATATATATATATATATATAACGAAAATGACTACTATGTTTGCGATCTTCATATCTCTTGATCTACCCGACATATCTCGATCAAATTTTCAACATAAATGAGGTTCGTGCTAGGGATGGTCTTTATCAATTCACTTTGACGGTGTATCTTAGAGGATGGAGAGGGGGAATATATATATATATATATATATATATATATATATATATATATATATATATATATATATATATAAATGATCGAAAATGGCTGCTATTGGTATCGAATCCATAGTTTTCGAGGGCCTTGAGACGAACAGTGACAGTTCCGATGCCGTTTAAATCGAAATTCACTTCTGTATGTCCAAAATGAAACGTATTCCCCCGTGTAAAGAACAAGTATTCTGTTGGTCAAAAATATAAAAGAATGACTAGAGAAATCGCTTCTTGAGATAAAAGATGCCAATACTGCCTTTCTTTGCGTACAAGCAGAAAAAGACCCGATGGTCACAATAATACTAATTCCGATTATCACGCCTTTCGCAGCTTGATAATGCGATAGCTCTTCCAGTATAATTTATTACACTAATTTAGATTTCCTCAATTCCGCCATGGCTGGTCCCAAGCCCGTTCTGAGAAAGTCCCTTTGCTCCTAATTCATAGACATTGTGGTGTCCAGGTAAGCATAGAAGGGGAGATAGGTAATAGAGAAGTGCGTGGCAATGAGTTACTCTCCTATATCTTGTGCCAGGAGTTGGCTCCGTTCTACAGGTGTCACTGAGTATCGGGATAAAAACCTATTAGTGGGGATGAGGCTTCTGCTATTCTCTGAAATGGACGACTACCTCGTGCCATTTGGTCTGGAAGAGTAAGTACAATCTCGTCACGGCTTTATGGAGGTAGGTACTGATAACTTCCGCCCCTTCCGGAGAAGTGAGGCTTTGGCTATACTCTCAAATGGGTAAGTAGGCGGTGCCCTTGGGTCCGGGAGATAAGGCTACATGGTACCCCAACACGTATGAAAGATGGATAATTGGTGTGCCCAGGGCTCATGCGTGCTCTTGGGTCCGAGGTATAATACTCATATCCCAACGCACACTTGTACCTCAAGAGTAAGACAGGTAGTAAAAAGAATCCTTCGACCCAGGGTTTACTTTCTACTGGGTGCAGATCCACGGCCCTACCAGAGGAGCCGCCGCTTCAAAATGACCATTATCTTTAAAGGGAGACAGACTACATCGGTCATTTAATCTGGAAATATACGTTGTACCTCTTCCACAAATGAAGTTCCGTATTGCTTGAATGGCCCTACCGAAGGAGGGTGTGATGGTCTTTTCCAATACTGGTCTACATGTACCATTGGGTTCGTAAGGTAGTTTTACTACAATGTGTACGTGGTACCTAAACACGTAAAAGATAGGTAGCCCCGTGTTCCTTGGACGAGCCTTCCAGGGGAGGTAGCTCGACTTCCAAATAAACATGTCTGTTAGCAGATGGTCTACATCAGTCATTGATTCCGGTAATGTACTGTGTACCTCTACCGTAATTAGAAGTCCCGTATTGCTTGGTCGATCCAACCGGGAGGAGAATTTCAGTTTACTTCCTTCAGGGGTACTGAACGGTGACTGGGGAAGAGTACCTATCCCAGGAATCTATGTAGCGTTTCTGATCCCAGTAGAAGGGAGGATGCTCTGCAGGATAAGGGACTGGAATCAAACACGAGTGGCGACTTAACACGTATCGTTGGATCTGGGATGAGATATGGGATTATCTTGACGTGTGTGCGGTACCTCCTCGAGCATGCCTAAGCTCCCGAATTGGGTTGAATTCTGCCGGGCTGTGGTCATACCGTGTGATTCGGTAGCTTATGTGAGCTTATCCCAGGAATCTGGGTAACAATTGATTGATTGATTGATTTTGAGTTTTACGTCCCGTTCAGCAGCGAGGCTATATGAGATGTGGACCTACTGATTAACGTGGAATCCGAACCACATGAGCTCCCGCCGGGAATCGAACCCGGGTCAATCTGGGTAACGACAAGCATATGCAGGAGGTGAGCTTGCCTTAACCCACGCACCATGCCTGCAGAGCATGGGAGGACCTGACTCGCTAGCAAGACCACCTTGACCAGTAGGGAAACTGGTAGACACTTAGGACTTCTGTTTCTGTCTGGCTGCGCAGTAGGCGTATCCCACTCCCATAGAGAATATGGATTACATTGTAATTCCGAATCAAGGTAAAGAGACACGCCTTGACTGTGCACTGCGGACACGAGGACAAACTGTCCACATCTGAGGAACTACGGACCAAAAGTATCTAGCGGAGACGGTCCAAAACTTAGGCCGAACGGCCACAGTACGTCTATCCAGCGTGCGAAATGTCGAAGTAAACCACTTGAACCTAAAATTCTTGGCAAAATGTTGAGCCCTTCAACTCTTAAGGTAGTCTAACATCTGACCTAATAGAACTGGCGTTCCGCACATGAACACTACAATGCTCGGCATTAACAATGCCATATTAAGACGAAATTGACCCTATATTGTATAGAGGATGGAAGTAAAATGATTAACAATGCTCTTGAGACCCATAACGAAGCAACGAAGCAACAACCGGAGGTAGGCCAGACATGTAATAATCGAGTGTTGGTGTATCCCTAGTTCCTTTTCAAGATTCTATAAGGTCCGCTAGCTATAAGATACATATGCAAAATATGTAACGTTACACTTAAATCACCTAGTGAAATAGTCTCATATGCTTTATGGTCTTATGCCTAATAAAATAGTTTCAACACATTTGATGAGTTTTGTTTTCCGCCAGAAAAACTACATATTCATTTCACAAAAATTATTACTAAGACGTTAATTTGTAATATGTTGGTTTGTATGCAATTGTTTAACCCCTTCAGTGCGTAATTTTCAGATGCGAACCGCTGTAAAAAGTGTATGTTTTTTGTCATTATCACTAAAAGCGCCATCATCACTTTCCTCCACCCCCAAACCTGTTGACTCTGAATCTGTTTCAAAATTTCTTACATCAGAATCACTAATTAATAGCTCTTCCTCGATGCCAGCATCACTGAAATATCGTTTTGACGCCATGACTGTGCTGCCTGCTCTCAAACAAACCATAGAATGAAAACTGTATTTGACGAAGCACAAACTCTATTTTAATTTATTTCTTTTTCCTCTTCTTTTAATTAAGCAACAATTGAAACCAGCTGAGCGCAAACTCGCTAAATATTGTCGGGATAACAGTACTCATACTATGGACAAGTATATTCGCCATACGCAATACAAAATAGCCAAAGCAAAATAAAAGCGTATATATTCGCCATCCGCACAGCAGGTGCGTTTTGAAGACACGAGTTAACTCGCCACCCACACTGAAGGGGTTAATTAATTTAGTCTTAAACATTTTAAATTTTTAAAGAAGACAATAAATCTATAAATAGTTAAATATGAAGTAATGGAAAAAGAAAATAAGTCCAAATAATCATCCCGGAGAAAATAATTGCTTTCTAGCAAATATATTTGATATACTAAAAATGAATGTGAAAATAATTAAATAAGCCATTGCTTATCTATAAAATAATAATAATAATAATAATAATAATAATAATAATAATAATAATAATAAAAAGAAAACGTTTCAAAATCTCTTGTAGCCCTTCATGTCTGTAATATTATAGTAGCAAAAAGTTTAAATAAGTTATTTTGAAAGTATCATTTCTTTATATTTTAATGTCAATTTTCAGTACGAAAGCTTTATATATTTGTAAAATTGTAATTATAATGTATAAATATAATTGTAATTATATTTATGTATTTTTGTATAAGTATAAATTATGTGACCAGTATGACGATTTGCCTCAGATTGAAATTAAGACTGCAATTATAAAGTTTTAGTACTTCTTTGTGATTACTCTAGAAATACATGTTCAATTTACATAAATGGAGCTAACTTTAACTAGTAGTTAAATATTTGAATAGTAATTTGGTGAATGCGTCCTCTATTTTTAAAATGTACTATTTCTTAAGTTACATTATTGTAATTTCCCGAACTTTATCTGTATTCAATATTTAATGTATCTCACTTTTTATCTAACTAAACATTTCTTTTAACTTTTTACTTTTTATTTTCGAGTAACAAAAGGAGAGAAGGAAGTATGGCGATCGTAAGAAATAACTCAAATTCGATATTTCAACAGACTTACATGTTTTATGGCACCCATGCACTGAAAAAATGACTTTTCAATATCTGTCTGTCCGTTCGTTCGTCCTAATAGAGGCCATAGCATTCAAGGTATCCGCATCAAATCTTAAGATTAAGTTTTGTTTAAACATATATAAGAGTCCCTAGGGAAGGTTTCGATTTTTCTTCCTATTGCCAAGAATAAGGGTAGTTTACTAAAGGGTGAAAATAAAATATTACATTTTTTTCTTTGATTTTGTTTATATTTAATATGTATATCAATATTTCATTAACTGTGGTATAATAAAAGAAGTAAAACACTAAACATTTAAGTAAATCAAACAGGTCAAAAGAATACTCAGCCCAATCATTTGAATCGAAAACCTTCATCGAAGTTACAAATTATTAAGTCATGAAGTTTGTAACTTTGGCGTAATGCAAAATTTATATCCTGAAGTTTGTTAACTTATTTGTAAATTAAAATAACAAGTCGGAAGCAATGCTAGAAAACGCGTTTATAAACGCTTTCATTTTCTAAGTACAGCCTCTACTTGTGGGTAAGCACTCACTCAATATGGTAGGTGAATAAGAAATTCTATTCTATTAGAATATTTTTATATTCTCTATAAACAAGAAAATGGTACTTAAAGAAAATGTATCAGTGTGGGAATTTACAAATATCCTGCACAGATGTTTTCATTGTGAAATCTAAACTTGTCTTATTCTATCTAAACTTACTTGAAACTAATCAGCTTTGAAACAAGTGACGTTTTAATAAAAATAAATTGTTCCTTTTGTTAAACGGTTTAATCAACAATGGGAATCGATAGGGTGTCAAGTGCTAATGTTGTCCATAAATTGGAATTGGCTACTTTGCCGTCTGTTTTCCAATCAACTCAATTGCTAACATAACACCTTACGAAAGAATGAACATTCCAATTGGGAGGAAGAGGTCAACATTATTTGACAAATGCCTAGAAATTGTTAGTGGGCAAAAGCATTTTCTACTTCTACGTTGGATCAGTGAATTTTTCAACTACTTTTGGAATTAACAATTCGCAACTATGCTAGCCACTAGGCTAAATAAGCCCTGCCAACTTTGGTCCTAGCGTTAATCTGTCATAGCTAGGTAATTTTTGATACCAAGAACGGATCTGGTCTAACTACGAATGAAGAAGGTCCAAAGGTCAATACTTCATGAAATCCTCTTGCAAGAAGCTATGGTGAGACAGCCGGTCTTTAATTGGATGATGTATGGTCAGTAAATTCGATCTTATCACCGTTAGTTCTGGTTTTCTGTGCCTAAGTTCGTTGCCTTTTTTTCAATAATCTCCCTATTTACTTCATGATTTGCTTGCAGTGGTAACACTGAAAGCTCTGTTCCTGGATTGAGAATTGAAACTAAGTACATGCAAATCAAAAGCAACTTCTTTAACCCTTTGTCTACATGGAAGAGCGAGACTGACGATTCACTCAGATTTGGCCAACTTTAGTAGCTATATTAACATATTTACAAAAATAGAATTATAGATTGAGAAACAATGTAAATCAAAATAACTCTTAGTCGAGAATATATACATATGGATTCATGCATGTATATATGTATGTAGATGTTAGCGTTAGTGTGTGTGAAAGCAATAAAAATTCATCGATATATATTTTCGTCGAAAACAGAAAGTTAAAGAAGTGTGGAAGTTCAGCCATTATGGCTTCTTTGAAATTTACGAGACATTTTCACATTTTTCTTAACATCGTATACATTGAGCAATATAACATTTCAACACAGTAACTTGCCTACTTAAATCAGTAATGCGTTTCGTAAACTTTTCCGTAATTTGAATTTTATGTAACTCGACTTTGTAACTTTTAAATTGTAACTAAGGTAATAAACTGCAAAATTGTTATTGTATATATGTTATTTACAAAGTATTACTTTATTAATGGAACATCATGCTACAGTATTTACTCCGATATAAACAACAAAAATATGATAAGAAAAATATTCAGGTTGTGTTCAAATGTTTTTTTATACATGATAGATGTTACGCCCGAGCATTCGACTAGCTGTACACTATAGGTTGAAATTCGCCTTCATTAAAAGTTCTAATGGCTTACATTAAAGATTTTTTAAAGTTTGCCGACCAAACAACTTGTTGTTACACAAATGTTAATGCTCAAGTCTAAATATGGTTAAGGTCCTTGTTCTATTTTCAAGTTTATAAACAATACTAATTTTAAGTTGCAATTAAATAGTCACAATACTTTTAAATCGGAATATTTCCTGCTGGCTAGCGACATCTATTAGCATCGGGTTTGCAGGAACCGTAGGGAGCGACTATGATGACAGTCAGATATAGGAATTAGCGTGACGCACAAATTGGCACACTGAGAAGTTTCCGTTTTATAATTAGAATTAATTAGTACAGAAAAAATATGTTATTGTGTGTGTCGTTGCATGCTGCGCTGCAATGAATGTCAAAGACGCACAAGCAGCAAACTGGTTCATATGCGCTAAACGCAGAAGCACCATACTTGTTCATACGCACCAGTAGTTGTACTTTCAAGTTTTTATAACGTCACTGCGAATTGACGTAAGTCGTGTATTACGTAAGTAAGTGGTTATTGTCTTTCGAAAATGCTACAATAATGTCATTATTATGCTTCTTTGATTTTCATTTGACTTGAGAGTTCTTTTCAGCAGCAAGGCTATATAAGACGTGGACCAACAGCTTAAAGTGGGATCCGGAAAATATGAGCTCAGGCCGGAAATTGAACAAGAGTGTGCCGAGCAAAGGTTCATACGCTATCCACATAGTCACGACGGAGCTATTATTTTCCTTAATCGCTTTGAAGTAATCATTAGGTGTAAATGCACAGAATGTAACTCATACATTTGAATATAGGGCCATTACTTTCATATCATCATTACTAAGCTTCTGAAGATTGTCAAAATCTTCAATACATACTACTGTAAAAAGAATCTAGAAACTACTTGGAACAAGTGATGGCATATCACCGATCGTGCTTAACATGCACTATCAGTATTTTCGAAGTACTATGGTACTTTCAGCCAATATATATTGAAAGTAAGCCCCTCAGCGCGAAGAATATTTTCAAATCGTCGCTGTTTGAAATAACGCATATTTTAGAACAGTTCTAGTCAATTTATAATCCACTGCCAGCCAGGACAAGTAAAAGCCATCTTTTGGAATCATTTTTACGTTTTTCTTGCCCCCTCCTACCCTGAAACAACGGTTCATTGAATGTGCGATGCTTAAGTCATAGATTTCTTGAAGTCATTTTCCTGTTCTGCGATTCTTGGGTCCCAGGTCCCAGGATATATATATCGGGTGTTCTAAAAATGGCACCCAAAATGGATGGATATATATATATATATATATATATATATATATATATATATATATATATATATATATATATATATATATATCTTTCGAGTCCTCGTCTGGAGACACAAATTGCACTATGTGGCAACGTCGTAAATAAATAACCATAGATTAGATCTACCAATCTATCAAATAGTTGTATCGATTCTTTCCAGATGGCTGTTAAAGTCGATAATGATTAACACTAGCATTACTTATTAGTGTAGCAATCGATTCAACTGCTTGTTGTATTCGTAGAGTAATGCTAATGGCTCCAAGTTAATCTGCAACATTGCCACATTGTAAAATGTTGATTCCCCATAGCGGCTGAAGGGGACCCCGGAGGACATACCTTCATATAACATTTTTGTTTTATTTTGGTCTGTAGAATAGTGCTGTATGGTCCGTGGGCGTCATTTTTAGAACACCCGATATATATATATATATATATATATATATATATATATATATATATATATATATATATATATATACCGGTATATATTCGCGGACCGGATGAAATGGCCATTACTGTTTTAGAGTATGATGCTTGGTCTTAAAACATTACACCAAAAATGTTGGTTATCGTTAATTGTTTTCGTATTTAATTTAATAATTGTTTTCATAATATCATTTTAAAGCAAATTGCATTCAAATTATGCCAAATATTCTCTACTCATAAATACAATAGGAGCCCACATGAGCTTTGAGGTTCCGGGCTCCTCGGTTTCCCAGGATCGACGCCCTTGGTCATTATGACTGTATATCAAAAGAAACATGTATCACAGTTACTGTTTATACTGTGCTTTTAACTCGCCTGTTAACACAGAGATTGTAGGAGACATGAATGTACAGCTTAGAATGTTGAATTCAAGTAAACTACCACCGGCAATCAAATCAAGTCTTCTGTACTCAAAGCAAATATTTAGTACCTTTTTTTAAAAAAAAAAAAATAAAAGCATAACCCTATTCAATGCATATCACTAAGCCATAAGGTAGCTTTACAATTTTTAAAGTTATAATCGTAAAAATATTAATGGTTTACGTGGCTACAGCATACAAACGAGGAGGTAGTAATGTCAAACCGTTTAAAAGAGTAAACAGACTCGAATATATGTAGCAGCTACAACAATTATACGTTATGTATCTCCTATTTTCTCATTTTCTCGCGTATCTAACATTCCGTGTTAGTCTCGATTCCCAGAGGGAAAAATCCTAACATATTTCGAGTCACGAAATAGAGAACCCCAGTCACGTTTAACGCTTTTTTTTAATGGAAAGTAACTAACGAATAACTTCGTGCATATTTCATTTACTCTCAAACCATTGCACGACCTCGACCGCACTTCTATTCTAAGACAAAGAAAAATATAGAACTTCGGTGAAATATAAGAAACTCTTCGTTTGGCTAAACGGTAGACGTGCTAATAAGAACGATGATGTGGATGATTATTGTCCTAGAAATTTGATTTATCTAGCCACATACCACAACATGTTCATGCGAAAGAATGTCTCGTATGTTCCTTACCTATTCTGGAGTATTCAGGCTCGAAGTAGGAATTTTTAAGGTAAATGAAAAATATGTGCGGGATTTCCCTTGAATTTCGACTGAATATGTCTGTCACGGAATTATATTTCGATGTCCAAATATATTCTGTGATTATTCCGAAAAAGAACCCAGATATGTATGCCCCAGAAAGTTTCATCTATAGGTAATAAGCTGATATCTGAATGTCCACATAATGTCCACGTAACATCCATTAGGTCCCGTACACATTTCGATATTCCAGGACTGACGTTCTTCGACGTGCGAGAAACGCCTCTTTGAAAAGTTGAACCCTTCTAAACTTTGCACATCTTTTTATATTGGGAACTCATTCACAATTCTTTTCGCAAGAATTCCCAGAACTGAAGCTTTTCGGAAGCAAACTTTTGAAGAAAATATTAGAAACGGAAACGAACGAACAAACATAAAACTACATAAAGCACAACCACACAATGTTATGCTTTGGGAGCAATATTGGCTCTATGTATATTATTACTCTAAAGGATAAATGACTATAAGCAATGTATCTGACACTTTACTTCAGGTTTTAACCATGTTAACTGACAACATACCTTACCGAACACTCGTCATATCGTGTCCCGCTTATATATTTTTTTATTAACAACAACATATAATTGTAGAGTATAACAGAGCTTCTCCGTGGTTATATGGTTAAAGTGTGCCCTATGATAGTGAGACCTCGGTTCGATTCTACGAAAAAGCTCATGAAGTTCGGATCTCCCGTTAAGCTGTAAATTCATGTCTCATCTAGCCAAGTTTGTATATACGTACCTGGGTATAGTATCTAAGTTTTCAGATATCAAGTTTAAAAGGACCGACGTTAAAACGTAATCGAGTATATTCTTCTAAATTCTTATACAAGATGCGAGTCGAGTGACAACGTCTGAGAAAGATAATGGAAAAGAGCCTACAATACATATCTATACTGGATGTTCGATGAAATTTTTTTATTATTTTTTAAAATTTTATTATTTATTTAATATTTTATTTATTATCCTATGCTTATGTTCCGAAACTAAGGGAGACAGTGATGGTAATGGTGATAGTGAACGAAAAATGGTCGAACGAAGAAAGCATGAGGAAGCGGAAAAACTTCGATAAAACGTACTCACACGATCACAAAGCCAACTTCTGGAATCGAACCAGAGACTACCCAAACCAGAGATGAGGGCATTCTACTGAGTAACCGGAGTCCCCAGTTTTTGAAAACTAATATACATTTTTTTAATTCTAAAATCTTGCGATACACCCTATGAAGGTGTTCGACACAACGGTAAGGAAAGCCTGGCTTGTATGACCAAGTTATTCCATCTTTTCGCTGAAAGGAAATGCTTTGCGGGTAATTAAAGTCAGGGGTAAAAGTGAGGGAGAAAGCGGGGGGACGTCGTACCCCACCTCGAAAAAATATATAAGGCGTCCCCCCTCAGTTCCTAAAAATTACAATGGGCAAAGATAGGCAGGGGGAACGGCGTGACGTCATGCCGCTACTACCGTACCCCCACCTTTTCAGATCCACTTTTACCCCTGGTTAAAGTTAACTATCTACTAAGATAAATAACACTTGTTGCTCACATTGGCAATATTTGCGGGCTTATAAGTTCATAAAGGGGTATCCTAGATGAAAGTAGGAGCATAAGATAAAGATCTTATAGGGGTATGTAATAACAATCGTGGTTGGACATTACGAAACCTAATTATGAACTATTGTCACTGTATCAAAAGCCTCATTTAGTGGAGGTCAGAATGGTAATTCTCTTCCTTCCCAATCTTGAGGTGTATATAAATTTTTTAATCAATACTATACTAATGAAAAACTTGGAGCTCTGCTTATATTGATTCACAGCCTTGTTTCCCTTTTCTCCAAGGAAAATCTAAATTGACACTACTCTTCTGTTTTCCCCAAGCTTTTCTAGCTCTGGAAATAGTTAAATTATCCTCATTTCAAAATTCTTGTTAATACAAGTTCGATTTCATTGGTTTTACATACGAGGAGTGATTCAAAATTAATGATAACCGGATATTTGTAATACATATAAAAGTCTAAATGATTTGGCTTCTCTATTGATGAGAGGAGAAAAATAAAGTGAAATCTATCATCGACTACCTTTATTTGTAAAAAATATTTACGAAAGATATACTCTACATGCTGACTTAGTGGAAACATTGAGAGACTCTGCTTCTCCATCTTCCACAGTCGCATGATAGTGATAAGAGTTTAAGGACAGAAAGCATTCACGGAAGACGAAAATCCTAAGAACCACCCTTCGACATCCCTCACCGGGGATAATATCAAAAATGAAAAAGATGTTTGTTGGCATACCGAAGAGTGACCATCAGCCATTCAGTTGAGTTCACAGGGATCTCACACAACAGCATGCAACAAATTCCTACCACGAGCTGCACGTGAAAGGGTTTCAGCCCGGTGGGTACCGAGAATGTAGACAATAAATGGAATGAAACTAAATGTTTCAGTTTAACGTCCATGATCTCGGCGGGAGCTCATCTGGTTCGGATTCCACGTTAATCAGTAGGTCCCGTCTCATATAGCCTCGCTGCTGAAATGGACGTTAAACTCAAAATCAACTCAATTTAATGTCCATGACTCTACCCCTTAGATTAAGGGAAATGGATGATTAAGGCAAGTAAATGACAGTGGAAGAATTGATGGAATTAGAATGAGGGAGGAAGCGGGAGAACTCCGAGAAAACCCACGAACCCGATGTTGTTCACCATGAACTTAATTCACCGGGGATCGAACCATAGACCCCACACACCAGAGGTAAGCATTCTACCAGTGAGCTACAGTGTACCCCCAGAGAAGTTTGACAGAAGAGCAAATGCACCCCCACACTAACTTGAAGTTACGATGGCTACCATCCAAGAAAAGGCTTCTAACTGCTTGAAACTTCCCTATTCTCCGGATTTCCCCCCAGAAACTTTTACCTCTTTCCCCGGCTCAAGGAAGAGCTCAGGGGCCAGAAATTTGTACATAACAGCGAGGTGATGCCAGTTGCGGAAGCATTTCGAGAGAATCAAGACAAATATTTTTAAAGGGTATACAGGGTTTAGAAGAGAGATGAACTAAATGTATCAAGCTTTTAGGAGAGTATGTAGAAAAATAAATAATTTAAAACCATAACATTATACTATATATATTCGATATCATTTCTTTTGGATCACTCCTGGTAAACATTTACCCTCATTTCTCTCCTTAGGGGTCATATTTCGTAAAACTCCATCTTACTGTCAGGGCACGTATATATAATATATTTATACAGTATAAAAAAATTCCAGGGTTCTACGCCTAGTAGTATCGACGATCTGAAAAACAGAGAAAAATGAACTTTTGAAGTATTCTTTCGCTTCTTAGGTGCTACATTTTGCATTATCTTGTCTCATATACAACCTAGGCTACAATAAAAGCATAATAGTTCCAGAGACCTGGTAAACAATAAAAAAGAACTTTCCAGCCTTTTCCTTTCCCCTCCTCCTTCGTTTCCTCCTTAAAAATAGCACTGCACAAAATCATATCTGATCTAGAAGCTAGGATACAAGGACAATATTCATACAAACTTTCAGGTTTCTACGCTTAACAGTTTCGAAGATTTGGAGATAGGTGCATCAGTGAGGGACAGTGGATTTACTATTTTAAATATAGATATATTTATTCATTAATGTATTGGGATTCAACGTCCATTTCCAGAATTGGTGGTTTAATAAATGGGATTTATTGCTCGAAATGGAATTCGAACAGGAAATACGTCTTCCCGTCTGCCAATCTTCATTAACCAAAAGTAATATACTTTTTTTTGTTTTATATGAAATCTAACTCAGTAAAATTCCATGTCATTGTTATGCTATGTAAATATTTGTGTAAATTAATATGTTCATTCATAATAATCAGGAGTTTAATTAGGAAATTTCTTGTTCTTCCTCATCCTAATTTTTCTACTACTAAAGTTAATTTGCTTGCAGAGTCACTGCTGTTTATGTAGTATCAGCGATAAAAAGAAAGAAAGACATAGATCTTGTTTCAGGATAAATGTATTTTATTGCAATCAAACATCCTTCAGTAAACATGATTTTTTTTTTGTTTATTTCTATCGAGAAATTGTATTCGAGTCACTTGTATTGTGTCAGCGGTTATTTTGCTTGATAGGAAATAATAATAATAATAATAATAATAATAATAATAATAATAATAATAATAATAATAATAATAATAATAATAATAATAATAATAATAATAATTGGTTGGTTTGGAGTTGAGTTGAGTTGATTTTAGTTTAGCGTCCCTTTCAGCAGCGAGGCTATATGAGACGTGGACCTACTGATTAACGTGGAATCCGAACCACGTGAGCTCCCGCCGGGAATCGAACCCGGGTCTCCATTGGTTGGTTTGGAGTTTAAGGTCTCCTGAAGTACCGAAGCTACATGAAATCTAGATCTTCAACTTAAGGTGGGATCCGAACCACATGAGCTCCCATTGGGAGTCAACTCGGGTCTCCTGCATGGAAGACGCTTAAGATAACCATATAGCCGCGAAAGCTAAAAGAAGAAATAAGGCGGTGCATGTAGTCTTGTGGCAAGCGCGCGTGCCATTCATGAAAATGTTATTGTTCGCTTTAAGTAGAAGTCAAATTTTTCCCATTGACCCAGTATTATGAGACAAATGGTGAAACGAATGCTAATCCAGAAGAACAGAAATATCGGCGATGAAAGCCGGAGTGTTGGTTAAAATCATGCAATTAAGAAACTGTCTGATCGACCATTACTCTTTGGGGATCAGTTTATCATTAATGGCAGCGTTTCCTTTCGTATTTATTTCTAAAAGTTCATGCGAACAAAGCCCAACTCTTTTTATATCCAAGGGCCGCGGTGGCTCAGTGGTAGAGTGTTCACCTCTGGTGCTTGGGGTCCTGGGTTCGATCTCACTCCCCGCCAAGTGAACTTTGTGGCGGACAAACACCGTGTGCGTGGGTTTTCTTCATTCCACCATTTAATTCATTTCTCATCATCACCGTCTACTTTAGCCTTGCCGGCATAACGTGGGACGTAAAACTCAAATTATTAAGATTTCAAAGATTTCAAAGATTCTTTTATGTCCATTGTACGAAGAATGACACTAAATTTAAGATTTTTATGATTGATTGATTAGATAAAACGTTTCTCTTCAGCACTGAGATTATATCACACGGTACCTATTGCTTAAAGTTGAATCCAAACCACTTCTTGGGTTTGTATTCAAGACATTGTGCTAACTGGGAAACAAATCCAACAAACCCAGGACCACGATTAAAGAAAGAACACTCGTTAATCAGGTTATCACGAAGAGATATTCTCAGATCTATGAATGAAATAATTTGTTATCAATTGTAATTTGATTCTTCAAATGATAGTTGAATAATTTCTAAAAGTATGCCTCTTTTATGAAGAAATAACTTCGTTAATATTGTTTAAAAGTTAGCAAAACGTATCTTGTCTTTACAAATAGAAGTCAGAGTTTCAAGTTTCTATTTATTTTTTTTTTTTTTTTAAGTTATTGAGTACTTAACCAGAGGAAACCAAGGAAAGGAACTGTAAAGTCATGTGCAGAGAGGAGGCCATGGTCTAAAAGTTACTATCTCCACTGATTAACCCAATTCCCTTTTCGAGGGTCAAATGGATTTGAGTTCTAGCTCGTATTAGCGGCAGAGGTTTCCCGCACTTCTCTTCAGTTTTATAGCGCCAAGGTCGGAATAGTATTTCCAGCAGCCAAGGGACCTCGTTTTCTCTTTACTTTTACGGTATATGTGGAGACTGAGGTAATTTCTCTCAGAAATGGTACAATTTAAGAAAAAGAAATCCTTAATAGCTTAATAGCAACGGAAAGCGGCCACCTTGTAGTGCAGAATGGTTTAAAATCTTTCATAAATAACTATGAATCAACAAGCATTTTTTAAAAATTAACAAACATTTTAGATACTGTAAATTGTTGAAATATTGGTTGAAGCAATTCGATATTTCTGTTTTATGCTAAGAAATTGTTGGACTTTTCTCATGGCTAACTGAGTAGCGTTACCGTCTTCAAGCCCGAATACCTGGTTTCGAACCCCTGTTGCAGTTCATACAGTTCAGATGCCGTGTTAAGTTCTAGGTTCTTGTCTCATATTACCTCGGTAATGAAAAGGGGACTAATAACAAGCAACTAATAAATGATTATGCTGATATGTATTTTTACGTGCAGAAATTTCATGGGAAACTTGAGACCAAAGATTCGTATATTTGTATCACACGAAATCCATTAATACAGATTAATTTTACTTACGGTGTATAGACAGTGAATTGTGTCAACGAAGGTCTGAATAACAGAAAATTCATTAATACAGATTAATTGCATCCACTGAGTAGAGGTAGTAAATTGTGGCAATGTAATAACAGTAGTTTATTATATATGTACTTTAACACCTTTTCATGAATAAAAGTTGTTTAATTTACATGTTACGTCGTAAATTGAACTTTCCTCGTTGCAATTTCCTATGTTGTGGCTCTCATAGACCTAAGTAAGGCAGTTTTCTAAGTATTTTGTATTTAATCTATTATTCAAGAATCGATACAAAATAATTTCCAACTAAAGGCTATTATCGTTGATTTTAAATTTGCAGTGTGTATCCGAAGAATTCTGGGATTTCTTGAGTACGAATTTCTTGAATATCTTGTTTAAGAAAGATTTAATTTATGTACACGAGAATTATTTCATGCTCATTTCTATCCACATTTTGAATAATGTACGAAGATAAAGCGAAGAAATAACTAACAACCCAGCTTGGTCTTTAAGTGTGTAAACGGAAACAAATTAATAAATAGGGAAATCAGAATTTAACAAAATGTGCCAAACTAATCAAATAATTAAATGGGAAATTTGTAATGTAGTAGGATTGATATTTTGTTATTCACACTTAAGGTATTTATGTCATTCTTTAAAATAAACTGAAATTTTAAGAAAAATTTAGTCACAAAACATCTATTACAAAATGAGAAAGAATTCTTTAATTTTCTCTAATGTTTCAAATGTAATGTCATTTTACTTCTTTTCAAGGTAAAACTTATGGAATGTTTCGGCATGTTCGTAAATTTCTATAATAATTCAACTATAAGGCGCAATGAATGATTTTAAAATTTTTCATGCTGAAAACTCGTATCAAATTTCAAGAACCGAAAGAAATATTTTTTTCTTGATCTACTTAGCAGTATGTTTTCACTTACGATATTATTTTTCTCTTTCTGTAACGTATAACGGTAGTTATTGACAAACATATGTTAACTAATACCATAAGTCAACAATTGTGTTTTATCCTAACAGAGTGGATTTTTTTTACTGGGAAGTAGTAAAAGTTAAGGAAAGTTTTGTGTTGCAAGTTATCCCGAAACCATATGCGCTCCGTTACGAAATCTCGGCAAAATTAATTTTAATGACCAATTGATTTCACAATTACGTTTTCGCAATCTACTTGTTTTTACGTATACGTCACTTGGAAACTAAGGTAAGATCTCATAATTACTAGAAATTATTATCAAGATATCTTATACGAAACTTATTGTGATATAAGCCTTCATACTATCATACTATCTATAATATATCCCGCTGACTATTTAAGTTGTATATACGAATTTGCCGAAAAGGACACGCGCATCGGACAATTTAAACTAAGAAATACTTTATTTTCTGACATAAAAGAAATAATTATGATTTTATATTGTCACAAAATCAAACTGGACTCAGTTATTACACAAAACCATCAATAAAAATTTATGCGAGTACTCACCGTCTTCGAGATAGGGTACTGCCAGGACCTGTTGGCCCAGGATAAGGACGATACACGCCAAGATCAGCAGCTGAGTCCGCATTTTGTCGTGTATCAACCAGGTCTGGAGGCAGCGGAAAGCGTCGATAGCCTTTAGTAAGGAAACTCCATGTGCGTTGCGGCGCCGCCAACTATGCCACGTCACTAGACGCCGGTAGCCAATGAGAATATACGCGCGAAAAACACCGTCCACCCCATCGCTCCACAGCCGCGCAAACGATCATCCCCCATGTACCTCCATCCATCACGATTATCAGCTGCTGTTTTATTATTACAAAAAAAAAGAAGAAAAAAGTCCAACTCTACTAAATGTCAAAAGGGAACGCGGCTTTTGTAGGATCATTTGTCTGTTTTTCCTTCTCCGTTTTGTTTTCGCCACAGACTTATTGCTTACAAATAAATGAAAAGAATTCGTTATTGGTAAGAATGGGAGAGCGAGGCTCCGAAGAAATCGACCTTGTTCTCCCAATGCAAGTAATTTCCCAGCAAACTTTAAAAAGAGTGGGTTTGACGCTGATTTGTGCTCGGATAAAAAAAAAAAGAAAGAAAGAAAGATAACCAAAAATACTTTTTTCTTTTCTTCCTGATTTCTTTGCAATACTTATCAAGAAAAATTCATCTAATACAGAAATATTGGATATTAATGTCTTTTATTTAAAAAATAAAACAATAGATGACAGTTTAGTCTGTTTTTTCGATTCATTTAAAACCAGAACACAATTACTTTGCAATCACATTATTATTTTTATATTATTTTTGATCCAATTTCAGATCTATTGACAAGTATTTATCAAATTGAATATGACAAGCTTTACTGTAATTCAAAGGTTAGCGTATTTGCATCACTTGATTGTGATGCCGAATCCGATTTCTAGAAGAAAACGTTATCGGCAATAGAGTTTATGCAGTACCGGATCCTCATTTGAAATAAAGGCATTCTTTTACAGATTTGGATAAGACGTAATTCTTTTTGTACATGAACTTTTCGTTAGATTCTATTATTTGGGGATTTTTTTTGCGACCAATCTATCAAAGGGATGGCGTATTACGTGATGCTTTGCAAACATATTTGGTAATTTATAAATCATATATCAAGATACTAAATCTCTAATAGGTTTCGGAAAATGAAATCTTTGAGTTTCGCATTCTATGGTTATGGCGGCTAGGCTAAAGGAGACTGTGATGATGAAAAATGAATGACCACCACAAAGCTCACTTAAAGCGAGCTGGGATCGAACCAAGGACACCATACACCAGAGCTGAACGTTCTACCACTGAGCAGGCTAAAATACGATAGCGGTCATCCGTTTTTTCACGTTTTTCGAGATATTGTAGGAATCAAATAATGCTTAATATATTAGCGTTCAACAATAAAAATTCCAAATTGAAATAAAATGAAATCTTAAAGTTTAACGTCCCACGATTATGCCTGTTAGGTCAAGTTGGAAGGACATTGAGGCAAGTGAGTGATGATGGAAAATTGGTGGAATGAGAATGTGGAAGGAAATGAGAGCATCCTAGGAAAGCTTATGGAAACGATGTTATCCGCCGCAAACTTAATTGGCCGGGGCATCGTGCCAGGGTCACCACACACGTTCTATCACTGAGCCACTGTGTCCTCAATAAAAATTCCAAACATTATATATATATGCCAATCGAGGATGAAAAAATGATATGGGAGAGTGCAAATTCTCATGTGTAGTTTTCGAGAAAATCGACAAGAATGGATTTATTTGTAAAACTTAAAAATTGATAATGTATGAAAACCACGTCATCTGTTAAGATGAAGCTGATGGTGAAATATACCCTCATCAACTTCATTATGACTAGGGCAACCCAAAAGCATAAAAAGCATAACAGCAATTTACACAGATGGTTGGTACCTTCAACATGGTTGTGGTTGTCTAAGGGTTCAGAAGAAACTAATTTTAAAAGCATAATTTCGGAAAATAAAGCATAAAGCATAATTTAAAATATATAGCACAATTCTCGAAAATTCTGTTTAACTGCAAGTTTAACATATTGTATGAATACTTTTTTAAAACCAATATTTACAGCGCAAAACCTTTGAGAACATAACAATGCAACAATGAAGAGCTTATTCTTATTTCTGTAAACTTTTCGGTGTAATCCTTTGAAGTGGAGAAAAGAAAAGAGGAAATAAAGAAAAAACTTTCCACCAACAATGAATGAACAATAGTTTTATTCTAAGTGTAATTACGCAGTTATGTATGATGATTCGAAATGTACAAAAAGTGCACAAGAACTCCACTTGTGTACCTCTTGAACTTGAGCACTTTTGGTGGCATCTTTTATTTTTACTTTCTCTTTCTGAATATATTCACCTCAAAGGTGCATAAAAGTGATTAAAAAAACTGACTAGTAACGCATATCTCTTTACAAGTGCATTAAGTGGAAAGTTCATTAAATATGAACAGGTTGCATAAAATATTAATAAATAGATCAAGATATTTAGAATTTTCAGTGTATAGTAAATCTTATACATTATACATGATTTATGTTAAACAATCATTGAAATTAACAATAAAGCATAATAAAGCATAATTTGGAAAAATATAAAGCATAATTAAGCAAAAAATAAAGCATAATGTGAGTTGCTCTAATTATGACATTAGTGAGATGACAGTATACACTATAGTTAATGAGATATGGTATAGCCCAGAATTATGATTAATTCTTAAACTTTAATTTCTGTTTAACCAAAATAATATGCAAAATTGATTAAAAGGTTCATTTCCGTTCTGCTGCCTAATCTTTGGAGACAAGGAATTTTATACGGGGAGGGATGTTATAGTGAAATGCAGTATCGAAATGTTTGACTTGTAGCGTGTTCTTACGCAGATCGGAACTCATGTATACAAGGTAAGGTCGGTCGAATAGGGTCAAGACAAAGAAAAAGAAGAAATACTCAGAATTATATTAATTTCTTGTTTTTTCTTGTTTTATATACATAGATCCTTCCTCATATTTTTCAATTCGTTTGGTTTTCTTATTCATAATTCTTAAAACGTTATTTTTATAATGATAAAAGTTGTGTATGACCCTCTTCAGCTAATCTCTGTCGAGTGAAAAAGGTCAAGGAATAGGGTGAAAGAGGTCATAAAATACGTTAAAATACATAAAAAATATTAACATATTAACTCAAGATACACATAATAACGTTTGTACATTGTACACTGACAGACTGACAACCCAATATAGTTGTCTAGAACTATTCATTCTTAAGAAAATTGTATATTTTTTTATAAACTCTGACACACATTTTTATAAACTCTGACACACACACACACATTCGCAATTTAAAAAAGTAGCTCATACAAATTATATTAGTTGCTCAAGATAAACGTTAGTTTTATACTGACAGCCACGATAGAAGGCGATAACTATTTATTGTTGTAAAAAAGTAATCTTTTGATAAAGTCTGACACATGTTATTTCACTACGAATGTTGCAGAATGTAATTAGTCTCTAGTAGATCTTACATAACTACATTTTCGTCACATAGAAATTTTAAGCTTAGGTGTGCCTACACTTGCCACAAATAAGACCTTTTACCTTCAGCTCCGTGGCAGACTTCATGATACGATTTTTTACCTTTACCTTCACATCTGATCCAAGTAGTGATGAGCAAATGCAAGACCAAGACTAAGGCCCGGTGGTCTTGGTCTTGGTCTTGCACATTTACCTTTGCTCTTGGTGTTGGTCTCCCATACTCAGTTTTGATCTTGGTCTTGGTTTTGCTTGCAAGAGTCTTGCAAGTCTTGCTTTTAAGAAATCTAATGCTATTTATATGCAAATTTTACTCTGGATAAAAGGGACAAATTCTACAATGCGCCAATAGTAACGGAAATACAATGGATGTTTCTAACTCTAATATAGTCTACCTTCGTGTAAGGACAATGATAGTGTACAACTTAGGCGATGACCTTTATTTATTTATTTTATTTTCAATGGGTGCACACGCTTCATTACTTATGAGTTAAATCACAACATTATATATATATATTTAACATATCCAATACTCCACTGGTTTCCAAACTGGGAGGCTACCCCTGAGAAGCATGAAAGAAAATCAAGACGGCACAGATTATTGGAACATCATGAATTCCAAAATTATTTTTACACTCTAAAAGCGTCAGATTTTTTTCTTGTCAACCACGATTAGCTAATATTTGTATTGAACAAACTTGCAATTAAATATTGAGATTTTGGTTTACAGATTCTAATATGTACTCCATGGGGCAGAAGCATGAACATTATGCAAAAGCGATGAAAAAATTGGAAGCATTCAAAACGTGGGCATGGATAAAAAAGGAGAGAATTAGTTGGGTTGAACGGGAAAATAATGAGGTGTTAGAAATAGTAGCAGTAAGGGAGAAAAAAAGAATTTTACTTGTAATTAGGAGGAGGAAGAGGAACTGGTTGGGACATGGCTGAGGAGGAACTATATTATGTTGAAAGTGTTAGAAGATATAGTGGAAGGAAAGACAGGGAGAGGAACCAGGAGACTGATGAAAGATAGTAGTTAAAGGAAGTTATTTAAACAGAAAATTGCTATGTCAAGATGAAGAGACTAGCTGAGAACCACCGTACATCAAGGTTCTCAGTTGCAGCAAGTGACCTGCAATTAATAGCAGAATAGATGCTATGATGATGATGATGGTATGATTAGCAAAATTGGCCAAAAAAGAAGAAAATGAAATAATAATGATTCTAACCAAAAACCTTAATATTTTAGAATAATTTTGAGTGAAAACTGAAAAAGACTCAACTGTCTATGTCTTTTGTAGAAACTTAATTTATATACTGTAAATACTTTTGACCTATATTGGAAATACAATAACGGCATCAAATTTCAAGTTATTTGAAATAACTATACAATATCACTCTTACTTATGAATATGAATTATTTGTTGTTGTATAATGTTATAGTGCTCAATCCTCGATGTGCCGTATACCTAAGGAGACTAAAAGTTATATTAATAAACAATTATTCAACTTATGAGTATCCGGCCATGAAATCGAGCTTGCGGTCACATGCACTAAGTTTTTGTCAATGTCATGAAAATGTTATTCATTTTATGAGCACACATTAAAAATTTCCAACGGATGCTTGAGCCTCAGAGCCCAAGGCCATATCCATATAGTCGGCACCTATGGTGTACGGAATTACTGATGTTCAATACTACATTTTTCTTTAGTTTTGGAAGAAGAACACAATTAATATGATTGAAAATGAAATGAAATGAAATAACTAGTTTAATGTCCCACGATTATGCATCGAGGCTAAGGGAGACGGTAATGATGAGAAATGAATGAAATGGTGGAATGAAGAAACTAGGAAAATCCCGGGAAAACCCACGCACACGGTGTTTGCCCACCGAAAAAACTCACATGGCGCAAGCTAAGATCGAACCAGAGACACCATGCACCACATGAACGCTCTACCACTGAGCCGGTACTTGTGCAACACTCTTTTGCACAAGAGTCTTGGTCTTGGTCTTGCAGGTATGGTCTTGGTCTTGCATCGGGATTCCTGGTCTTGGTCTTGGTCTCGCATGCAAGACTCTTGCACAAACTACAAGACCAAGACTCTTGCGCTCATCACTAGATCCAAGAACCCAAATCTTGTGAACGAGGATCATAGTACGACACAAAGCAAAATTTGCATACTGTATTTTCTTCTGATTGTTTAGAACTTTGTGTTTCAACATTTTCTGGAAGACCATTATCATCAGACGATGCAAATGTTCGATTGATTTCATGTCCCTAGGCGGTTGTGATTTCACTCCTTTGGTTTTCAGTCTACTTTATGAAGATTTTCAGGTGGTGTCAAATGACCGAAAAGCTGGGACATTTTCTTCAGAGATATTCGTGTGTTCTTGTGTGTTCGTGTGTTCCTCTTCATGTGTTCTTCTTCTGTGTTGGGAAAAGTTGTTGGAATGAACTGGAAGCTACTGAAGATTGTTTTTCACTAACAAGCAGCAAATTTTCTAAGTTACTTTTATTCTGAGCAATCTTATATTGTTAAATTTCTGCATTAGGAATTTCTGGGCCATTACCCCATTATTCTTTTTGTTTTCGATGGTAGAGGGTAGATACTCATACTGTTTAACGACTGTGTCGTTGAAAGAATATACGTAAATGGAAGAAAGTCCTGATGTTGCTATACGAGGAGTGGCGACACATTTGTGTGCACTATGGCCATCTAAAAGTAGACATGTGCCGGGTGTCTGGTGAGCCTAGAAATGCCGCATCTAACCTAGAAACGTTTGTTCATTTATCCAGCCGGAGTCACTGGCTGTTATAAGCGCCCCGTTGGGAAAACCGTCTTGGAATTCTTTAAAGATTGCCAATGGTGGAATACAGTGATCACTTGCGTTAGCACATGCAACTATCGTTACAGTTTCTCCACGTTCAACACAGGTTAACGTGCACACAAACGATGTTCGTTTCTTGGCAATACGAGTAACACCCTCTCATTCGTTTTCCGCTTGACCCAACTAATTCTTCCCATTCTTCTCCACACCCACATTTCGAAGGCTTCCAGTCGTTTTTCATCACTTTTACGTAATGTCCAGGTTTCCGCTCCATACAGTACAACACTCCACACGAGGCATTTTATGAGTCTTTTTCTCAACTCTTTATTCAAGGTCCCACAAAACTAGAGATGCAAAAAAGCCGGCTTTTTTGAATCGATGGTTTTTTCACATAAAAAACCGGCTTTTTGGAAAAAAAACGAGAATTTTGGAAATTTTGGCTTTTTTCAACTTCACGATATTTCTATCTAAATAGCTTTCTTATAGTATATTCTATAGTTAGATAAGAATTCCATGACCTGAATGTGATATTTCGCTCTGAAATTCACCATCAAGATGGATGGAGCACAAGTTTTACGAATTAAAGCTAACATGAACAATGTAGTATTTGAGGGTAATTTTAGAGGCTATTTAACTTTATTTTAACTTTTGAGTTATCGACATCTTTTTTCTTCTCTAGTTTGTCATCCGTGTTTCATTTCTAAGAGCTTTTAGTACTCTAGCTTCTAGCGCAAAAGTTAAACTTGCCCGTTTTTCTATTTATCCGTCAAAGCGTACGTTTTTCAATATATCCGTCAAACCGTACTTCCACATTTCTGTTATACTGTAGCTGTGAAGTGATTTAGCAATAATTTTCCGGCCACAACCTTGAATACCAATTTATACAAATAATCAGTAGCGGATTTAGAAAAGTACTTTAGGAGGGTTTTTTCTGATTGTTTCGTTTCCTAAAAAGTCCTAATTTTATTTGGGAACTGCTTTAGGTTTATGAGTACAGGCATAACTAATATTTCGTTTCGTTTATATGTTTAGCAATAATCTTCCGGATACAACTTTAAAAATCATTTTATACTGAGAATCAGTGGTGGATTTAGAAAAGTATTTTGGGAAGGGTTTCTTACTAATGTTTCGTTGTTTTAAACATTCGTAATTTTTATTTGACGGGAGCTTAAAGTTTATGAGTAAAGGCATAAATAATAGATATTTCGTTTGCTGCAGACATTCCGTAACTTTGGGGAACGGCCTTCAGTCCGAAAGACCGCCCCCCTAACCTTCGCAAAACCGTCACTGCTGGTAATTAGTAATAATAACGATTTAAAGCAATAAAAAAGGAAGTCGCCCAACTCACAGTACACGCACTATTTCTACATTCACAGATGGAATGAAGAAAAGCTTTGTCAGAATGGTCGAATGCTGGTTGAATCCCGGACTTCCCGATAGAAGCGCAAAAGCTAATCACTCAGTCATGTTTGTTGTGCAGATGTATTTAGCTTAACTTAAATATATTCCGTAGTCTTTTTTGGGGGGGGGGAGTTCCGTAATGATATGTTGAATCCCTCTTGTTAAAAATTCAGAAAACTTGAGGATTGGGTAAACTATGATGGTGGTTCTATAAAACTTAACTGTAGAATTTCAAGAATATACAGAACCAAAAGCTCTAGATGTGCAGCCTTTAAGTGTATCATATAAATCCAAGTATTTCTCTTATGTTTTATTTTAATTTTATTTTGTTTCAAACAGAGGGTATGGAATATTTTGAAGTAAAAATACTACATACTATTTTGCTAGTTATTTGTGTATTCTTTAAAAAGAAGTGTTTACTTTTAGGGTTGGCTGATTTACACCAACTTTTTTTTTAATAACTGGTTTAAACCACAAAAATAAAAAGAATGAAAAATGCGAATCGTGTGAACTTCATGGTAACGTTTCCAGATATCAAACCACCTGTAATAGTTTTATTTCCCTTTCACCTTTTAATCAAGGTGTCCCATGTTCAATTCTCGGTCGAACCACAATCCTTCTTTCATGCGTAACCCAAGTAGCGGTTCGGATGTCAGTTTAAGCGAAAGTCTTCTCCTTGATAACCTCGGTATTTCGTAAGGATGTTAAGCCTAAATATACGAAACAAACCAAATTGTATATTTCTACATGCCTAAATGCGTGTTGTTTTATAAAGAAGCCAATAATGCTTAAATATATTGATAGAAATTGGCAAAATTTATCGATTGCCTACGTAGCTTCCAACATTAGCTTGGATTGGACTTTCAATGATATCTACGTACCGGTACTAAATTTGTAATTTAATACCTCAGTTTTAGCGTACTGATTATGGTACGTTGACCTTTAAATTTTACATGCAAAGCAATAACAAGATTTTCCCGTTATTGTCTTACATTTCAAGTAATGACGGGATTTTCCCAATGGCTAGGGCGGGAGATTCTCAACTTAAGAAATTTACTGACCGCACTTCTTTAAGCTTATGGGAGTTCTTCCGGCATAACCACGCTGTTGCATAATAACATCAAGCCGAAACAAACTTAGGCTATTTCTGTGAATATGTAATATAAATACATAAAGCAAAAAATCTAAGTCTAAGTTTAAACCAAAAAAGCCTGGTTTAAACATCCCCCAAAAACCGGGTTTTTGGCATTTTCAAAAACAACCACGGTTCTTGCCAACTCTGCTTACTTTTGTATATAGGAGGTTAAAAAATTCTTATTATATACATTGGTTAATCCTGTGGAATTCATAATGTAAATATGTTGAAGAAAAATTGTTTGAAATATTTTTTCGAAATTCATAGTTTATTTTCGATGTTTTATATTATTATCAGCATCAACCACTAATTAAATGATTTTTTGTGTTTTTGAGAAGCGATACAAAGTCTGTTTTATCAATTTAAAGCAGTATTTTGAAAAAAGCCCAAAATTTCCGAAGCAAAAAAGCAAAGCAGAAAAAACCGAGTTTTTTTTCCAAAAAAGCCGTTTTTTTTTCCGAGCCCTTGCATCTCTACACAAAACAGACTTTTCTTCCTCCTAAAGGCTTCTTTCGCCCGTCCTATCCTTGCTTTTATTTCACGTTTACACTTCATATCATTACTAAGAATACTATCCAGATATCGAAAACTACCCAGATATTCACTTGTTCTATTTTCTTCCCTCCCACTTTTATATTTGACACAGACCTCTTTGTTCCAATCATCATGGCTCTTGTTTTTCTAACATTTATTTTCATCCCATATTCTTCAAAGCCCATTCTCAGGTTTTCTAACATTTTATTGATTTCCTTTTCAGATTCTGCAACAAGCGCCATATCGTCTATAAATCTTATGCATCTAATCATTCTACTCCTACCGAAATGCCGTCATCATCGTGTAAACTTTTATTCTCTCTCTCTTCTAGATAGACATTAAATAGTGTTGGCGAGAGGCAGCATCTTTGTTGAACTCCCCTTTTAATTGCACTCTATTCCGTCAGTTCTTCCCCTACCCTAATACTTACTTGTTGGTTCATGTATAAGTTTCTTATGAGTCTTTTACCCATATCAGTAACAATTTTTTTCATGAGTATTGGGAACACTGTCATGCACTTGCACCCACTCACTACCTCGGGCCACACCCTTACTATAAAGTAACTTCATACAAAATTACTTACTGATACGATATTACACATGAGAGAGAAAACATAAAAGTTGTTGCCTTCGTGGCAGCGCAGTGGCTCAGTGGTTCCTTGAGAAATATGGTTTTGGGTCCTCCTTTATTTCTCTTGTACGAGGAATTTATAGGCATAGATTGTCAAAAATTAAAGTTAATGGTGGCTTAAGTAACCCAATAAACATTAATAATGGTATTTTGCAAGGTGATCCAATGTCAAGTTTATTACCGTATTCAGTTTGTCTCTTGCACCACTTATGTACGCGACTGAACGTTTACTCCCTGCTGTGTCTGTCTACAATACCAAACTAACTGTACAAAGTTATATAGATGATTCCCACTATTGTTTACAAAATCCGGCCGACATGAATTGCCTACAACGTTTATTAACCTTGTATCAACAGGCTTCTGGAGCTCAACTCAATCACAGAAAAACAAAAATATTATGTATTCATCCAGAATACAATGCTTCATATAGCAACTACTATGATACGGTTCAAAGTGTCAAAATACTTGGTATATGGTGGTACAATAATATCAACCAAACCGTAGAACAGTCATATCATCTTACAGCAAATAAAATCCGAAGTATTCTCATTACTCATAGACAGCGAAATATGAACATTTTTAGTAGAAACTTATTTCTCAAAACGTCTGTCTTTAGTATTTTCAGTCACATTGCACAGATTTTACCAATGCCAGTTAAAATATCTAACCAGTTAACCAGTCAAACTTTGTTTTTCTTATGGCATTCCAAAATCTTACGCGTGGCTAAGAATCAACTCTACCTCCCCTCACGTGAAGGAGGCATAGGCTTTATGCACATAGAAGCACAGGCACGTGCCCTTCTTATGCACAGAAGTTGTAAGCTGGTCTGTGAACACGAGACTTCGATTACGGCTGCTGTTATCAATGTCTGCTTCCACTGTTTAGACCTTCAGGCGCCAGTACACGTGTTTCCTTGGAGCTACAAATTTCCTCATTTACGTGATGTCATACTTGATATGATATACGCCTTGCTAGCAAAAGATCCAATTGAAACTGGTTCGGTCAACAACCTTTACTGGCGCTATGTTTGCTTGTGGGTTACTAGTATACCGAATGTTGTCTTAAAGCACCCACACAAAAATTGGAATGCTATATGGAAAAACATCAAAGCTTCCTTTCTCACCCGCAACCAACGTACAACCTGGTATTTCATAGTCAATAATGTATACGAAACATTGGAAAAACTTCACAATATAGGTATTGTAAATAGTAATATATGCCCATACTGTAACAATCTTGATACACTAGCACATAAGTTTCATACCTGTTCCAACGTTCCAATCATCTGGACGTATTTTTGTATTTTAATTAGTAAAATTTGTCGTCTTCCACCTCATAGCTTTACTGTAACATAACTTATTTTGTGGCCTGCTTTTAATTATTTTCCGACATTTAAAAACAATGCTGTTATCTGGATTACTATACAGACAATTATGTTTCTTGTGCATACTAATCGTCCTTATTATATAGAATTATACAAGCAATATTTGCAATATCAGGCCAGCCTTCTCTCACCTGCACGAAAAAGGAAATTTTTTGCTAACTATTTAACTGTTCTTACAGAGTCTTTGTCCATGTATGTAATGTTATAATAAAATAAAAATAAAAAAAAACAGAAAGAAAGATGACAAATCTGTAATACACTTTTGTCACATCAGCTCATGATAATGTAGGAATAACTCGTGGTAAATCTACTAATAATAATGTAACATGCCTGCCCCGTGCAGACACCTATGTATATAGAGGAGAAGGTCTAAATACGGGCAGTGGTCTAAATATGGGCTAGGTGACGTTCTAGACTTCTGTATGCTTGTGTAGTACTAGCACATAGTGACAAAGGTGTGAAAGTATTATTCAAGAACGAAGGTGCTGGCGTGATTCAGTTGGCGACGAACAGTTGGGTCTGGTTGATCAACTTGTGTGTTTTGCCTGTGTGCAATCGTGGGAAAGTTTTATCGGGTATGTGTTTTGTATTATTTTTGACCATAAGAAAACCCAGTTTGAAAAATTGTAACAGGTAAGTTGTATTATGCAGGGATAGCACTTGTAGTTCGTAGAAAACAGAAGGTAAATAATATTGTGTATGAGTACTGTTGCGTGACAAAGCAAAATCTACGAATGGTCTAAATACAGGCTACCTTGCTAGGTCTAAATATAGGCTAGTAGCCCATATTTGGACCATCATTGTAAAATTCTCAAAACTATGTCTTTTGTTACAGTATGCCAAGATCGGAATTCAGATACATTCCAAAAGGCAAGAGAAAGATGTGGAAGCAAGAGGACATGGCGAGTGCTATTTGCGCCGTAAGAGAAAACCGCATGGGGACGCTGAAAGCAGCAAAGACTTTTAATGTGCCACGTACAACTCTGCAAACGTTAAGCAAGAAACACAATCTAACTCCTATTGAAGCAGCAACGATAAAACTGGGAAGAAAACCGATATTAGGGGACGAGCTTGAAAAGCAATTGGTAGAATATCTACTCCTCATGAAACAAAATTTCTTTGGATACACCAGGAGCGACTTGCAACAATGGCGTATCAGCTAGCATCACGAAATGGTCTTCAACATCCATTTAGAGACACAGAGGCTGGAAGATCGTGGTTTGATCTTTTCCTTCGTCGGAACAAAAACGTTATTTCGCTTCGTAAACCATGTGGAACGTCTTTTGCTCGCGCTTTTGGTTTCAACAACTAAAATGTTCAGCAGTTTTTTTCGTCTGCTCGAAGATGCTTATGAAAAACACAAATATCCTGCAGAGAATGTCTACAATGTGGATGAGACGGCCCTTACAATTGTTCAAAGCAAATTCCCGTCTATAATTGGAAGGAAAGATAAAAGACAAATAGCAGCTCTAACTTCTGCAGAGAAAGGTGCAACAATCACAATTATTGCCTGTATGAGTGCCGATGGAATATTTATGCCTGCCGAATATAGGAATATTTCCGCGAACGAACATGAGTAGTCAGTTAATGAAAGGAAGTCCTCCAGGTTCCATTGGCGTAGCGCATCCTAGTGGGTGGGTACAAGCCAATTTATTCACCAAGTGGTTTTCTCATTTTGTTGAGAAAGTTTGTCCGACTGAAGAATCACCGGTTCTCCTGATTCTTGATGGACACTATAGTCACGTTCGAAATATTGACGTCATTGAGATGGCGCGTAATCATCATGTTAGCATAATTTCATTGCCAGCACACACAACTCATAAATTTCAGCCACTAGACAAGACCTACATGAGTGCCTTAAAGGCTTATTATAGTATGGAATTAAGGCAATGGCTTCGTCATTCGCAACGACTTGTTACAGCTTATGACATCATGGAGATATTTGGAGGAGCATACCTTAAAGTCCAAACTGGGGAAATAGCTGTAAATGGTTTTAAGTCCACAGGAATTTTCCCATTGATTCCAAATATTCTCAATAATGCAGATTTCATAACTTCTGAAATTGAAGCACAAAAACATGCAACCCAACCCTTAAACCTACTGCGGCCCAAGATCCGAGCCAAAACAACAATGCCCAAGATACTGTTCCTTCTATATCATCGTTTGAAGAGTTTCCCTGCCTCACATCTCAAGATACTCACAACACAGATCTGGTACTTCAAATCTAGTAAGTCCATTTCATATTTCAACAGTTCCTATAATTAAAAAAAGGCTCAGCAATCGAGATACAAAACCAGCACGTGCTACTGTTATAACGGGTACTCCTCACAAAGAAACAATTCTTACTTCCTTACAAACGTCCCATTATTGTTGACTACCGTTGACCACAAATCTGCCAATGTAAAAAGAATACATCTGGACGGAAAAGAAGACAAGGATCTCTGGAATTTGCAAGACTCAGAATCAGATTCAGAAGAATGTAGGATGGTGATTTCTGATTTAGATCTTTGTGATGATGAGGATACTAACTTAAATATGCCTGTTGGACACGAAAAGCCTGGTGATGAAGACGCAAATTGTATATTCTGCGATAAGAAATTCTCTGAAGATACACAAGGGAAGCTATGGGTTAGATGTATATTGTGTTCAATGTGGGCACATATCGAATGTGCTGGTGCGGAAAAGGAAGACTACATCTGTGACTTTTGTAAATAGACAGTCATCACCTCTACATTATTCTTTCACCTTATTTTGTACCTTCGAGCATTTTTCTTAGTTCTTTGTGGCAAATTTCGAAGGTAGCCCATATTTAGACCATACTTTCAAAACTTAACATTATGGCCTCTCTCAGAAAACTGTATCTATTATTGTTAGTCTTGGAATTTTCAGCTATATTTGTAACTCTGTTATAAAGTTAACGTCTCTCAACATCTTTGGAGTTGTTATTTCGTACATTCGTTAGAACATGTTATTGATATTCGAAAAATAAAAATGGTAGCCCGTATTTAGACCTTCTCCTCTATGCATTGTCTTTGTTCATTATGTCAGTTTTTTTATTCTTTTTGTTTTTATTTTACCATATTTTTAAAAATATTTTAATTCATTCTTTTTTAATTTTTAATATGTTCATGTACTTTGTTTGTTCTTCTCAATAAAGAAGGTTAAAAAAAGTAGTAGAGCGTTCACCTCTGGTGCTTGGGGTCCCTGGTTCTATCCCAGCTCGCGCCGTGTGGACTTTGTGGTGGACACATGCTTGTGGGTTTTCTCGGGGTTCTCCCGTTTCCTCCCACTTTCTTCATTTCACTCATTTCTCATTATCACCGTCTCCTTTAGCCTAATCGGCATAAGCGTGGGACGTTAAACTTAAAGATTTCATTTTTTGTTACCTTCGAAATTTAAATTAACTAAATCTTCCTTGTACTTACCTTTTAGAGAGTAATTTCCACCCACTTTTCTTCCTGAGTACACCTCCAAGCTGCTTCCATTCTTTGCTTTCTCAAACTAGCTATGTATCAAGAATGTCATCAGACGGTATCACAGGTTCGCCTGTTTCTGTCCCACGTTATGCCGGTTAGGTTAAAGAAGACGAATACAATATATGCGAGTAGAATATCTACTAATAATCCGGGTTTCGGTAGTGTTTCACCAATATCAACGAAGAAATAAAAGTATAAATAAAATTATTTTTTTTTCGTGAAAGCAGGCCTTTAATAAGTACGAAAATAATATCGCGTACAATATAAAATGCAAATAACTTGTCTAACGGTAAAAACTACTACTAATTTGTCTACTAGTATTTTTCTAAATATCACACATAGATAATTTGTCAAGTAGATATATATGACATACAGGGTCGGTTCTAACTGCATATGTGCAACACGTGCATTTGTAGGGGCGGCAATATTTCTTGTTGGAAACAGACTTCGTGAGATAGTAGTTAAATTTACTAAGCTGACTTTTATTTGAGAACTACCTTCATAAATTATGTTTAGGTAGCATTAGTTTAAGGTCACATGGACAGTGTTAAAGTCAATGGTCTAATAAAATCCCAGCATAAAATGTTTGATTGTTGTCAAATACAAGAACTCAACTCTCGAACAGCTCTTCCATTTTGTTACTTATCACAGTTATGATATGAAAACTAGTCTTGTCTTTGTCACAAACAAGTTCCTTATTGGGGGCGCGGTGGCTCAGTGGTAGAGCGTTCACCTCTGGTGCTTGGGGTCCCGGGTTCGATCCCAGCCCCCGACAAGTGAACTTTGTGGTGGACAAACACCGTGCTCGTGGGTTTTCTCGGGGTTCTCCCGTTTCCTCCCACTTTCTTCATTCCACCATTTCACTCGTCTCTCATAATCACCGTCTCCTTTAGCCTAACCGGCATAACCGTGGGACGTAAAACTCAAAGATTTCATTTCAAAGATTTACAAGTTCCTTATTGAACGTGGAAACAAGTTTAAAAAAAAAATAATAACAGATGTATAAGGAAAATCAAGGAATGAAGATAAGAAAGCTGTTGCACTGGAATTGCAAACTGATGTATTTAGATTGAAGCTCGATATTGAATTCTTTAAAAAGGATTACCATGTTTCAGGTGTGTTTGCTTCATCTTTCACTAAGATAATAGATTATTATTTAAAGAAAAAACAGACACAACGATATTGTATTTGTAATATTTGAACCTTTCTGAGTGCGAGTGCACTTTCCCTCCCTTTCGTTGTTCATGCTGGAATAGCATAGTTAAAATCGTGACTTTTAAGATTTATTCTTTCTGGAGAAAGGGGAAGACGGTAGATGATGTCATTGCACGGGCAACAAATTGCCTAGGGCTGACCCTGATATGTACATGCAAGACAGGAATATAGGATGAGATAATTTCAAGCAATGTAGGGTGTTTCAAAATGAATATTAGGGTTTAGAAACTATAGTATCAAATACAATTAACTTACAATATATATATATACACACAGAGGGTTGATTAATTCGTGTGTCAATTTCATTTGTTCACTGTGCAAAAGTGGTATGAGTGAAGCCGTGCAATTTGGCGTAACTTTAGACGAAGGACATAAGTTTTGTTTCGCCATAGAAACATGTCACTTGTACTAAAGATTGAAGAGATATAGGGTCAAAGGTCAAATTTCGATTTTTCCCTTATGGGATTGCAATGGTAAATTCTGAAAGAGCTTGAAAAAACGTAAATCGAAGTGATAACAAAGAAAAAGCTTTATGCTATGATTCTACGTATGTCGCAAGCCGACCAAATATGAGTCAATCAAGTGCCATGGTCATGGGTCACTGCCAGATCAAGGTCACAGGTCACCTTGAGAACCCATTTGAATACACTGAAAACAACGCAATGTCCGTACCTCATCATGTCAAATGGATTCTCGAGGTGACCTGTGACCTTGATCTGACAGTGACCCATGACCATGGCACTTGATTGACGCATCTTTGGTCGGCTAGCGACATACGTAGAATCATAGCATACAGCTTTTTCTTTGTTATCGCTTCGATTTACGTTTTTTCAAGCTCTTTCAGAATTTACCATTGCAATCTCATAAGGAAAAAAAATCGAAATTTGACCTTTGACCAAATATCTCTTCAATCTTTAGTACAAGTGACATACTTCTATGGCGAAACAAAACTTATGTCCTTCGTCTAAAGTTACACCAAATTGCACGGCTTTACCTCATACCACTTTTGCACAGTGAACAAATGAAATTGACACACGAATTAATCAATCCTCTGTATATATATATATATATATATATATATATATATATATATATATATATATATATATATATATATATATATATCCAGAGTGCGGCACGTAAAACCGGCCCGTAAAGTGATCACATAAAATGAAATGTAATGTATTGAATATGACTACTCACCTTCACAGCAGCCTTCACAGCAGGTGCTGAAAGTGTCCTCCACCCACTTCAACACACATGTGAGCACGATTGAGGAGATTCATATATGCCCTTGTCAGTTCTTGTGTTGTAATGCTATTGGTGACATCCTGGATCCTGGTCTTGAGTTCTTCAATTGTGTGTGGATTTGTTTCGTATACTCTTCCCTTTAACAGTCCCCATAAGTAAAAGTCACACGTGTACAAGTCTGGTGACCGAGGAGGCCACAAGCCTTTGCTGATTGTCCTCTCTGGTGTAAACATCTCATGCACAAGGGACAATGATGCAGCTGATGTGTGGCATGTTGCACCGTCCTGCTGAAAGTAACATAACTGACGCTCCTCTTCGGTCAAGTGTGTATAAAACTCCTCCGGGATTCCCATATACACGCATCTTTAATTCAGGTGTGCAGACAGATGGTCGTCTGTTCCTGGGAGCATTTTGAACCGATCCTGTACGCCGCCATTTTTCAATCAATTCCTGAATGGTGCTTTTTGCTGGCACAGAACGTCCTGGAAATTTCTCCCGAAACAAATTCTTTGTTTTCACAAAAGATCCAGTGAGAATGAACCCTTCAACAATGGCAACACGCTCGGGTATCGAATACGGCATTATCACACTGACACTCACCCGGCTTAACACAACGAGGCCTTTTTCTCAACTGGTTTCGACAAGTTTCACTGGCTGCGGCTGCACGTGACTGCTGCAGGTCACGTAAGTCGACCCGACCTCGACACGCCATCTCTTGGTAGGAAGGTAGATTATTTAAGTGTTGCCAAAAACACAATATACCAGAATATTACGACGGGCCGGTTTTACGTGCCGCACCCTGCATATATATATATATATATATATATATATATATATATATATATATATATATATATATATATATATATATATAAAATTGAAAATCACTGTTTGTGACTAAATCTCCTAATCCGTCCGACCGATCTCGATCGGAGGTGGTATAAAATATAAATAAAACATAATAAATCCTGAATCACTCGATCGATCTTGATCAAATTTTCCACATAGATGAGGTTCAGGCCTGATATCATTATATATATATATCAATTTATATAAGACTGAAAGTGACTATTTTTGTAACTTAATAACTCAGCGTTTCCCAACCGGTGAGCCGCGAAAGGGCCGCTGGTGTGCCGCGACGAAATCTAGGTGGTTGTCTCGTAGTCGTGTATTGTCAAGTTTTTATGCACTTAACGAACAACTTCTTCTATTCTTTCTGTCAGAAGAAAGTGAAAATGTCGATTTCCTTAGTGATGATTCTTGGTGCAATACTTTTCTTACCGACATATTGCAAACATTGAACACCCTGAATAAAAGCATGCGGGGAAAAATAGGAAAATATCCTAACCTTAAGTTATCAAATTTGCTCATTTAGGGAGAAACTCTCATTTTGGGAGGTCAGAATTAAAAAACAAAACTGTGACATTTGAGATTACAAAGTCTGTAAACTTGACCAAACCTCTCAACACTCATTTCTAGAGATCTGCGCGGATATAAAATGTCGCATCCGCATCCACAGCATCTCTATCCACACCCGCACCCGCAGATAATGAAGTAGCAAATATATACAACTTACATATTCTATAATAGTCATGATTTCGAAAATTTTTTAAAACACATTTTAAATAGTTATTGAAAAGAGCAATAAAAGGACAACTCCCTCGTGTCATTTCTTGTCCATTTGCTGTCACTGAGTCACAAGCTTCAAACATTTTCATTTTGATTTTAGTTATTTTTCAACCGGTTTTAAAACTTCTAATTCAAAACAAACGTTCTTAGTGCTCTTCCCAGCATCATTAAAAATTTCATAGCGTTTTTTAGGTAGGAAAAAGATGTATGAAACCATATCCGCAACTTTATCCGCTATCCGCACAGAAGCGAAATATATCTGCAGATACTCATTTTGCTGTGGATATCCGCATCCGCGCAGACTTCTGCTCATTTCAGACATTGTCTTTGTTGTGTACCAATGTTGAGAAGTATTTTTCCTACGCTTCAGTTTAATTTATTTGAGTGGGTGAGGGACTCCTTTTCGCCTTCTGTCCTACAGTCAGCAGAATAAAATTTACAGGAAATAGTGAATTGGTCGATGTGAGGAATGACCGAGGTTTGAATCTCCAGCAGTCACAACAAGACAAGGCTTCATTCTGGGTTTCTCTCCGGAGAGAATATCAAGCTATTTCTACAAAGTTCATATTCCCTTTTCTACATCCTACTTAAGTAAAGCAGGATTTTTTGCAATGAACACAATCAAGTGTAAAAACGTGTCACAACTGTTAACTCCGGAACACGACATGAGGGCGTGTTTAACAACTATCAGTCCCTAAGTGAAGATTATGAAAAACATCAAGCTCAATTCGCACATTAATTTTGCTTCGTGCACCAATTTGTTACACTTATTTTTTGAAAAATTGAAACCTTCATATATTATTATTAAACAATTGCAACCTTCAATAGATATTATTGAAATAATGTTACATTAATAATGTTATTAAACAATTCTAACTTTCATAAAATATTTAAAAATTGTAATGCAGATCAACGATGTCAATAAATTATGTTTCAGAATGTATTACTTTTCTGTACATTTTTAACGTTGAAAATAGTATTTGTTACCATTGTTATGACCATTATTGCTTCTTTAGAATATTGTTGCAGAATATTTTGTTAGTAAAATATTCATTCCTTTCGGTAAAGTGAACATGTATACAAATTACCTACATTTGTGTTCTAAAGTACAAGAAATTACCGTAGTTTATTCGTTATTTAGTGACCTTCCTTCTTAGTGAAAGGTTGGATACAGTTTTCGAAAAAGAAAGTGTATTTTTAAAAACCTGCGTCCTATATTTTAGTGCAATTGTTCTCTATTTTTAAATTAGAATGAAAAATAAGTATAATGGTATACCACGGGGGAAAACCAGCGATCAAGCTTTCTTCCCTGTGAGAAGATCAGCAATAATAGAAAAAATACCACGGTATTTTATATTTACGAATAAAATAATAATAATATATGAGTGTGCCGCGAGAATTCAAGTTACACCCGTAGTGTGCCGCAAGTTGAAAAAGGTTGGGAAACGCTGTAATAACTCTTGAACTATCCGACCGATCTCAATCAAATTTTCAAGATACATGAGGTTCGGATCTGGAAACATTTTCGTAGTTTCACTTTAAAGGTAGATTCTAGGGAAGGGGGAGGGGAGGGAGGGGGACGTGTAAATAAACACTAACAAAACTTAATAACTTTTGAACCAACCAACCAATCTCGATCAAATTTTTAGCATATATGAGGATCGGGCCTTGGGTGTTTTTTATTGTTTCACTTTGGGGAGGGGGAGGAGGAGATATGTGTAAGAAAAATTAAAATTAAAATGACTGCCTTTGTGACTTCATCACTCTTGAACCACCCGACCGATCTCAATCAAATTTTCAACATACAAGAGTTTAGAGGCAGGGATTACTTTAGGTTATTCACTTTGACGATGCAACGTAGGGGAGGGGGAGAGAAATTTAAAAGTGATAAAAATGAGCGATATTAGTATTGAATCCATAGTTTTCGGGTTCGATGAGAGAAACAGTGACACTTCTGATGTTGTTTCAATCTAAGTTCAGCCCTGATAGTTGAGGAGGGGGAGGATACAATGTAGGGGAGGGGGATAAACATTTAAAAATGATCGAAAATGACTAATATTAGTGTCGATTCCAGTTTTAGGAATACCTGAGATTGACAGTGACAATTCTGATGCCGTGTGCCGCACCACGAAGGAGGGGGAGGGGAGCTATATATATGATCGAAAATGACCAATATTAGTGTCAAATCCATGGTTTTCGGGGTCGCCGAGATGATCAATGATCTTTCCGATGGTGTTTAAATCGATGCCATTAAAAACCAAAACAGCATATTTCACGGGTACTAAACACATGAGATACGGAGTTGTGCATTTAAATTTTCATTTCAACCTAACGAAGTGGCTAATATATGCTAGTACGTTATAAAGCCAAAGTTTGTGTGTGTGCCTGGATAAACAAATACGGTGGATATGCTGTTGGACAAACGACAGGCGAAACGAGATGGACATTTTACATTTTTGATCACGTTATGAAATCTAGATATGTGATAGATTCTTCCAGAAGAGTGATAGCCTAGGGATAATTTATAACTCTATAAAGCTTACTGTTATTGATTTAATCGTAAACATAATTAAAAAGAACAGAAAAGGAATAATGAAACTTTTTATGCAACATTTCTATTCAATGTGAAATTAAACACTTATTTATGATCAAATATTATCTGTTCTGCTGGAATGATACTAAGAAGTACACAGGTTGCAATTTGTGAATTTCCACTATCGCACTGCCAAAATAAATCACTTCTACTTCACTGTAACGTCTGGTACAGAAAAAGGAAAGAACTCCAAGTACAATCTCCAATGAAGCACTTGTCTCCAAAATAGGATTCAAACTGAAATGAACTTCCAAAAGCTTCATGTAAGTTCAAATCCTCTAATTTTTAAATAATGGTCAACATCTCCTAAGGCCGCCGGTCTTCAATAACAATTTTCGAAAGAACGACTGCTGACTGCGTATCTCGTCTCTCCAATATCGATGTCTTTCTACTATAGACGTAATATGTAACTGGTCAGTAAATCTCCTTAGAATGATTTCCATATAATTTGCAGACGACTTTACCACAAAATTCCAGATCAGAAGGGCAAGAAAAGAGAAAGAAAGAAAAGAAGATAAAAGAAAGAAATGAAATATTTCAGTTTTATGGCCCCCAACTATACCATTTAGGCTAAAGGAGATGAGTTATTAATCTAAGTGAATGATTATAGAAGAATGGTTGGAATCAGAATGTAGGAGCACGCGTAAAACACGACCCGGTGATATCCACCACAAATTCACTTGAACGGAGATCGAACCAGCGACCTCATGCACCAGATTTAAGCTCTACTACTGAGCCGCAGTGCACCCCTTAGAAGGCCAAAACAGACTATATTGCCAACATCAACAAAGAATCACAATATGACAAGGGACAAACCATCATCTGACTCTTAGATTTTACAGTATATTCAATAAGATATAAAATTTTGACTATACAGCCGAATTAAATTAATTATTTCTTATTCACGACGCATGTCTTTATGTTCCACTTTATATTGATATCATTTTATCGTTGATTTGCCCCTAAAATAGACTTCTTCATTTGAAATGTACAAAAGCTTTGAGCAAAGCGTCGATAACCACCAAAACTTCTCACTAACAAGGGACATCACCTAGGTGTCCGGCTCCAATTTCAATGAAATTTTGTTTTCTGATAGAAGGCATGTATGCATTATTTGTGATGACAGAAATTTTTGCCATGGTGCATGTTTTCTATTTTTTAAATATTTTTTAAGAGTTGTGATGTGGTTATTAGAGATTACTGCAGAAGTCCCTTCCAACCCTTTGTAAACGGAGTGTTAGTGAAAGAACAAGCATGTAGATACGTATGTATAAGGCCTAGGGGAAAGTCGTATGGTATGTATGACCTTGACGGCAGCCATCTTGAAATCTGCCATTTTGAATTAAAGTCAAGTTTTTTTAATAGGAATAAGGTAATATGATACATAGTTTCAAGCTAGAATTTAATCAGAAAAACAAAGGTGAAGTTAGTTTTAAGATACGCCCATTTGGAGAAAAGTTACAGGCATATTAATTGTTTATACTTACCATGTGCGTAAGTCCCTTACCTCCGCTCCTAACCCGTGTATTAATGATAATAAGTGGATAAAAGCTTCGGTAATACATATCATGTCTAGAGGCAAGTGTTGCGGTAAGTATAATTTTGAGAACAGCCATCTTGAAATCTGCCATTTTGAATTAAAGTGAAGTTCTGAAAATGAAAACTATGGCATGTGACACCTCAGTTTAATAGCAATTTTTCACAACAAGCCAATGGTATGCTTATTTTTGTTCTATAGTTAACCAGTATGAATTTAGGACTGCTTCTAATGTGCACCAAACGTCCATTATTCGACCTTTCAAATTGGCAACACTCCTAATTTTCACCGCATGTCTTAAGATTCCAACTGCACTTTGCAATTGTTGACATGGCTCATGTTTTCTAAATTTATTACACTTTTTAAGAGTTGCGATTTGTCAGTTCATGAATAGTGTTGGAATAAGCATTCAGCAATCTTTCTACAAGTCCCCCTTAGGCCTCAGTGAATTTGGCACATCAGGTGTGCTTTCTCATTTATTTGCATAGCAAATATGCTAACGATACATCAGTAGCTGTTCAGCTGTTCTTTGTGTAATTGCCCCCTTATAGGTGTGGTATAATTGGTTTTGGCTAATTTTGACCATGGCGTACCCGTGATACAATTTTGGAAAAAATATGCGACTGTAGGGTTAAAACGACATCTAAAATTATATTTTCATAATTGTGCTCGCATGCCATCATAGGTCAAAAGGGCTCAATATTGAATCAAATTTTTGAGGGGGAAAATGGTCGGGGAAGCTTTTTTTTTTTTTTATAAAGCCCTTGTATACACCTATACCTACATCCAAGTTTGAACCAAATCGATTGAGCCATTCTTGAGAAATAAATTAATCGTACTTTTTCGCTTTTGCGCCATTTTTCATGAACCAATGAGAGTTGAGGTTTGAAACGTGAGGGATTAATGTATCTTGAGGGTACCTACATACCACCCACTTGGCGTCGCGAGATTCATCCATTTCACTATACTTATCCACCCATGCCCTTTCCAGAAAATCTTACTTAGTGGTATCTTATGTCAGAAATCTTATGCACTACCAAAATCTCAACTGTCTAGCTGAAGTGATTTGGCCTGGGCGTTGATCAGTCACTCACTCAGAGCTTCTTTCATATACAGATAGAGGTATAAGTACAGTGAAACCTATGTTGGCCGCCATCGGTTTCATTGAAAAGTGGTCAACTTGGACAGGTGCCCAACTTACAGAAAATAAGTGTGATTGTTGTATTTTTAGAATAGGATTTCTAGTATATGTATTACCTGATTGTAAAATTTTAATAAGCAATGGCAAGACAGCTACTTTTAAATAATGTATGTAGAGTAATCATAACTATATATATATATCCTAGTACTAAAAAAATAACTACAGTATGTTTAATATGTGCACAGTATCGTCTAACTCTTGTTAATGAGCTGCTATTGTTTCCCTCGGAGCAAAAGGTGTTTTGGGAAAATCTTATGGAAATTCATATCTCGAAACTTCCTCTACCCTTTGACAAGTCGTCAGGTGCTAATAGTTGACAATTGAGATGGTCAGCTTTAAATTTTAGCATTTTCCGGAATTACTAAACTCCTCACTGATAAAAGGAGCCGAAATAGCTAATGGTTTTACCAAAATACGTAGGGTAAACAGATACGTACAACCATTTCCTGAATTCCTGTACGTACTTTTTCTTATTCACATCTTCCCTCACCACTCCTTTATTAGGGTAGTGTTCTGGCTATTGATCTCAGGAACAAATCATGGGAATAAATGATTTTTTTGTTTTCAGTCACAAATACAGAACATCTACCTCTCGTGTGGAAATACGAGAGAGTTATAAGAAGAATAACAAAACGGTATTGATACGCAGGTAAATTTACCATTATCATCATAGGGTAAACGTTGCATCAATCCGGCCAACTTCCAAGATAGACAGGTGGCCAACTTACAAAGTTATAAGTAACGAATGTCTTATGGGAAAATGCAGGTTCAAGACGAACCAGGTCAAGATGAGCAGATGGCCAACTTAGAGAGGTGGCCAAGTTGACAGGTTTTACTGTATATTGTTTTAAAGTGTACTCAATCACGCAGTCGGGCCGCGGTGGCTCAGTGGTAGAGCGTTCACCTCTGGTGCTTGGAGTCCCGGGTTCGATCCCAGTCCCCACCAAGTGAACTTTGTGGTGGACAAACACCGTGTGCATGGGATTCCTTGGGGTTCTCCCGTTTCCTCCTACTTTCTTCATTTCATTCATTACTCATCATCACCGTCTCTTTTAGCCTACCCGGCATAACCGTGGGACGTAAAACTTAAAAATTTCATTTCATGTTATCATATTCAATCACGCAGTCAAATTCTTGCACAACTAAAAGCTACAACTCATCTTCCGACCTTATTCCGCAATAACGAAACACGGACTACAATTGGGGGGCCCTGGTTCGATCCCAGTTCAAGCCAAATAGACTTTGTGGTAGACAAACAGCGTATATGTGGATTTTCTCGACCTTTCCGCGTATTCTGATACTTTCGTGATTCCACTATTTCGTTCAATGTTACCATAACTGTGTTCTTTAGTATCGGTGCATAACCGCAGTACTTAAACTGAAAGAGATAGTTAAAATGTAACATAAATCCTTATGCGTCAGCAGTTCGGAATCATTGTTGTTTACTTTCACTTTGTTTTGTTTACAACATATTAAATGAAAAAAGGAAAGACAAGATAAAGTAATGATGACAAGATAAAGTAAGAAATATATGAGAATAATGAAATAACAATAAAAATAACTTTGCAATAGACTTGATTCCAGGAACTACAAATCCACAATTCTTGAATAGAAATAGAATTATGCGAATGCCCCCACACCAGACTTCTGTTATTTGTGTCTTGAAGAAAAAGCGTTATATTGTTTCCTGGAAATGGGGATTTAATTTTTAATGTATGTGTAGGAGGAAATACTAAGAATGCTTTTCACAGAACTTTTAGTGAAAGAAGGAAACATTTTAAAAGATCTCGCTTGAGTTGTCAATCTCTTCATACTTCTCGAAGAAAAAAAAGGGGGAAGAAGAATTAAAGCTACATAACTAAATTTGTTAAATTTCTTTTCAGTATGTAAATAACTACAATAAGTGACTTCAAGTTACATAAAGAAGCTACGGCATTTATGAACTTCACGATTGTTAAGTAAGAAGCAACTGACTAATAAGTAAATACTTCAAAACGGGAAAAATTATAATGAGAAGGTTAAACTGAAAAAGGCTTTTCCTCTAAGAAAGAAAAAGAAAGAAACTCAAATACAAAATATTATTTCATGAAAAATGGCAAATGCAAGCCCTTTAAATAAATCACTTTATGTGCGATTAAATAAATAAAGTTTCCTATTTTCAAAATTAAAAAAAAAAAAAAACTAGTGGATTTCGAACAAATGATGTTTATGACATAGTTTTTACACATTTCTCACTAACTTCAATTTCGTTTTAAAATCTGTCTTAAGGGGGATGTCTGTGTTTGGGGTTAAAATTTTCGATTTTTGAAAAGTATCATTTTCAGAATCTACAGTCTTTGAAGTTTCATTGCCAGAAGTTTCATGTTCATATCACGTCAGGTTCCCTTCGAGTATGCAAATTATTGTGTACTCCTGTTGTATTTTCAGGCTTAAAAATATATTTTTTCAGTTTTCAGTTTATTTGATCATTCCATTCTTCTGTACTGATGTAGTAAATATATTTTTGCTTTGTCGTTCCGAAAAAATACACACTTCATTTTGCTTACTGTTATTTCTGCGTTCACAGTGCTTTGTTTTCCTTATTAGTCTGTGTTAGTAAACTTAGCCAATAGGAGGTAAATGTAGACTGAATTCCAAAGAAATTGATAGCTTACAGGTATATTATGGAAAAGCAATCAGGGAAAACGTTGGCAACCTTCAGAAGATGGAGAATGCAGTGTGAACAACTTACTTTCATATGTGTAAATATTCAGCTGACAAGAAACCAACGCATATATTTGTTCCAAAGGAGAGTTTTCCTGGAGTAGGTATAACAAATCTCAAGCAACTGGAGAACATTACGAACATAAGCACTCGTTGCCTGCTACAGTGATGGATGCTTTCAAACCTATCTATAGGGCTCTTGCGGATCCCCCTTTTCGGAAAAATCTTTGCATAGGAAAACACCGAACCCCAATGAAAGTTGCAATACACTGATATTTTTTTATTTAACAAATTCCCAGATACAACATAACTTACACAGGGAAATGTTAACAAAAGAAAGAAAAAACAAGGCAACAATAACAATAACAACATAGAACAGTGTCAGAAAAGAGTGTAAAAGTAATATTATTCCTTCAAAAGTCGTTTAGTTGCTCTATCAAACACCGAGTAGCTCGAAAATATGTCCACATCACTTGTTACTTGATAATAACAGTTTGGTATTCTGTAAAAAAACAGACCTCTGTATAACTGTCAACCTAGGACGGGCAAGATGGAATAGGTGGGTATTTAGGGTGATGCGGGAAGGGACATGTGAGGATAGTTCCTGAAGTAATATTTCCGATCTCAACTCTCCATTCACTATTTTATGAAGATATTTCAGGTCAGAGATAATTCTACGTACTTCCGGAGTTTGGATATTCAGATGTCGCAAGAGTTCCTTTTAGATACTATTCGAAGTGCAGAAACACGGAAACGGACTATAGCGATAAAGAAATTAAGAATAGAATCAAGTCTGGAGAGATGTGTAGGTGCTGCCATGGCCCATATGGAAGAACAGTATTCGATCTTGGGCGCTATTAAAGTTTTATAAAAAGTTGCAAATGACGAAACAGTGCGTAGATCAGTGAATCGATAAAGAAGTCCCAACATGCGCATTAATTCTTAAGTATTGAGGAGATGTGGTCAGAAAATGTGAGTTTTGAATCAAAGATGACACTAACGAGGGAACCTATCCAAGTTTAACTCTGACTTCGAGTCGAGATTATGGCCGTTGGATACCTTGTCCCAAAAGAACATAACAAGAAAAGGGATACATCCTCGATCGCAACCGTTGCGGAGATATAAGCTTGAAAAGTTCGAAATCGAGCTTCGTACTAGACATTACAAAGTCGGATTCTGGGTCAGATTTTTCGAAAACGGTTGGATAAGGAAACTCAGCGAATACATATCAAATTAGTGTGGGGAGCCCAGCACCTTTTGAATAAAAAATTTGTGTCCCCGAGGCACTCGCAGGGTCCCAGGCGGGCTTCCAACTCAAAATTTGCAAATGGAACCGGGGGTCAAGTAGCATACTGTATGAAAGCTATTGTTAAATAAAAGAAGATAGAACAAATCTGAACTCTCTACGATAACCCTGTGCAAACGGGCAACTGGTCAAAATGTCAATACAAAAAATGAAATGAAATGAAATCTTTGAGTTTTACGTCCCACGGTTATGCCGGGCAGGCTAAAGAAGACAGTGATGATGAGTAATGAATGAAATGATGGAATGAAGAAAGTGGGAGGAAACGGGAGAATCCGAGGAAACCCAAGCACACGGTGTTTGCCCACCACAAAGTTCACGTGGCGGCGACTGGGAACGAACCCAGGACCCCAAACACCAGAGGTGAACGCTCTACCACTCAGCCACCGCGGCCTCCAAAGTGTCATACCTTGCACTTTTAAACGTGTTTTTCTGTTTTGTTATTGTTGCAACTTAACCGATTTAGAAGAGAGGCCATACATTTTCTGATGTAGGTTGTATTGACATTTTGACCAGTTGCTCGTTTGCACAGGATTATCGTAGAGGGTTCAGATTTGTTCTATCTTCTAACTAACTAACTAACTCTATGGCCTATGGAACCCGGAGGTTCAGTGCCGCGTTCACAAAAGCTCTCCACTGACTTCTATCCTTAGCTAATTGGATCCAGTTTCTACTTTGTATTCCAATCTTTGCGAGATCCATCTTAATATTATCCTCCCATCTGCGCCTAGGTCTTCCTAATGGTCGTTTTCCTGTGGGTCTACCAGTCAAGACTTTGAAAGCGTTTCTACTTTCTTCCATTCTAGCTACATGACCTGCCCACCTAAGCCTCCTAGACTTGACGACCCTAACAATGTTGGGTAAACCGTATAAACTATCTTCTTTTATTTAAAAATAGCTTTCATACAGTATGCTACTTGACCCCCGATTTCATTTGCAAATTTTGAGTTGGACTCCGCCTGGGACCCTGCCGGGGAATTTTTCATTCAAAAGGTACTGGGCTCCCCACACTAATTTGATATGTATTTGCTGGGTTTCCTTACCCAACCGTTTCCGAAAAATCTGACCCGGAATCTGACTTTGTAATGTATAGTATGGAGCTCAATTTCGAACTTTTCACGCTTATATCTCAGCAATGGTTGCGATCGAGGATGTATCCCTTTCCTTGTTATGTTCTTTTGGGACAAGGTATCCAACGGCCACAGTCACGACCAGTAGCGGCTCGATACCATAATCTGAGGTAGTTCTGCACAGTGTGTTTTTTGTGTATTAAATTTCCCGTTTGCAGTAATTAATTATAAAATCTACATGAACCGCATATCTTTTAGCACTCTAATTGTTATACATAAATGACAATTATAATTGAAATTAACAAATATATATACACCTTTACTGTATAGCAACCAAAACACTACTGTTTTGCTTATTAAGTGTCAGTGGCGTATTTAGGATTTTGTTCCGGGAAGAGCTATGCACAGCATATGAATAAGCACTTAATTTTTCCTTTGGGATGCCTACAAGTTTAAATAAATTTCGGGGGATCTTGAGCCCTATAGCTCCTCTCTAAATACGCCACCATTGCGTGTAACAAACTTTAAAAATACCATACCCATATCGTAAGAAACACTGTTTTCAGATATCATAACAATTTCGGATTCACGTAATGTCTACAGGTAGAAATTGTATTAATACTGCTGAATTATAAATATTTTATCGTTTGTAAATAGTCTATCCGACGTGTCTTCTGCTGTACAAAATGTCCTATTACTCAATCATTAAAGGTCGGCATGATGGATATGAAATCACGCTCGATTGATAAGGTACCCAAAGCATTGATTCTTTCCTGACATATTGTGCTTCCCGAAAATGTTTTAACTATTTTAAAATTAGAGAAGTAACGTTTTGCTTCAGCTATTGTCGTTGGGGTAATTGAAGAATTTCCAAAAGGTTTACGGTTTCCTTAAAATTGTCACACAAATTGTGTTCGTTCAGAAAATTTGCACAAACTTGAACATGGAATACTATTACAGTAGAGCGTCGATTATCCGAACGTCGGTCAACCGAACGACCGCTTAACCGAACTGTGTACTCGCTCGCACCTGTTACTCTCCCACCCTACCGTCCATCATCCCCCTCACTCCCAAACCAAGTTTCCCACAGTAGTCGCCGCACTGAGCCATCGCTGGCGGAACATTGCTTCTAATGGGGCCTTCATAAGGCGCTGCTGACCGGCCAAGCCGCCAGTCGCTGTGTTTCAACATGTACAGTTCGATTATCCGAACAAACCAGTTTTCCGAACACCCATGTCCCCCAATTACTTCGGATAATCGACGCTCTACTGTACTTTCAAAGCGCACAACAATTACACTGAACACCGTTATCAAAAACAAGAGAAGGGAGCCTCATATACATCACGTCGTATGTCTTCGGCTTCTTCGGAAGTATTCGTGAGTTCTGAGCTGCTGGGAGTGCAGCTCTAGTAAATCCTATCTAAGAGACAAGGAAAACGTAATACAGTGTGGCTGGTGAAGATTTTATTTTCAGTGCTAAAGAATAGTGCAATCCGTGCACAGCTCTTGCAATATTATTAAGCTTCAGAAGGTGTTTCCAGTAATACTACGATATGTAGCATATCCAGCAGTACAATTTCAGGACACCGTTAGACCAAATATCATCATTACATGTTATTATCTTGATTAAATTAAACACAATTCAACTCAATTGAAAATACATTTGTGCCACTAAAATAGCTGGTAGTTCTGCAGCTCTGCAGCACTTATAGGCAAGCCGCCCCTGGTCTCGACTCGAAGTTAGAGTTACACTTGGATAGGTTGCCTTGTTAGTGTCATCTTTGATTCAAAACTCGCATTCTCTGACCACATCTCCTCAATACTTAAGAATTCAATGCACATGTTGGGACTTCTTTATCGATTCACTGATCTGATCTGTTGTCATGTTAGATTGAATCAAGTTTAAGTCTTTGTAAGAAATGTATGTGTGTGACACATGGACCTATGTTTGTAACATGAAATCTGAAACACACATATTCATATAGAAAATCATTTGGGTTGCTAACTAATCACGCATATGAGGCGTCTAAGATGTATTTCGATGATAAAGTTGGGTAAAAGAAGATTAACTAACATCATTAACTAAAAAAAAAAAAAACATAAAAGTTTATAAAATCCAGTACTATCTAATAAATTTAGCTAAGATATACTAGTCTATCTTATTGCATTGTAATACAGCTGTTGAATTAATGTTATATTGCATATAGCTACAGAGTTAATTGTGCATAACACCTAAATCTCCTACTTTACCTAAAATATCTCCAACATTTTGGTGAAGTGCGGTTGCATTTTAAATTGGGACTGTTTTCTACTTGTTCGTATGCTACCACTGAATTGCATGTTCCACTTTTCTCATTCCCTTTAACATTGAGAAATGTTTGCCAATTCCATTTAATCCATCTTCTGCAACCTAAGAAATAGTTCTGCAAAGAGAATGGATGACATTGATCGTTTCTCGTCAAATCAATCACGTAGATTGCAGGTTCAGGTGCATATATTTTATTCTCTGAATCGATATCTATTAAAGGGCGAAACAGGTGGTTGTTGATGCTAATACTAGTAGTGACTGACTTTCTCAAAAGATTGTTCTTCCTCGGTTGTTTTGATTATATGGATAGATTTGTGTTACTTACACAAACAGAAGCCTATATATGTTTCCTGTTGTTATATTGTATTTAAATGATTTATTCTTATTGTAGATTTTTTTATTTATTCCCACTGACTCGTAAAGAGAAAAACGTTTCGTACTTATGTCCTTGATGGAACTCTGTACTCTTTCTAACACAATGTAGCTATCTCGGGAACAAATAAACGCACAAAAACTATCTATAAAAAGACTCAGATGCTCATCTTGGATTTCCTTTTTGTTTGTTCGTTTGTTTGAATTAAGCGTTTCTTTTCAGCGCTGAGGCTATATCAGACGTAGACCTACAGTTTAAGGCGGCTTTGGAACCAATTTAATACATTCAAATGTTGTAATGGTCTCCCACTGGAAATCAAACCCAGGATTATGTGTACCAAAGGCTCACGTGCTAAGCACTAAACCAACGGAAGAGGTTTCAGATTAAGAACCAGCACTCATTACTTTCTAATTTTCAGTCTCATTACATGCGTTTCAGTAGTATCTCGAAAAATCTATCTGGGAGGCTTCGATTGTATCTAGACAAAGAAAATAGTTATAGCATAATGGACTTCAGGTTCGGAATCAAGAACCGTTACCTACCGTCCATTTTTATATTACAACCTGCTTGTTTGTGACGTTGTCAAGAAACTAGCTTGCGTGGTTTCGATTAGCCACATATCAAAGCTAACTTAACTGGGGAAAAAGTACACTATTGCAGAATTCGACTCTAGTTGGGAATCACTCAAACAGCGCCCTCTGATGGTAAGTTGGAAATCAAGTAACCTAAGTTTGTCTACCTAGGTATGTCTATAAAGTTCCTTTTCTTAATTGGTGCTTGCTTTGGAGTTTAACAGTCTTCCAGCAGCACCAAGGCGATATGGGACGCGGACTTATAGATTTTACGGAGAATTCGAATCGCATGAGCTCCCATCGAGAAAAGAACCAGGATCTTCCATGTCAAAGGCGTGTATGTTATCTAGATAGTTACGAGGGAGGTCTTACCTTTTGTTGTTTTTACGTCGTGTTTAAAATGTTTTCTTAAGTATGCAAGGAAGATACCAAACTCCCATTTATGATACCCAACAGGCAAGGTTGAGCGGTCCATGCGGCTAGGCTAGAGATCTAAGACCTATCTGTTGCAGGTTTGAATCCCGCTCAGTATACGGATTTTAAGTCTTTTCATCACTCATCATATTCATTCTTCACCGTTTCTTTAAACCTAATGGAAACAACCAAAAGACGTAAAATTCATGAATGAATAAAACCATTTATGATAGTAACTGCAAAGAATATGGTGTTACTTTTCTTATTCAGACAGTATGACTGTTTCTCCGAACAAGCTTAATATGGAGTCGTATACTGATTGTGACATCTGTATCGATATTTCACAGGGAAATTCCTTGTATCGAGAAAGTAAAAAAGTGTTGATGATGCAATGTTAGCGTATGCTTAGCAGACGAATAAGAAGGCACTGAAAGCACGACAAAATTAACTTGCAACCAGACTAACACGTATTGGATCCTAGGAAAATTCGTTTGGGCAAGTATAAGAAGAAACACAACGTATTGTCGGCACCCACGCAATAGATTTTACAAAGAAATACGTGGTGCATAAGGTATTTCAAATGCAAAGGGCAAAAGTAGATCTTGTTTCCAAAAGTGTAATTTAACAAATTCAGTATTGCCTATTGTTCTTAGCACTTAGTTATGCAATTGCACACGACAACGTAAATCTAGAAAACACTTATACAGGGTGTTTCAAACCAACACCAACAACGTTTGGGAGGTGATTCCTGACACCAAAATAAGACAAAAAGTATAGACCAACCTGGGTGCGCAAATGCTTCCTTTCGGAGTTATAGGCTGCCGAAAACATGAAAAATGAACTATAGCTCCAAAACTACAGGACCTACCATACTCAGTTCAAGAGTTTACTTAGGAACTAGTATGTGCCCTATCCAAATATCCAAGTTTCAGAATCCTGCGGTACTTCCGCAATAATTTTTATGAGGGTAGTTAGAAAGTACTTCAAATTATATGCCCGTAGCCAAACTCCCTCTCTAAAAATTGCTTCGTGAATACCTTAGTATTCTGAAACATTCATTTTTGGAAAGCCAACATATTAACTTCTAAGTGAAGTCTTGACCTGACTGGCAGACTCCATAGTTTTGAAGTTATGGGTCTTTAAAGTTCATTTATTCATGTTTTCGGCAGCCTAGAACTCCGAAAGGAAGCATTTGTGCATCCAGGTTGGCCTATACTTTTTGTCTTATCTTGGTATCTGGAATCACCTCCCAAAACGTTGTCGGCGTTGTTTTGAAACACCCTGTATTTGGTGTTCGATATATACCATTACTGGTAGAGAGATGACCTCTGGTATGCATGGTCCCTGGTTCGATAATAACTCGCGCCAAGCTTTTTAAAAAGTGAACACTTCTTTGGAAATAATTTTTAAAATTAGACTGTTTTCTCGAGACATTCGAGACGAAATGAGACATTTTACTAGTACTCCCGTCTTGTTTTGTGTCTGAAATCGAGAATCCTAGAGGAATTAGGTATTTGTCTCGCCTAATCTCAATTCTACAAAGCGTGTCTCGTTTCGGAACTAGCTTAGTTTTGAAGACGAGAAGATACTCAAAACATGTCTCCTTTCGTGCGCACCTCTAGCCCTGTACGTGGACGTCTCTATGAAATTTCGATATTCATGCTTGAATCATTATATACAAGGACTGTTCATTTAATTCCAGATTTTTCAATAACTACTAATTATAGCTCGAAATCTTCACGTCAGAGGCATGGGGCAACGTCTCATATTCACGTCACAGATAATTTGAATTCAGGTAATGTTGATTGAGACAAGATTGCCTATGATATGTTGCGTGATCCGTGTCAGATTATGAAATGAGTAATCGAAAGCAATAGTGAGTTTGTGATAAACTTTATTTTAACTTGGAAGACATTGTTACAGAGATGTACGAATCTTGCAATTGGTATTTGATGATGTATCGATGAGTCGCGTAAGATCTTTCAGTGGTTTGCATGTTTCCAAGCTCGAAGGATGTCGTAGAGGATTACTTTCGTACTGATCGCTCATCCGTGAGTCGGAATGAGGAGAAAATCACCCAGATTAGTTCACTTATGAGATCCGGTCTTCCACTGACTGCCCTTCAAATTGCGGTTGACTTAAATATTTCCATCGGCTACACCACCAAACCTTACCTAAAGGCTTAGGAAAGCCATGTATCGATGATCTTCGTACCAAAAATTTTTACACAGAACCAGAAAGACATTCATATAAACATTCCTAACAGTCCCAACTTTTGACGTTTCAGGTCAGTATTATAGCAGAGGATGAACTAAGAGCTTACAATCGTCAACTAACTAAGGGCTTACAAGTACGTCTCTAATACAAGATGATGTTGTCTTAATGGAAGCTACCTGGATCCTCAAGAACTAAAAGGACCAGACAATCCCAAATGAAAGTGCTACTGATTGTTTCTTGACATTGGAGGTTGTGAGTCAGGAATTTGTTGCTTGTGACCAAACGATCAATAAGGGATCTACACTACTGTGTTATAGCGGTTACATAATTATGTTCCTTGTAATCTACAGAACCAGTGGGTGTCTGGATAGTGGCATTTGCACCATGACAATGCTCTGTGTCACACTTCAGAAATAGTATCAAACTTTTTGGCCAAAAGCTACATAATTGTCACACACCATCTTCTACTCCTGGATCCAATTTTGTGTGATTTTTTTCCTGTTTCCAACTATGTAATACACCATTAAAGAAACACGATTCGACACCATCCAAGATGTCCAGGAAAATACGACGAGAGAAATTACACGTGTTAGACAACAGACGTTCCACGACTGTTTAAAGCGATAGTGACAAGATTGGAATTGGCGTGTAAATGCATCAGGAAACTACGATGAAGGCCACAAGCACAAATAGGTGGTAAATCGCCCCCATGATTTTTAGGAAGATGCTATAAAAGTACGAGTGCAGGGACGACTTACAATTCATTCGTGCTTCTTTCCTTCAAAGTATCTATTTGATGAATCTACACAATGATTACAACCTTGTCGCATCGCTGGAAGCAGTCCTTACACGATTGCTTTGCAATGTGCAGGAGTTCCCTCGTCGGATTATCCTTTGTATCCTGGATTATATACATGGTAATCAAAATATTGGAGACACCAAAAGTTTTCTTGGTTGTAACACTGAGGACGCATATTCAGCTCCTAGCAATCACTAGTCGTATATGAAACGATCGTCTGTAACGTGTCAATCTAGGTAGACAGAGATGCATGCTGAAATGGACGAATAGTGGTGATACAAAATGGGAGACTACTCTGAGCTTCAAAGAAGCAAAATTGTGAGCCAGCTGTGAATTGGCGCAAGCGCATCTAAGTTGGCCAGTGTTAGTTGCATCACAAAATACAATGTCCAAAATGATGATCTATAGAATTCGTAGCAAAACAACAAGAGCAAAGAGTAATAGTAGTCAGTAGAGGAATCTCAGTGCCAGGGATCGTGAGCATTGAAAAGGGTTGTCACCAAGGATCTAAAGCTACTGCGGAAGATCAACATATGTACTGTGTACATATAAAAAGAGAATAAAGAAAGGAGTTATGGAAAAGTAGTACGTATAACTGTTCTGTTTCGTGTTAAATTCCCACGATGATCGTCGAAGGTGTTTCTCTGCAAACTGTGCATCACATCACATTATACCATACAGATATTTTTGTTAGAGCTGTGAAAGTACTCTAATGAGGAAAATTCAATTGTGTGGTGCCATAAAGTTTTACAGGCATACAGTACATTTGTGGTTTGATATTAATGTACGGGCGTCTCTGGTGGGGAACAAGGGGGCGCGTCCATCCCCAATATTTTGAAGTACAAAATATTCAATATTTTATTCTAATTTAATTTATTTACTAACGACAGAATAACGTATAAATAATAATTATTTGGAATATAATATTCAGGCTGTGAAACGATTATAACAGAGTTCTTGATATAGCTCTGGGGGTCCGTGAAGGTAAGGAGAAAGGTAGCAAACAGAATCGAAAATAATAAACAGGTTGGGCTAGATAGTACCATATAAATCATTTTCTTTGATGCCCCCCTCCCAAACAAATACATGCCAGAAACGCCAGTGTATTAATCAATGTACACTATATTTAATGTACAACTTTGTCTAACTTCAAGACTTGTGTTAAAATTCAAGGAAATGGCATATTTATTCACATTGTGAACGAAAATTTTTAAAAACGAAAATGAGAGTGGTTATAAAACATTTTACTTTGCATGTATTCCATAATCCCTTCCAGTAGCGTAGCCAGGATGTGTGTTTGGGGGGGCCCAAGTGCTGCTATAGGTACATATAGAAACATTACAAACAAAGAAATATATAAACATAAAAATATATAAAAAATTACAAACGTCAAAGTACCAAAGTATATTGTCGGACTTCTTTGGGGGGGCCCGGCCCCTCTGGGCCCCCCCTTCCCTACGCCACTGATCCCTTCCTACAGTTTCTGCAGAACTTCAAGACACCAACGAGGAGAAATGCATTATACTAAAGCATTTTCAATTACCTAATGACGAAGTCAAGTGAATCATTTACGGAAATTAATTTTCTGAGGATGTTGGAAATGATTTGTGGGCGCAAGGTGTTCAATAAGATATGTGAGAGTGCGTAGGAAAATCTTGTCCCTAAAACCCGTTCCCAGGGGCTCCTAAACCGGCCTAAGCTAGTATTGTTGCTATGCTCATGCTCTTAGACCGCTACCGGATGTAGAAACAAGATGAAACATGCCTTTTCCTCCTCTTCTTCGCCTTCTTGGATTGTATTGTGTAGCTATTTGAACGCCCTGCCACTCCTGCGAAGCTAAGAGCGGAAGCTTCTCGTAGGTTATGAACTGAAGCTGTGATATTCAATGATCGAAGCTTCCCACCAGATTGTGTGAAATTGGTCTTAGTTGCTAAGGTGAATATTGTATTTCATGATTTTTTTTAAAACGTGGGATGAGAAACCGTATATGCAGGTGGTCTCATAGACTGGACGCTGAGTGGTTAGTTTCGAAACACATTCCCATAGAAAACGTTGTTTAGTAATCAAAATCATGAAACATGCTGTTGCTAAGTGTTAGGACCCCCTGTGGGATCACTTACGCAGAGAATTCAAAGATCAAATTATGCCAATGTACTTGCTGCTTGTATTGAAGGCGTGATGAGATATTGGTTTGAAACACATTCCCATAGAAAACATTGTTTAGTAATCAAAATCACCTATGCAGAGTACCTCAAGATCAAATTATGCGAACGATTTTGAAGTTAGACACATACACGCCTTAAGGTCACACGAGAAATTAGATGTGGTTAATGCGACCCCAATTATTGAAGTTCACATTGCATTGTAGTGTGAAAAAAAGACACGTGTACAATGTAAGATTAGAAGCCGTGATGAGATATTTTTTTCGAAATACATTCTCATAGAAAACGATGACTAGTATTCAAAGTCATTTTTTGTCCTTTGATCGAAATGGTCTTAATTGGTAAGGGGGAACAGTTGTTATGTGATATAGTATTGTATACTTATATATTGATTGGCCTTGAGTCCCCTGTACTATAGTAAACGCTATTTATCGTTCGAAGCTCCTCATTTCGAATCACTATAATGTTTTCAAGTGTTCAATGCTCTCCCTCTCTCTCATTGAGAATTGAACCCGGACCTCCATGTAAGTAAAGATGTGTTAATTAGTAATCAAAGTCACTTTTGCAGATAAGGCAAGTATGAAATTACGTTAATCGATCTTAGGAAAGATGTGTTAATGGTTGTATGAATAATCGAACTCTAATACTGAACAAAGTGATATTGAAACGTAAGAAAAAATAAAATATCTTTAGCTTTCAACGGGAATGGAGCTTAGGACTGTATGTATGAAACCTTCGCTAACCAATAAAACATCAAATTTTCAGCGGTAATCGATTAGCCTTGGGTACCATTGAAATCCCTAATGCTGAACAAGTGGCATTAAAAGGTAAAAACAGAAAATATGTTTTGCTTTCAACGGGAATCGAGCTTAGGACTGTATGTATAACACCCGCGCTAACCACTATAGCATCAAAATTTCAGCGGTAATCGATTAGCCTTTGGTCCCATGTACTATAGTTAGTGCTCTCAAACGGGTCGGGTTACGGATCGGGTCGGGTCAGGTCAACTCGGGTCGGGTCAGCTCGGGTCGGGTTGTCGGGTCGAGTTGTCACGTCGGGTTATTCAGGTCGGGTGGTCGGGTGGGGTCAATCGTGTCAGCTCACTAGCTGCCTAATTAAAACTAGCAATTTTCAATTGATTTTTATAGAAACCATAAATCTATTTTGAACACTTGCAGCTAGTGTTTTTATGGTAAATGCTTATTTTTGTACTTGTGTGTACTTTAATTTTTAAATGTGGAAAATTGATTTTACCAATCGACTGTAATATTAATATCTACGCCAATATGGAGTCTGGATTTAGAACAAAACTAAAAGTTGTTTAAGCAAGGCCAAAAGAAAGATTGGATATGGACGACCAAGCCCAAGTAGGGCCGCGATGGCTCAGTGGTAGAGAATTCATCTCTGGTGCATGGTGTCCATGGTCCGATCCCAGCTTGTGCTAAGTGGGCTTTGTGGTGGAAAAACGCCGTGTACTGGGTTTTCTCGGTTTTCTCCTATTTCCTCCCACTTTCTTCATTCCACCATTTCATTCATTTCTCATAGTCACTATATCCCTTAGCCTCGGTGCAGAATTGAGTGACCTTAAACTGAATATTTCATTTTATTTCACCAAGTCCAAGGACATCGATACAAGAACAAGATAAAGATTGGATATGCAAGACGAAGTGCATAGTGATCTTGCTCTTGGCCTTGTTTTGGTGATCACCAAGTATCGATGAGCGTATTTTCTTTCTTTCCGTATAGTATGAAAGACCATGATCACAATCACACTTGGTCTTCATTTGTACCGATGAGGCGAGCATTCTTGGCTCTTGTATTAGCGTGAAAGACCACCAAGACTACGAAATGCAGGACCAAGACTTGACTGCAAGACAAAGGATAAGACGCAGTATTGATGACCAAGACCCAGGGTGCGAATTGTTTGAATTTCATTTGTTGGGCTGAAAGTGATGAAATAAAATTAGTACTTTATAATTAATTATCATACTGTATTTTTAAATTTTAAATTACAAAATTCATATTATGTATCTTCTTAGGTGCAATTATATATACTGTAAAATACGTTTTAATTACCGAGAAAGAAAAATCAAAGTGGCACGGGTTCCGGAATCATAGGAACCTTTTTTGGAATGAAAGTTGAAGGGTTGGAAAAAATCACAGGTGTTCTCCCGTTTCCTCAACCCTTATCATTGTAGTTAAACGATTTCCTTTTGTCTCCGCCAAGAGACTCTTGCTACTGCCTTTAGAGAAGACCCTCTGCCGTCCGAGCAGGTGAGAACACTGACCTTGAAGAAAAATTTCGTCACATAGAACTAAAGCAAGAAAAAAATAAATTTCTCCCACGTCGGACATCAGTTATAAAAAGAAATAACTAAACCTCAAAAGTGCCAAATATTCATTAAGATGTATATACAAATCCCCCGGTTGATCTAGCTAATGGTTAACGTGTAAGACTTCGGTATACGTGGTCTGGGTTTAATTCCCAATGTGAGTGCATTTTGGCGTTCACCCAGTGTCGTGACCATAGTGCTCTCAAGCGGGTCGGGTTGACCCGACCCGACTCGCATCGGGTTACGGATCGGGTCGAGTCGGGTTATTCAGATCGGGTCAGTCGGGTCAGCTCGGGTCGGGTCAATCGGGTCAACTCGGGTCGGGTTGTCGGGTCAGGTCAATCAGGTCGGATCACGGTTCGGGTCAGTCGAGTCGGGTCGGGTCATCGGGTCGGGTCAGTCAATTCAGGTCACGGGTCGGGTCGGGTAGGTCTTCAACCCGAACCGACCCGACCCGTTGAGAGCACTAACTATAGTATATGATATTCATCGTTCGAAGCAATATAATGCTTTCAAGTGTTCAATGCTCTCTCTTTCTTTCATCGAGAATCGAACCCAGAGCCCCATGTAAGTAAAGATGTGTTAATGGGTATATGTATGATCGAACTCCCTAATGCTGAACAAAGTGCTATTAAACCGTAAATAACAAACATAAAAATAAAAATACAACATCACATTATTATTATTATTATTATTATTATTATTATTATTATTATTATTATTATTATTATTATTATTATTATTATTTTATTGGAGAGTGAAAGTCAAGCAGACAACTAACCTTGATTGTATCTTCGTTAACTTACGATTTAAAGATTCTGTGCATAAAATTCATTTTGGTTGGCCCTGGGATCGAATTTGGTACTTCACGATCTAGAGTTGAATTAAATTTCTCTGTGGTGGGATATAATCGTGGGACGTTCATCTTCAAGTTAATTTATGATATGAAATCTTTCAGTTTAAAATCCCACAAATATGTCTTTCCACAAATACGATGTTGTCCATCATAAATGTACTCGCTCGGAAGTCGAATCAGGGACCCTAAGCATAAGAGATAAGCACACTATATTATTCAGACATTGTGCACCCTTGTACTAGAGAGAAACAGTTGTCTGCTTAGATTGAAAATTAGTGTTCCTTTCTGGGTACTATAACGATATTAAACAAAAAATAGTTACATTGTTGTAGCATACGTTCTTGCTTACAGAAGAATTGTACGTATACAGCATTTCAGATTACATGTATTGTTTTGCTGTTGTGAGAAGTACACTATTTGTACTTTTCACAGACACAGACACACACGAACATACATACGTGCGATTGTAGATTATGTAATCTGAATGCGAAAACGCTGAGTTATGTGTAATGTAAATTAAGTTTGTTGATATATAAGATTTACTGAAGATGATATTTTGATACACTTATCGAATAATGTGTGAAGAAGGAAATGAGTTAATGCTTCAGATGTGGGATTGAATGAGAATGTGAAAAGTAGCAGGGTTGTATTCACTTGGAAAAGCCCATATGTTTCTTGAGAAACTTCGATTTCATATATGTTGTACTTTTTTGTAGGTGATCGTATTACTTCGCGATTGCGTTTATCTTTAATGTATATGGGATTTATGAACTTTTGTTCGTGTGTTTCCGGAATATCGTATTTTTGCTGAGCACGACCGAGATCCATTGTCGGATCACTGAACTAACATGTGTACAATTCTTTAAATTCATTTTCAAATATACATTATGAACGGGAAATAAGGAAGACAATTTGTTTTTATGAACTTATTATCAAAAAGATCTAAATGTTACAGATCTTATTCCTAGCTTTGGTATTGATTCCCTAAACTAACTGTAACCCTCATTAAGTTGTGAATTCGAAAGGTACTCCTTGTTAGATCCCTTAGTTTTATCTCGCTTCTTATTATCGGTGGTAGAGCGTTCAATTTTCGTGCATGGAATCCTTGGTTCAATCTTAGCTTACTGCAAGTGAACTTTGTGGTGAATAAACTTTAATCCTCATTAAGTTGTGAATCCGAAAGGCACTCCTTGTTAGATCCCTGTTTTATCTCTTCTTATTATCAGCGGTACAGCGTTCAATTTTCTTACATGAAGTTCTCGGTTCGATCCCAGCTCACTACAAGTGAACTTTGTGATGAACAACCTGTGATCCTCATTAAAAACGGCCCAGCTTAACGTTTGCATCGAACTTAAATACTTGCTCCTCCTAAAACTCAAATCCAGATCGTCGTGAATGCTGTCCTTGCCTCCTGAAGACTATTTGACGACCGAGATCCACTGTCAACTAGTTTTTAGTATTCAGATACAAATCTTAGTATTCAGATACAAATCGCTTATCTTTTATGGTTATACACGTTGTTGTAATAATAATCGGGAGGCAAATGTGGGATATATATATATATATATATATATATATATATATATATATATATCTTTTCATCCTAGCACGAAACAGGTGCACGGTGGACCAGTGGTAAAGCGTTCAATTTTTGTGCATGGAGTCCTTGGTTCAATCTCAGCTCCCGACTTGTGAACTTTGTGCTGAATAAACATCGTGTGCGTGGGTGTTTTACTTGTTCCAATTTTCTTGTCACCATTTAATTCATGTCTCATCATTACCTTCTCATTTAGCCTAACCTGCATAGTCGTGGGATGTAACACCTTACCTCCATATACCGTTTCCTTTAGCCTAACCTGTATAGTCATGAGATATAGCACCTTACCTCCGTGTTACCAACGACTTATTCTTTAGATGGATACTTAGTGTAATAGAGCAATGTTCCGCAATCCTTTTATGCTCGCAGCACAGCATAGATTATCCATGACGACTCAAAATGTATTATAACGACACTGCTACTTTAAATACATACTAGAATAAAAAATATTGAATGTATCGCAAACACTTACATAGTCATGTCAAAACCCTTCTAAGCCTAGCCGTCTGGCTTGCTGTTATGGAAATCAGTAGCATGAAATTAAGTGTACTACATTATTTATTTCTTAAACACGTACAACTACCTTTCTTGTTGCTAATTTCGGTACGCGTTTGCCACCTTTATGAATTCCAAGATTACAATATGAGATGACAGTGTCTGGCTGAACTCTTTAGTTTCACAACTTTAATAAGTACGATGTGCCTTCGGTGTGAGCGGTCCCGGATTCGGTTCCCGGTGGGGGGAATCGGTCGAAAAAGTGTAAAATTATTTTTAGGCCAGCCACCCTGAATGAGGTTTGCATTAACGGTATACACGGTTTTCTTTAAAACTGGGTTCGACTTGAAATAACCTAACCCAACTTTTCTGTAAATTTTGTTTAATGTAGGAACAGTATCTCGTGAACGATCAGTTTCAGCTTTTCCTTCTCCGCAAAGGAATTATGACCTATCTAAACCTAAATTGCAATACCAAACTAACTTAATTAGTTCATGAAAACAAGAAAGAATAAATGCTAATTGCCCGGAAACTTTTGTCATAATCAAAGCAGACACGAATTATGTGACATCAAATAGTTTGAAGTACGTAGATATCAAACGGAAGTGTTATAAACTACATTTGAAAAGTTAATATTCGAAACAATTTCTTAGAAGATCTTTAGCGTTAACTTGGGGACACTTAAGTTAATTTTATTTACATATGAGATTCTCTCCTGACTATATATAGTTAGTCGTTACTTTGATGTAAGAGATAGAAGTATAATTCTCAATGGGAGCTTATCTGATTCGAAAATAAAATGAAATCTTTCAGTTTAACGTCCCACGAATATGCCTTTTAGGATAAGGGAAACAAATATTTAAGGTAAGTGAATGACGATAGAATGACAATGTGAAAGAAGAGTACTCCACGAAAATTCATGGATACGACGTTCTTCATCACAAATCTACTCGCTCAAGATCGAACCAGGGACCCTAAGCACACTCTATCATTGACACACTCTGCCTCATCATCTAGTTCGAGTCTTACATTAAGTTGTAGATCCATGTATTACTAGTCTAGGTGCTCAGTATAATAAGGACGTCAATGCATCTCTCTTTGTTTCAGGCCATTCTCATAGTTCGTGAAAAAAATTTATTACTTTGAGATTCATTTAAACATATGTTAATTAGTTTAACTCGGGAACGGCCGAGTGTTGATTTGTGACGCGAGCGGTCGACAAGTGAGCGCGGCGCTCACTTACAATATAATCGTTTTTATAGCTGCTTATGACTTTATATGGGATTTATTTTCAACACATTTCTATATGTTTATTTATTTATTTATTTTGACTTATTTTACATGTCGAGGTTAAGGCTATATGTAGCCTTATCTACCACCTAAACATGACAAAATTGAAAAATCAAAGGATATAGCTAAGAATAGCAAAAGAAAAAAAAAGTTAGAAAGTAAAAAAAAAAACACACAAGAAACAGACTGTCACTTGAACACACACACACACACACACACACAAACACACACACAAATATACTGCTACACGAAAGTACATACATGTTATAATATGTAATAAGTGTTGGGTTTCATATCTTTATGACAAGCTTCTCTATTGGCTCTTCTGTCTCTGTGTCCATTCAACCCTGCTTCGATAACAATAAATTATAAACTGCTCTTTTAAAAGATGCTAAAGATTTTGACTCACGTACCGAGGTTGGCAAAGTATTCCAATCACGACACGTTGAAATTATAAATGATTTGGAGGAATAAGTTGATCTATGAATAGGAATTGCAAGTTGGCTATTAAAACGTGATCTTGTGTCCCTCTCATGGAAATCGCTTAAAAAATTAAGATGTTTTAGAAGATAGGAAGGTTCTGTAAAAGTAAGTGTTTTATACAGCAGTACCAACGAGTGCAATTTTCGCCGTTGCTGCATCTTCAGCCATTGCAGCTTTTCAAGGAATGGCGTAACATGATTTGAGAATTTTAAGTTAAAAATAAAACGTATACAAGCATTTTGTACTCGCTGCAAACGCTTTTGTAAATGTATATCAGCGTCAGTTAAGGCGGTGTCACAGTACTCCAAATGTGGTACCACTAGGGTTTGAACAAGAGTTTTTTTCAATTGTGTTGGTAAAAAGTTTTTTAATTTGCTGAGAGAATGAAGAATTCCAAAAGCCTTCTTGCATGATGCGTTAATTTGATCGGACCAAGTTAAATATTTGTTAAGTATGACGCCAAGATTTTTCACAGAGGAAGAGAAGGGAATATTTATGCCTTCTAAAGTTATATTGGGAACAAGTGAAGCATCTATTAACGTCGTTGCACGTTTGGAAGTAATTAAAATTGACTTTGATTTGACTGGATTTATAATCAAACAATTATTTGCTGACCATTTAGCCAAATTACTCAAGTCTTCGTTCATCTTTGTTATACAAGTATCTATTTGCTTTGGTGAAGAAGATAGATACAATTGAACATCGTCCGCATACATGTGATACTTACAGTGTTTTAGAGATTGTGCTAAGTCATTAATATAAAGGCAGAAAAGAAGAGGCCCTAAAACACTACCTTGAGGAACCCCACAAGGAAGGTTACGCTGACCAGAAACTAAGTTGGCAACCACCACATACTGTTTTCGGTCGCATAAGTAATTTTGGACCCACTTAGCAGCTGAAGTAGAGAAACTAAATTTTTGTACAAGTTTCTGTAGCAAAATGTCATGGTTTACTGACTGGAATGCTTTGCTATAATCCAGTAAGGTAAGTATGGTTATCTCTCTCTTGTCCAAAGCAGAACGTATATCATCAGTAATACTAGTAAGGGCTGTAGAAGTGCTGCAATATTTACGAAACCCGGATTGAAAAGTGTCTAAAAGGTTATAAGTTCGAAGGTGCTCACATATTTGATCACTTACAATATATTCAAGAGCTTTAGATAGGGCAGGTAATATTGAAATAGGCCTTAAGTCTTCTGCAGATCGGACATCCTTAGTCTTAGGGAGAGGCAGGACTCGTGCTGTCTTCCACAAGACTGGGAATGTTCCGGTAGTAAGGGAAAGATTAAATAAATTGGTAATTGGGGAGAGGACGAAGGGTAATATTTTCTTGATCAATGTTATGCTTATTTCATCAGCACCTATAGCAGTGGATTTTATCCTCTTAATCGCTTTCATTACATCATGTGGGGTGACACAAGTGAAAGAGAAAACATTTTCTTCGAAATTAGGGATTTGTCCTGTATTATCAGATCTTGCATTTATCTGTGAGCTAGAATTATCAATTCTACAGAAATAATTGTTAAGATAATCAGCAGAGAAAGGAGCAGCTACATCCGGCTGGACTCTTTTGCTGCTACGAATGCCAAGTAGCTTCAAATTTCTCCAAAGATGGGAGGGATTCTTGTTCTCAAACAGGGTGTAGGAAAATTTTAATTTCGCATTACGCACGACTTGATTACATCTATTTCTAAGGATCCTATATTCCTCAAATTTGTCATTTAAGTTGGGTAGATTCAATTTACGTGCTTTCTTAAATTTACTATACGCTCTGTCGCGACAAGCCATTAAACTTCGAATTTCATCTGTAATCCAGGGCGAAGGAGATCGAGAAACACGTTTTTCTCTCAAAGGGGCATGAATGTTCAGAAGATAAAATATTAACTCATTGAAATAAGATAGTTGGTCATCCACAGAAGGAAAAGAACTTATTAGATGCCAAGGCAATAACGCAGCATCACGCAAGAGTGCTTCATTGTTAATGTTGGCTAAATCTCTGTATAAAACAACTTTAGGTTTGAATTTGGGAGTCTTAATAGAATAGCAAACAAAGATAAGATCATGACGCGAAATGCCAGGTACTGAAAATTGACCGAAATGAAGAACTCTATCAATGTCGGAAGTTAAGATTAAGTCAAGAAGTGAATCTGAGGTGGTAGTATGAAACGTAGCTTCGAGCGGACAGATGGAAAAATTTAAGGATGTAGTAATCTCGCGGAATGTTTCTACTTCACGTTTAGTGGACAATAAATCAAAGTTCATGTCCCCAAGTATGAGACTATGCATATAAAGTGGTGAGATACGAGAAATATCTTCTTCGAAATTCTTAAATGTCGCCCCTGGTGGGCGGTACACACAAGCCAAAAGCAATTTTTGGTTCTCAATAGATATCTCAACTATGATGTACTCAGATTCGAAGCTATAATGACCACCTGATTGACAAAGAATTTTTGCGTCAATGTCATTTCGCAGAAAGATTGCAACCCCACCACCACCTTTGTTAATGCGATCGTTTCGGATAATTTTGAAGTTATTTAACAATACCAGATCATTAGAAAGAGTTGGCTTTAACCAAGTCTCGGAAACTAATATTGCATGCAAGTTCTCAACGGAATGAAAAATAACTTCGAACTCAGTATAATGTCTGACAAGGCTCTGCGCATTAATGTGCACAGCATTGAACGTTGGTAGCTTCGGTTTATTAAGTTCTGTTTGCAATAAATACTGAGGGCCTTCGTGAGACACTTGGAGATCGGGTAGCTGTGAAGGTTCATTGTCTTCGAAAACAGAGGGACATATTTTATTTAGGTTGGTTAAAACGAATGAAGAGGGGCTATATTTGTTGCTTATATTGTCAGTCATTGTACTCATGTAATATTGAATATTTCAATGGCAGGTATTGCAAAAAAACAGAAAGACTAGAGAAAACGAAAAGACTATAGAATGGAGATTTACTGTTTCCTTGTTGGTTATGTTTAAAAAAAAAAAAAAATCCATTGCCTTATAACATGCGGATTGTGCCGTTGCTTGCTCTTCCCGAAACGGAGTGGCTATTGGTAACTTGGGGGCTGAGAGAGAGAAGAAAATAAAAAACATAGCACTGACCTTGAGGAGGAGGCGAGCCGAAACTGGAAACAACAGGTTTGACCATACACAAGACACATCAAGAGACAGCTAGATGGCGCCTCAAGCCTGTGACCCCACTAGGGCGGCTTTGGAACGAAAACTTAAACCATGGTTAGCGCTGCGCTCACCTGTCGACCGTTCCCGGGTTAAATAACTTTTCTCGGTAAGAATATTAAATTCTGTAAGAATATTATACAGTTTCCCACACAATCGAGTCGTAGGCCTTTCTCAAGTTAATAAATAATTTATATGCTTGTATATAGCATTAGCACTTTTTTGAGTATTACTATGTTGAGTTCAGTTGTAAAATTAATTTAAGAAATCTTTGTACCCATGATGAGCAAATTCTCTCATTACACTCTCCGTTGGTGTACTTAGTCGCAAATTTCATTATTTATGCAATTCAGTTTATTATTTCGTTTACGATTTACTTTCTATGTAATCAAAGAAATAGCTTTTCTTCGTGTGATTTGTTAAGACATCATGTTCTCACAATATGCTCAGGAGATTTGATTAGCTTGAAATTCTTTTCAATCCTGTGTGAATGTGTTAAGTTTTGTGTCTCACGTAGGAGAGTGCTTCATGATATCCTCAGAGAGTTAAGAAAGGTATCCTGTGAATTCTTAAGACAATGAGAGCAAGCTGATTTAGTGGTCATAAATATAGATTAAGTCTTCTTTAGAGAGAACATACTATCTTGTCTTCAAGAGAGAGAGACTTGACGTTTTGATCTATTAGTTAAAGATGGTATCGTCAATGAATTTATTAACCAAATTTAATGCACCGTCGTTAGTATCTTTTACAAAATTACAGGACTTAGAAATTAATAAAACCTATCGTATTGTAGACTACAAATTAGTTACAACTATATATGGAAAGAAGGTTTGTGTGACATTTGAAGCAGGACAAAAAGTGATTCTACCAGGACGCTTTACTGAAAAAGAAGCAGATCGAGGTACATTATTATCATATTTGCAAAGTGGAAACGTATGTTTAATATACAAACGGAAAAAGATTAATATAACTGGCCACAGCATGCACGATATTGAATTCACTGAGTTGGTCACATCGTAAGTGTACGGACATGTACAAATAAGATGAAACATGATTATCATCTTCTTCTTCTTCAGTCTCCTCCTTTTCCCATTCATGTGTGCTCAGACAAACATGTGTGTATAGTGACATTATTCTGTGCTGTTCAGCTATTGGAGTAACATGTCCATCAATATTTGTACATCAATTATGGTAACTAAGAAAGAGTGTTTGTTGTTAAATGTTCAATATGGACTTAGATCAATGAAAACAAAATTAATTTGTATTGGAGTGGACAGTGATACATTTGAGCCAGTGACTCTTATTGGTAAAGGATTTGCGTTTGGAGTGAAGTTAAATTTGTCTGAGTGGGAGAGACATGTACATTTGACCCCGTTTGTTTCGGATTATTTAAATTTTCAAGTGGAAATTACATCCATAAATTCTCTTGGATGGAATAATGAACTGGTGGTGCGAAAACTAATGGATGAAATAATAGTGGTGATAGAAAAGAAACGAACACTTCATGCTCCTCGAAACTGTGTGTACTTAAAATCAAGCGAATGGTTTCATTTCTTGGAAATATTACCGTGTATTGAACATGCTGTGAAAAACAGTAAAGCTTGCAGTGATGTGGTACATGAATATTTTAATCTATGTAGAGAGACTATTCGCAATGATGTAGAATCGCAATGTCTTGCATGTAGTGGACTTGAGGGAATTCATAAATGTGTGGATGAAAGGATTATTATTAATGGAATGAGCATTAGTTTTCCGAACGTGTCTCTTGCTTTGAAGAAGGATGGTGATGCAAACATTGATGTTGAAAGATTAAAATTGGAAATGAAAGCATTATGTAAACAAAATATCATAGAAGCAATCAGGGATAAAATATTTCACAGGATCCAAACACAGCTATGGTGGGGGTAAACTGATACTCAAGCTTTAGGTGGGTATCGTTGAGATGTAAATGTATTGATAAAAAAGAAGAAAGAAAATATAGTTTTCAGTATAGTGATTTTAGTGAAAGTGATATATTTTATGACGTAAATTGAGAGACAAGAACATGTAAAGGATATCTCACTGCCTGAAAATAATATGCCGTTAGTGAAATGGAACACGCAAAGAAAGAAAACATTTTTCAGTCTAGTAATTTTATTGAGTGATATGGTATACGGACAAAATCTCGCGGCCGAAACATCGCCGCCCAAAATCTCGCCGGCCAAAACCTCGCGGGACAAAATCTCGCCGGGCCAAAACCTCGCCGCCCAAAACCTCGCGGGACAAAATCTCGCCGTGCCAAAACCTCGCCGCGAATGAAACTTTTCTTTAAAATTTACCCAATGTGTTTCCTAATATGCAATTCCACATTACAAATAATAATAATAATAATAATAATAATAATAATAATAATAATAATAATAATAATAATAATAATAATAATAATAATATACAAAACATAGTGTGCTTGGGCTTTCTCGGGTTATTCCCGTTTCCTCCCACTTTCTTTATTCGATCATTTCCTTCATCCTGGTCATCTACGTCTCTTTTAACCTGTAGGACATAATCAAGGGACGTCGTAAAAAATCATATATTGTTTCATAGTTTCATAAATATTATTAGATTTTTGTTAAAATTTTTAAGTTTTTGGATGTTCCAAAGTTCACGAAACTAACCTAGTTAGTTGTCATTACTTTCCTTATGCAGACTTTCTTTCCCTATAACCAGTTTGAAAACATCCTGTCGCTCTACCTTCACATTGAAATTCTCTAATACAGAAATAGAATTTTCATATGGTATCGCGGGACTTGGTCAAATACCCGTGATACTTCTTCTGAAACAGCGTCTTTTATACCGTCATCCTTATCATCTGTTGGAACATTTACATTTTGGTCAGGCGAGATTTTGGGTATGGCGATATTTTGGGGCGCGAGGTTTTGGCCCGGCTAGATTTTGGCCCGCGAGGTTTTGGCCAGGCGAGGTTTTGGCCCCGCGAGATTTTGGCCCGCGACGTTTTGGGCGGCGAGGTTTTGGCTTCGATCATTGAATATCACAGCTTCAGTTCATAACCTACGAGAAGCTTCCGTTCTTAGCTTCGCAGGAGGGGTGGGGGGTTCAAATAGCTACCAAATATAAGCCAAGAAGACGAAGAAGGGGAGGAAAAGGCATGTTTCATCTTGTTTCTACAGCCGGTAGCGGTCTAAGAGCATGAGTATAACAACAATACTAGCTTAGGCCGGTTTAGGACCCGTGAAAACGGGTTTTAGAGCCAAAATTTTCCCACGTGGATGGTCGCCCGGAGCTCTACTGTGAGATTATGGAGTGTCCTGGTTATGAGAAAAACGTTTATGTTTGTGATTCTTTTTTTGTTAATAATTGAAGACTTTGGGGCAAAAACCCGTCGAGTCCAAAAAGTGAAATTGTAAAGGGGAGTTCTCGTGTCATTTGATTTCCTTCAATTTTGGCGCATATGAATTAGACTGAAAATAAATGGACATGCATTTTTTGCTTCTTTCGGGAAATAGTTTAAGGGAGCAAAAGGCCATTTTCAAAAAAAGGGTCCCATTGATTAAAAAGGACATATTAAAGAAACGAAACTTTTCAGATGCAAAGATGACTTCAAAGTAAGAAATACGGGTTTTGTCGTTTTGGGGAGAAAAGGGTTGCAGGGGAGAATGCCTCCCTTGGAAATGACAAAGGACTATGCACAATCCTTACGGAAATTTGATTTCAGTGGAATTGCTTGAAACCGTGATATGTTGTAAATATTGTCTTCCTAAGAAGAAGTCTCAATGTGCACAACCACAAATGATTAACCGTTTGGCCACTACATTTTTGAAAACAGCCAAAGATAACGACATTCTGGATTTCAGTAAAAATTACTAAAACCGTGATATGTTGTAGAAATTGTGATCCTGAAAAAAGTCTTAATGGGCATAACAACCAATCACTGATCTTTTGGCCACTACAGGGCCACTTTTTGAAAGCAACCGAAGATAGTGATATTCTGAATTTCGACTAAAATGACTGAAACTGTGATATGTTGTAAATGTTGTGATCCTGAGGAAAAGTCTCAATGTGCACAACCACCAATCACTGACCGTTTGGCCTCTACAGGGTCGTTTTTTAGAAACAAAAGGTAACGTTATTCTGGATGTCGGTGGATTTGCTTGAAACCGTGATACGTTGTAGATATTGTGACCCTCAGGAAAAGTCTTAAGGTTGTATGTATATACAAGTGTACAGTTATCCCGTATCACATAGTGTCTGAGAAAGCCAAAGAGTTGGCAAAACTGTAACGCGTGTTGTATTTTAATGAAAATATATAGTTTTGCTCAGCAAATAATTTAATTAGTTTATATTTAATTATAACAAAGCAAAGCTTCTATTTATGGGAAATATCACAGTTGGTCTTTCAAATTTCAAAATTCGATTTAAAATCAAGCTGTTTTTCGTTTGTAATTGATTCTTTTGAAGAAAAATCAAAAAGTGGTAAAGATATTTTAATAAGGAAGTTGCTGGTTAATTTCATGCTTCCGCTGCACTTCAAAATATCGTTCAAAGCAGAAAACGGTTAAAGATTAGAAGAGAAACACAATCAGTAGCATACGCAGAAGTTCGTCACAGGAGTTCATGCTCCCAAATTGGTATAATTTCAAGTGTTTGTGTTTATATCTTACGCGGAAACATTCCGATTTACTGAATTCAATTGCTGAAAATGATAGTTAGCACTAAATTCAGCGCCAAAACAGAGAAAAAGAGGGTGTTTAGTGGCAGACCGTATACAGGGTGGGAGATCAGTGAGGACAAAGTACGAAGATAGAACGTAGAAAATGTCTAGAAATGCCGTGAAACGACTAGAGGGATTGAGGTCAAATGTTGAATATGAGGAATGCATGTAGAACTCCACTGAATAGGTGTAATGTGAACCATGGGAGACATGAAAAACTGTCGGCAAGAAAAATAGGGAAAAGAATCGTGTGACATATGGCTCTTGACGCACACCATGTATTGAAATCAATAGTGGCCAATACGATTTGAGACCTCTGTTTAATTGCAACATTTATGGACCATAAGAATGATTATGTGGTTGATACAAAAGTGGTGACAACAATGGGCACATTTGGAAAACGATAAAGATGGACAATCGGGCCCGTCAGAGCTGTCCTCGGTATTGAAATTGAAGCAGTAGTCGACAGGTACCTTAAATGCGCCAGGAACTGTTTGCAAATAGCCAGTTTTGTACAGAGCATATCTAATCATAGCATGGAACCTTGATACTGTAAACTGGAAGTGGGGGAGTGATTGCAAGTTAATGAAGTTGCCCCGTTGTCATATTTTGAAGTCAGATTAGTGGTGGCCGGTGGATTGTGGTTTCGGGTGTTGCAGTACGAACGATAAGAGACAGAAGATATAAAATTGACTATTGACTAATCAGCATAACTTTAGATGCAAATGCTATGTGACATTTTAAATTAAATAAAATTCTGTTTTTAAAAACTAAAAATGCAGAACATTTTAACCGATTAATCACCTTAATTAATTAGTAAGTTCATTCTCCTCTCTTTGATTGGAGCAAATCTGCAAATCTGTCTGATACATGCTGGTTGAACTTTGGTATTCTTATTGTCAGGTCTTTTTCGATGGAAAGCATAACCAATGGTGATAACCTTTCTTGGAAAATTCAATTCCTTGAAAGTGTCAATTCTTTCTCATGTGGAAAAAAAAACTTTTCGTCTTTTGCTGACACTATAGGTACAGTTAATATTAATTTCAGAAGCTTTGCAGATTCACTAAGTATTTTCTTCTAGATTATTGCGAACGATTCATTCTAGCAAACTCAGTCCCTCACAGTGATCCGAATTCCTCTTCAGCGTTGACTGAAGAGAGTTCGTAGCAGAGATTAGTGTTTTGAAAAAAATGTACATTGAACACACTTTATTCACAGATTGTCCAGGAAAATTTAAAATAAATTGAGGAAATGTATCTGGTGCAAACAACACTACTGCCACAAGATCCTGTAAATTTAAACTGGATTTTTTTTTTCGAACCCTCTCCTGAATTGCCCTTTGCTTGTTTTGTCTAAGCCTTAATTGCAAATTTTTCCTCAGTTGAAAGCTGGTCAATGCTTTTTTGTAAGTTATTTACAGAAGTCATGGTATACAATTCATTCAGAATTTGTAGGTTATTTACAGAATTAAAGCACACACAATAAAATTAAACCTAATAATTAAAAACCAAACCAGCTGAAAATAGGTACTGGTATATGAATTCCAAATGTCGCATATTCATACATCAACACACACACATGTGCGTAAAAGAAAAAACTACATTCCAAATCATCCGCCTTGATTGTTACGCAATGCACGATGAACACAATATACTTCCATATGAGGCGAAACAATACTTACCAATGTGATATGTTCTGGAAAGGAAACCTCGAAACCCGCCAGATGAAGAAACAGCATGTAACAGAAGCCAAAAATCAAAGAACATCAAAACAAACAACACTGCCAGTTCTACACCTAGAAATGTTAACTGGGAGGGGTCCAAAGTATTTGAGGGAGGTCCAATACGTCTACATAATATGGAACCTCTCTTATACTGCACCCGAAAAGACGATAAGTAATTCTTACTTACTGTCATCTATATTGTTAGAAAAAATGATAGAACGATTATTTTTATAAGAAAAGAAAAGTACATGATAAGGCGTAAAATAAAATATTTGGCGTAAATCAATCATTTCTCTGTTAAACAAGTATAGTTCGTTAGGAAAGTCTACAAATGCTAGTCAAGTTTCGAAATTTTTGGGAGGTGCGGACCCGGTGGACCCCCTCGTGGCTACGCCCCTGAGCATTGCTAACTAGTCCCAAATTCAATGTGGCGTTCGCCATCATACAATTTTATGTGGAAATTATCAAGATTATAAAATATACTTATTTTATAAAAGAAATATGTTTATACTAAAATACTATCCACAGAGGGGGAGGAAGCGATTCTACATACTGACTTATTAATATTTGATTCACAAATTATTGTAGAAGAAGCTTTCATTATCAATATAAGCAAAGAATTAACTTGTAAATGCGGGTCTACTTTTATTTGTTTTCTGCTCTACTAGATATTTTCTTGCTTATTTTGTAATTCTGCAATCACTTTTTTTAATTGTCATTATATTGATTTGCTTCAGTATGGTTCCGTAATTTAAAAATATGAATGCACAAAAACACATTCCATTTGTTAATTGCTAGTGAAAAAAATCAGAAATCTTATTTAGCGTGATAAACCTTCTCGTTCACTGGAAACCGTGCTGTGTTGTAGAAGCACTGCAACGACCACCCCCTTAACTTCTGAAATAGGGGAAATGAGACTTAACATTTGCTCCAATTGCCGCGCTGAAGGAATCTGGTCGTTGTATGCTCGCTGCAACACAATATAAATTAGAGACTCTGTGACGGAATATTTTTCGCTTTTTAAAACGGATTAACGAAACGGACAGTTACAGAAGTAAAAAAATGTTATTTAAATTGTATATATGCAAGTATTAAAAGGTATTTTTTCTGTTCTTTACTACTATTGATGATAATATTTTTTCTTGAAATACTTTGGTCGTTGCGCAACGCTGCAACACTAACATAAGCAGCCACTGAGTTAGATGATAGAAAAACGGTGTCTGTTATATATTTTACGAAATTCTTATACGGACGGAAGAATATCCAACGGTTGTACGAGTGACGTGCAACCATCATGAATAGGGAGTCGGGTACGTTCAACAAAATACGGTTTCTGCACCAACTCTTTATCTTTATTGATTCTCCATGAATCAACGAAGAGCAGCAGTTTTACCAGCTCTATAGAAGGCCAGAAAACATCAGTCATGATCTCTTTCAGGTTATACTTAGTCATATTTACACATTTACCAGCATGTGAACGAATATTAGGTGTATCGGGACGTTTGTTGGCTGGAAAGTGGCCTCATTCATGTTTGTGGTTGTTCCTTATTCACGTCACTTTTACGTCAGTATTGCTATAATGCCATAGCGTGGAACACCTCCTGTTACAGAGGTGTCAAACTGTATTGTCCACTATTGATTTCAATAGATGGTATGCGTCAAGAGCCATATGTTACATGACCCCTTTCCAATATATTCTTCTTGCGCTAAATCCAACATGGCGGCTTTTCAGATGTCTCCCATGATTCACATTACCCCTATTCAGTGGAGCTCTACATGCATTCCTCATACCCAACATTTGACCTCAAATTCCTCTACTCGTTTCAAAATTAACATGGCATTTCTGGACATTTTCTATCTACGCATTTTACCCTCACTTATCTACCACCCTGTATTCGGTCTGCCATTAAACAGTCTTTTTCTCTGTTTCTTCTAGTGGTGAATCCAGTGCTAGCAATCATTTTCAGCAATTGAATTCACAAAATCGGAATATTCCCTTGTTAGTATAATAAATGTTTATTTCTGCATAACACCTTGTTCAAGGGAGTGTCCAATTCCGAAATCCCTACCCTTGTGTACAGCACTGAACAGAATAACACTATTTGAAGGAAACATATTTTATGATAGAGCAATACATTTTATTGCTTAAAAATTGAGAAAAGGAAAGAACCAATAATAGTAATAATAATAATAATAATAATACCTGAGACGAATGCAGATTTGATAATAAACTAGTATTAATTTTTTTATTTTAAACTTTAAAAAACAAGAATTGAAACACTAGAACGAATATATGTTGCATAGTAATGCAATACTGTATAATTGCTTTATACATTACAAATTGAGAAGAAACAGAGTAATACTAATTGAAAAGAACAAAGATTGAATAAAAAATTAGTGCTTCATTCTCCCTTTATACATTAAACAATTAACAGTGTCATGTGTACACTACGTGAAGGAGTTTTTTATGGCGTAATCTATTTTCAATTATTATTAAACTCATAAGTTTCGTAGATTTATATCAATTTTGTTTCAGAAGAGAGATTAGAGCGGAGAGAAACATATTCTTGCAATGCTTAGTAATTGATTACATAAAACTGCTTCCTGCTGTACTGTAACGTTTTCACTCTATGACGATCAGATCAACGTTGAAACTGGATTCATCGTTTTTACTGCATGTAGAGCAATATTGAGAGCTGCAGTCGTAGTGGATTTCTATCAGTTCCGGTTTTAGTAGATACTTCAGGATGGAAATGATACGTGTTCTAGATATGTTTAATCGACTACAAGGAATGTGCGTGCTTTTATTTATTACAATTGTTACTCTATAGCGATCAGCGTTAAGTCCGTTAAGAAGAATATATTTTAGGAACGCCGAAAGTCATTGTTTTCTATCAATTCCGGTTTGAACATAGAGTTGAGAGAAAAGATGGTAATTATGTTTAGAACGCTTAATCGATTCCAAAAAACTGTTACTTAGTACCTGTTACATTTTTGCTTTGTGTATATCTATTTTGTAACCGGAAGTTGTTTTGGAATTCAGACACATTACGTCTCCACCCTAGATTCTCTATTAAAACCTTAAGTGTTTGAATTCAGCAACCACTTCGGGTTTCAAATTTGAAATTTGAAAGATCAGTATGAAGTTTGTCCACCCAATTTTATTTTGTAAATGACTTAATATTTTTCGAAACAAACTATTTCCTCTTCAAATTAATCAATAAGAAACAAAAAACAAACGAATAGCTTGAGTTTTGAATCGAAATTTAAATGTAGAATAAGGAGTGTGAAGTTGGCCACCAAATATAACCTCTTTGGGGTTTTCGAAACAAGTGATCTTTTTCTTCAAAACAATCAAAACAAATCACCTTCATCAACATTATTTGGTACGAATTACCTTCTTCGAAACGAACTACCGTTCTTCAAAATAATCAAACGATTAATTTTGGTCTTGAATCGAAATTTGTGTAAGTGAAGGGATCAGGCTGAATCAGACCACATCAGAAATTTATTTCGATTTTCGAAATAAATTATTTTCACCTCAAAATAATTAATAACAAAGGAAAAACAAATGGTTAGCTTCGGTTTTGAATAGAAATTTGAAAGTAGTCCCAGTGTGAAGTTGCCTCACTCATTTCTTTTGTAAACACTCTTTATGTTTTTCGAAACAAACTATTCTTTCTTCAAATTTATCGATCAAGCGATTAATTTTGGTTTTCAGTCGAAGTTTGTAAGTGGAGGGACCAACGGAACAAACATTTATTGCTACAAAACAATCAATAACAAACGAAAAATAGACGATTCATTTTGGTTTCGAGTCGAAATTTCAAAGTAGGGAGGGGAGCAACTTCACAAATGTGGATGATCGGCCTAGAGGAAGGCGATTTCTCGTTCCACCAAATTGGTAATCTGATATGACAGGATGCGTAAGTGGAAGCAATAGAGAGAAAATAACAAGCAATCGGACAATGGACAGAGCGATGTGACCAAACCACATAATGATAGACATCTGTTCCCATGATCATGATGAACTGAACATCATAATCCACATTGTTAGATCGATGCTGTAGGGTCTAGTAGAGTAACGTAAGTGGACCTGTCTGAGATAACGGTAGCATACTGAACGGTTCAACAGAGCCAAATAAATGCTCGACTAACAGCACACATATCTTTGTGTCGGCTTCAGAACCACAAAAACCTCAGGCAATATCCTGCTGGTTGGCAGAGTGTGTTTTTGGATGAGCTCCGCTTTAATCTGCCGTACAGTGATGACACATATAGATAATAAACTAACACTGTGAACGTATTTATCAGTGTATAGTCTGGAGTGTTATAACGGAATGGAAGGCATGCTTTGGGGCATCTTCGTGAAACTCACAATAATTGCTAACAGTCTCAGATGATCACTTCATTCAGACAATTCTGGAAGATATATTTCAGCAGTACAATCTCTGTACGCCACCTATCGAATGTGTGTGAGATGCGGCGGTTCTCATTAATAAGTCACAATTCTTCACAAACAGCCGACGATTCTTCAGGAACACAACCAATGCTTCTTGCATTCGATATCACAATATTTACATGTTCTGACTGCAACAAGTTAGAAATTTAATGTTGTACTGATTTATCAAGGCTGGAGATATCGAACTGTTCTGAAATTGTAATAATTTATGTATAGTCATATAACGGAACTTTGGTACCGGTATATAAATAATTTATTTCTCTCATAGGTGTCTTTCCTGATGCTGGGATTTTCATATATAGTCCCCAATCTTCCTATCTTGCGCCTCGTTTATAAACCTTGCATATTTCCCCGTTGGTCATACGTGGATTTTGGCCGGCCCCTTCTACAACTTATTATAGGTACAACTAGCAGCGTTCACCCCGCTTCGCTGGGGTCACCCCGGAACGCAATAAACTTTGTTACTTAGATAATTTTTACTTTTTCGCTTTCAAGTGATATGATAAAAACCATAGAAGATTGCAGTAAATGTTAACATTATATCGCCTGTCATTTATGTTAACCCGCCGAGTGACACGGTCATGTGGGTTGCATATAAATACGGTTAGATTTAGCTATGATGAGCTAACAAAGGATTTCTACGTTATGGACACTTGAATGGTCAATTATCTCAAGACACTGGTAATTGAAAATTAAAGTGATATGATAAAAACCATCTAGGGTCCAAATCTTAATAACCCCCCAAAAATGAAAGAAATTGGTTCAGCCGTATTAGCGTGATGAGCTAACAAAGGATTTGTACGTTCTCTTTTATATATATAGATTTTGAATTCTCAAATCTTCAATAATAATAATAATAATAATAATAATAATAATAATAATAATAATAATAATAATAATAATAATAATAATAATAATAATATCTTATTCTTAGAAGTTTATATTTGTTTCTAGAAAGACTTCTGCATGTCATTGCAGTGCAGTATTTTGTTATTATTATTACTGTATTATTATAAATTTAATCTTTATGAAACCGTAGTGTTTACTCAATTGTTATTTTTTGTTTATATAATATTTAATATAATTCCTCTTTGTTACAACATTTATAATATTTGCAAGTTAAATAACCATTTAAAAAATCGTAATTTTTTAATTAAATTTCACGCAAGCGCCGTATCGTTTCCACGACTATATGCATATCGTATGCATGTCTCGTATGATTCAATTCACAATACTAGTACGTTTGTTTTATCTTGGCACACTTCCCGCCAGTGCACTTGGCTGGCTTTAAGGTATTTTCTGCTCGCACTCACTTGAACGTTTTAGCTCAATAGACGTCTTATTGGTTTTGTCGTGTAGGTAACAATAGTTGTCAGAATCCCATCAAATAAGGTCATTGCTATTTGGCGGGTGTTAGAAGTGCTCAGTTGCCACACGTCAACACGTGTGTTGCAGTGATTTGTGAGTGGTGTGGCGTTTTGCTGTGTTTCCTAGCGTATTGTAACTCTGAACTTAATTGTGGCGTGGCAACAACGTGTTGCAGACAAATATATCTTTTAGACAGGTAGCGTGCCAAGTAAAAACAAACGCACTCTAAGTAATGTAAGCAATTTAGTGTTACAAGAGCAATACTCATTGTTTGCATAACCATAAAATAATTACCTATATTTTATGTTTTTCACAACTATCTCGTTATGATTATGATTACAATGCAAAATTCAGTATAGTAGTTACAACAACAACAAAAAATGCTTTGCACCAACTTTATTCTTGTTCTAATTACAGTCCAAGTTTCAACTATATTTTTATTGTACGTTGAATTCATCTTGTTTTTTCAGTGCATTCATTCTCATTTCCTTGTAAATCAATTATGAATTGTTTAAATGCCGCTTTTATTTTTTTTAGTAGACCCCCTACTTTCAAAGTTTCTAACACACCGACAAACGTTTCGACAGTTTTTTTTTTCTTTTAAGGTGGAAACATGAATATTCTAACTTTTCATGACGCGATAAGCTTTCATAGAAAAGATCTTCCCCTTACTGCCCTCACTACTACTTACTCATCTTCCCCTTACTGGCTAAACCATGATTTTGAACACTATCTGTATCATTTGGGTAATGTGCACCCGCCCTAATGTCAATAGCAGCACCTAAGTGAAGATTTTTCTCTAAACACAAATTTTTGTCTGTAGGGTTGACTACTCGTATAACAGGATTGGCAGAATCCACTCTAGAGTCATTCATAAAAATCTCAACTTTGGAACAGATTTTTTCATTGGGTTGCAAAATATTCTTAACGCCCACTAAATCATTAATTTTACGAACAGGCACTGAAACACTAGATTTTGGTGGTAAAGTAACAGATCTTGCCGTTATGAAATACGCTTGCATTAAGTTTACTGTTTGTTCGGAAACTGTAGGGGAGAGGGGAGGACATTGGTACGATGTTTACTTACCCGAGGGTATTGTCAGCTTGAGAAACACGATTTTTTTTTCTACTTAAACTGTGATTCTTTAGCTACATTTACAATGTACAATATTGTTTCTACTGATGTCCTACCTGGAGTAAATTATATTTTACGAAATGTCTGCAATCTGTGCCAATCTTCCCCATGTGGGGGCAGATTAGTACTGGCTTGGGGCAGATTAGTACAAGTAAAGTGAAATATCACACACTTTCTGATAATAGAGATAACGTATTTTTTGTTTTATTTTTCCATGAAATATTTTGAAACATAATTCTATTAAACTTCCACAAACTCAAGTATTTTAACAATAGGATTAAGAACCTACAGCAGCAAAAATGCAAAAAAAAAAAAAAATCATAAAAAGAATTTGAAGATTTGTCAGAATTTTTAGTAATTCAATAGATCTAGTTCAACCTGTTATATAAAAATAAAAAATAAAACAAAAAGTCCAATGCTTGCTGGTGTTCTCATCAAAATTTAAAAGTTCCGCTAGCTATTTACAAATAAAAAAAACGTACTATAAATAAGATTCTGTTTTATAAGGAAAAATACTGTAGAAGTTAATAATCCTACAGTTTACAAAATTTTGAAATCTTTCATACCTCAACTACTAACTGGAAAAGATGTTATAATTTTGGTTCGAGCGTCCCCTTGTCTCCAGAGGAGGCGGAGCTTTGTTATTCTAAAGGTAACCAAGAAATTCTGTCGCTTTTTCACCCACAACCTTCGAACACCAATATCTCACCTAAGACGTACCTGCAAGACCAAAAATAGTCCCACCAGCATCGACGACCTTCTGCCATGGATTCCATTGCGGTAGGAGGTCATGGATTCCATTGCGGTAGCACAGGTGGTAATCGGATGGTGCAATATCCGGGGAGTATGGGGGATGCAGTAGTGTTTCCCATAAAAGGCATAGAATGGTGTCCCGGGTCATCCTAGCCATGTGGGGCTTAGCGTTGTCCTGTAACAGGAGGACCCCTTTGCTGGCTCTAGAGTTTTGAGTTGTTCCTGAATACAAATTAACTGCTCACAGTACACAGTTGCATTGATGCTCTGACAAATTGGTAGAAGTGCCCGATGCACGATGTCACGAGCATTCCACCAAACACACAGAAGGATCTTCTTTCGGTGCAGTGCTAGTTTTGGCTGTTTTGGAACCGGTTCATGGGATGCTAATCATGACCGGGCCATGGAGCTTCGTACAGGACCCACCTTTTATCATATGTCAACACCCTTCCAGAAATTTCTCCTTCCTCAGACAAGACAGCAAATAAAAACAGGTGTCTGCTCGCGTTGCATTCTGGCTCGGATCCAATCATGTGGAATCCATCGACCCAACTTGCAGTGCTTCCCAAGTTGATGGAGGTGCTGCCGAATGGTTTCTTCACTCACACTGAATTGTAGTCTCAATTTCTCACATGTCTGGCCACTGTTCGCCTTAATTGCTGCCTGAAGGTCTTCATTTTGTACATGTGTTGGCCTTCTGGCACGTGGTGGGTCTTCCAGTAATTTGTCACCGTTTTTAAACTTGTTAAACCGCCGTTGCACTGTCGTGTAGTCACGACACTCTCACAAAAGGCCTGGCATATCTTCTCCCTTGCTACAGCGGCGTTTGACCCCAGTTTGAACTGATACACCATACTCGCTCTTAGGGTTCTCTCTGGAGGAGCCGTGTTTACGCTGTCCTTACGCAAGTTCACTGTGTAACTGAACTGCCACAATCAGGTAGTATGTTGGGTATATCCACACCAACAACTGACCTTCGCTTTATCTCCATTCGCATTCAAGTCACGGTGTGAGTGCCAATTAAACACAGACCTCCACAAAAAGCGACAGAACTTTCTTGGTTGCCTTTATAATATTAAAGTTTCAAGAACTTCGCTGATTAACTTTCAAATAGGTTGCTGAAAGTGGAATAAATATGACGCTTACTACACGTTGGCTTTTAGCGTCCATGTACAAATATATATTTAAGGTTGATTTTGTTAGATATGTGCCTATTAAAATCACTCGCATGTTATGACCTGGGGGAAAGAGTCTTCATATTTTTGCTATCAAGACTCCTAAATGGTTAAACAATTTTCCATTCGAAAGTTTGTGTACTTATCGGCTATAGTCCCTACGTATATTTCCGGAATGCCGGAAATATAATAATATGAAAGTTTTCCATATTATTTTGGTTAATTTATTTTTATGCTTTGATTACGGAAATCAAGCGATCACACATGAGATAGCCCATATTATTAGTAACTTTTTCTACTTGATGTTAATTACAACGAAAACTGTGATACATGGTAAATGTACAAAGAGTAGTCTACCCTTATAATTACAAATGGAAGGGGTAGATTGCTACAGAGCAGTGGGGGCACATTGGTCCGTACCAATCCACCCCACATGCATGTGTACTAATGTGCCCCAACCGAACTTCAGGATCATTAATTCTTATAACTGAAAAATTACTTCACGCAGGGCACGCAGGGCGAGGAAGCAACCAATCATTCCTCAACAAAACAGAAGATGCAAATTTGTCTACTACTCTGAAAGTGTGCGTAAAAGAATAGCCTTCAATTTTGAACTTTAAAACAGCTAAAGTGTTAGTTTCAAGGTTTTTATCCGAAATGCCTCCAATGAAGGTATATTTTTTTGACAAGTTTGGAGTTAGGAGGAAGAAGCTCCCTTTACAGATAGAAATTTGACTGCCAGAATCCAACAGTACCTTATACTCTTTCTGCCCAATGTTATTTTGATGCAAGGCAGAATCCTATCCCTAACAATAGACGTAGTGATGGTGTGGGTCTTGAGAGTAGGTCTCTCTCTATTCCCTAAACTATTTTCTTTACTTGAAACATTACACTCATCGTTACCACTGAATTGAGGCGTGCGTAGTCCTGCCCCCCCACCACCATCACGTAATTCTTCGAAAACAATTTCAATCGTTTGTACTTCTGTTGCTTCCGTTTGCTCCGCAGTAGCTCCGTTTGCTCCCTTACCGTTCCCAAGAAAATGGAACCTTAAAGTGAGGTGGCCAGAACAACGTCGTCCCAGCCCCCCCCCCACCCACCCAACGAAAAATAATCGCTGAGGGGAACTGATGATGGCATTCGTTTGCTCCCATTTGCTCCGCAGTAGCTCCGTTTGCTCCCTTACCGTTCCCGAGAAAATGGAACCTGAACAACGTCGTCCCAGCCCCCCCAACCAACGAAAAATAATCGCTGAGGGGAACTGATGGTGGCATTTGTTTGTACTTCATTTGCTCCCATTTGCTCCGCAGTTTCTACGTTTGCTTCCCTGCCGTTCTGGAAAAAATAGAAATTTAAACTGAGGGGCCAGAAAAAGATAGTCCTAGACCCTCGAATTAAAAACAGTCAGAGACAGGAACAGATGGTCGCATTCGTTTGTAATTCGTTTGCTCCCATTTGCTCCGCAGTAGCTCCGTTTGCTCCCTTACCGTTCCCGAGAAAATGAAACCTTAAAGTCGGGGGCCAGAACGACGTCGTCCCAGCCCCCCACCCAACGAAAAATAATCGCTGAGGGGAACTGATGGTGGCATTCGTTTGTACTTCGTTTGCTCCCATTTGCTCCGCAGTAGCTCCGTTTCCTCCCTTACCGTTCCCGAGAAAATGGAACCTTAAAGTGGGGGCCCAGAACAACGTCGTCCCAGCCCCCACCCAACGAAAAATAATAGCTGAGGGCAACTGATGGTGGCATTCGTTTGTACTTCGTTTGCTCCCATTTGCTCCGCAGTTTCTATGTTTGCTCCCCTACCGTTCCCGAAAAAATAGAAATTTAAAGTGGGGGGGCAGAACAACGTCGTCCCAGCCCCCCCAACCAACGAAAAATAATCGCTGAGGGGAACTGATGGTGGCATTCGTTTGTACTTCGTTTGCTCCCATTTGCTCCGCAGTTTCTACGTTTGCTCCCCTACCATTGTCGAGAAAATAGAAATTTAAACTGAGGGGCCAGAAAAAGTTGGTCCTAGACCCTCGAATTAAAAACAGATGGTCAGAGACAGGAACAGATAGTCGCATTCGTTTGTACTTCGTTTGCTTCAATTTGCTCCGCAGTAGCTCCGTTTGCTCCCTTACAGTTCCCGAGAAAATAGAACCTTAAAATGGGGGGCAGAACTACGTCGTCCCAGCCCCCCACCCAACGAAAAATAATCGCTGAGGGTAACTGATGGTGGCATTCGTTTGTACTTCGTTTGCTCCCATTTGCTCCGCAGTTTCTACGTTTGCTCCCCTACAGTTCCCGAAAAAATATAAATTTAAAGTGGGGGGGCAGAACAACATGGTCCAAGCCCCCCACCCAATAGCAGAGAGAAACGGATGGTGGCATTCGCTTCTACTTCATTTGCTCCCATTTGCTCCGTAGTTTCTCAATTTGTTCCCCTGCTGTTCCCAAGAAAATGGAACATTAAACTGGTGGTTTAGGAAAACGTAGTCCCAGCACCTCGAATTGAAAATAATTTCAAAGAGGAAAGGATGGCGACATTCGTTTGTACTTGATCTGCTTCGCGGTAGCCACGTTTACTACCTTACCATTCCCGAGGAAATGGAACTTTAAAGTGGAGACTAGAACAAAATTGTCTCAGCATCCCACTCAAATAATCATAATGTCATAGGGGAGCGGATGGTGCCATTATTTTGTACTTCGTTAACTTCGATTTGGTTCTCAGTTGCCTGGGTTGCTCTCCATTAATATTTTGTTTTTAGTAGTTTGGGTGTTATGACAGTTGATGGCAATGATTGTCGTGATATATGAAGATAATATTAATGACATACATTTAGTGAAGGTAGGAATTTTGTTTAATACTCATTTAGAACCAGTGACTTAGTTTTAGTGCAAAGGATAGTTTTATAGTTATTGTTGCAGCGGATAATGTTAACGAATTTTATTGCACGTTGTCACACTTGCAAGAGGTTCCTGAAAATTATGTACTTTACCTTTTTTGTCAGCCAGCCAAGTCTCGGAAATAAAATTAAAAAATGAACGGATGGCATTTGTGTGTTAGGAGAAGGTATCCACCGTAGGGTCATGGTACATTGATCAATGTAACATGCATTGCCGGATTCCAGGCTGAATTTTTGGGGGAAAGTGCCTAAAATGGTGAAAACAAAATGGTGAAATTCTTATTCTATACAAGAACTTCCATTTTTTGCTGTGGATTTCCAATATTTTGACACCAAACTTAGGGTTTCCGGATGCGAGCTATTCGCTCATATCACTTGCTCTACTCTGAATATTTTCATAATGGCGGAAAGCAAGATGGTGGACACGAAATTTGCATATATGTAAAAACTATTCTTTCCCTTTAATGATTTTTTAATATGGTCATTTGAAATATCGACTTCTTTAAGAAAGAAACTTGTTTCTATAAACTATTTAATTCTGAATATCTTCAAAATGGCGCAAAACAAGATGGTTGAATCCTAGTTCGTATGCATAGAGCGTCATCTTCCGTTTTTATAGACTGACGTGTTTTCAAAACTACTGATTTTCCAGATTGTACATTTCTCTTAATTTTTATTTTGGCCTAAGATTCTAAAGAATTGAAATAGAAGGAGGCATTCACCGTAGAGCTATGGTACATAGGTTCCTGTGACATGTCTTTTAGGATTCAACGCTGATTTTTTTTGGGGGGGAACGAACACAAAATGGCGGACAATATATTCCTAACCTTCAGGGAAATGCCCTCTTTAGCTGTATATTTTTCAATATTTTGGAGTCAAAACTCAAGTTGAAATACAGTAATACATGTACAGGTATGTCACTAATATTTCATATCCCATGACAATCGCTGCCATTAACGGCCATAACACACAAACTACTAAAATCAAAAATGAAATGAAAAGTTTTACGTCCCACGGTTATGCTAAAGGAGACGGTGATGATGAGTAATGAATGAAATGGTGGAATGAAGGAAGTGGAAGGAAACGGGAGAACCCCGAGGAAAACCACATACACGGTGTTTGTCCACCACAAAGTTCACTTGGCATGGACTGGGATCGAACCCGGGACCCCAAGCACCAAAGTTGAACGCTCTACCACTGAACTACCGCGGCCACCTACAAAAACAAAATAAACACAAGATCAATAGTTGCCAGTTGCTTTGCATATAGAGTAGTAACATAAAATTGCATTTTCTTGGGAACATTAAAGGAACACACAAACAACTTCGGAGCAAATCGGAGGATACGCAGCAGAAACAAACACCAGCTTCCACTATTTCTGACCTACATGTAGTGAGATGGGGGCAGGGCTCAGAATATCTTATTCTAGAAGAAATTTAAAATTGCATTTTTTGGAGAACTATAAGGCAGAAAAAAGAGGAAAAGTACTCTAAATCGAAGCGAAGGCAGTACAAAGAAACGCCACTTTCTATTCTCATCTGCGATTCATTTTAGTAACGAGGGGCTTGGGTCAATGTTGTTCCACCTCCCACTTTGAAAGAGCATTTTACAGAGAACAGTAGGGAAGAAAGTGAAATAATTCCAGAGCAATTCGGGGCAAATCACGCAAACATTTGTTTCTTACTTCAATTTTTAGGAGCTTAAGGACTGGGATCACATTAACAGACCAACCGCTTGAAAATTTCTCTTTCTTAACAACAATCGGAGTAGACGAGTACTCAGAGCAATCGTGGAGCAAATATGAGCAAACGAGATATAGCCAACATCCACTCCCCTCTGCGATCAAATTAGTTGGGATTGTGGCTGAGATCACGTGTTTAAGTTCTGTTTACTCGAGAACGCTAGGAGAGCAACCCAGGCGACTGAGAAGCAAATCGAAGTTAACGAAGTACAAAATAATGCCACCGTCCCCTCCCCTATGACATTATGATTATTTGAGTGGGATGCTGAGACAATTTTGTTCTAGTCTCCACTTTAAAGTTCCATTTCCTCGGGAATGGTAAGGGAGTAAACGTAGCTACCGCGAAGCAAACCAAGTACAAATGAATGTCGCCATTCGTTCCTCTTTGAAATTATTTTCAATTCGAGGTGCTGGGACTACGTTTTCCTAAACCACTAGTTTAATGCTCCATTTTCTTCGGAACAGCAGGGCAGCAAATTGAGAAACAGCGGAGCAAATGGGAGCAAATGAAGTAGAAGCGAATGCCACCATCCGTTCTCTGTACCATTGGATGGAGGGCTAAAACCATGTTGCTCTTGCTCCTCCGCTTTAAAATTCTGCTTTCTCGCGAACGGTAGGGGAGTAAACGGAGAAACTGTGGAGCAAATGGGAGCAAACGAAGTACAAACGAATGCCACCATCCGTTCCTCTCTGTTATTGGGTGGGGGGCTGGGACCATGTTGTTCTGTCCCCTCCACTTTAAATTTATATTTTTTCGGGAACGGTAGGGGAGCAATCGTAGAAATTGCGGAGCAAATGGGAGCAAACAAAGTACAAACGAATGCCACCATCAGTTCCCCTCAACGATTGTTTTTCGTTGGGTGGGGGGCTGGGAAGACGTAGTTCTGCCCCCCCCCCCACTTTAAGGTTCCATTTTCTCGGGAACGGTATGGGAGCAAACGGGGCTACTGCGGAAAAATGGGAGCAAACGAAGTACAAACGAATGCGACCATCTGTTCATGTCTCTGACTGTTTTCAATTCGAGGGTCTAGGACCAACCTTTTTCTGGCCCCTCAGTTTAAATTTATATTTTTTCGGGAAGGGTAGGGGAGCAAACGTAGAAACTGCGGAGCAAATGGGAGCAAACGAAGTGCAAACGAATGCCACCATCAGTTCCCCTCAGCGATTATTTTTCGTTGGGTGGGGGGGCTGGGACGACGTTGTTCTGGCCCCCCCACTTTAAGGTTCCATTTTCTCGGGAACGGTAAAGGAGCAAACGGAGCTACTACGGAGCAAATGGGAGCAAACGAAGTACAAAAGATTGAAATTGTTTTCGAAGAATTACGTGATGGTGGGGGGGGGCAGGACTACGCACGCTGAATTGAGCTATGTTACACACTAATGTTTTGTCTGGGCAGTGTATATCATTATTTGCGTGAGACGTTCTATAATTTTCGTTGCACCTGTTCTAGTTGTTCTTAACAATAATAGAAGTATTCGTATGAGTGCTCATTCTGTTATACTTACTATTCATGTCACTCTTACATTCAGATGTATAAAAAGAAGAATAACAGTTACAGTACATTTCTATTGACCAAGCGGGATAGAATCTACAGACTGTTGATTACTGCATTCTTTCCCAGCGGGTAAGATATCATTATCTATCTATTAAAATGCTACAACAGCAATTAAAAGCGCCTGAGCTCCAACCTATAACTTTGGCTTTCAAATCTTTCATTTACGGTTATGTGTGATTTCACGTTTAACAGAGACAAACATTTTGAGTATTTGCACTTTAAATACTCTAAATTAGTTAACTATATCTTTCTCATACAGTTTATGATATAAAATTATTGTTCAAAACCTTTGTATTTTAATAAGCCTTCTCTAAAATCAATGCATGTGAATTGTGCTTCCATCTTCCGAGTTCTTTTAAACTATGTTTATATGTTTGTGGTCAATCCTTTCGACAATGAGATCTCAGAAACTATAGGCTCTAGAAGATGACGTTTTCACTGATCGACTGGAAATTTTGCGTAGATTGTCCAGTTCTAATTGAATATTAAAAAAAACAAGGCCATTATTTCTTTATTACATTTTTTAGGGTACACTGGAAGCGTTGAAATTAAAAAAAAAACTAAAACATCATATCCTATGCGTTATACATTCCAACACTACAATATTGTATATTGGAGTTGTATATGTCTCAGGCGTCTGTTCCATGGCCAAATAATAGTGAAAAAGGAAGGATAACCATTTCTCGAGTCTAAGATAAATCTTTATTTTTGAGTGTTTTGTCCAAAGAACACCATATATAACTGACATTATAATTAATTGTATATGTAATGTATTTGCTTATTACATACTGCATACAAGAAAAAAGAAAACACTGGTCATACATGAATTAGAAACTCCAACCGGAAGTAGGCTCAAATCGTGCAAACGGTACGAGATATTGAGAAAAAATAATCAAAAAAATCTCCCCTTTATGATACCCCTTGTTGATTTTTTTTAATCAATACGTCTTTCACTTGTGTCTGTAAAGGGACATGTACATATGTTGTGAGGAGATTTATGTTCACATGCGAATGATGCGCTGTGTAGAGAGCGCAGGTTCAGCTAGTGAACTTGTAAAAGTGTAAGCTTTTCTTTTCTTTGCTGTTGTTCATCGAGAGGAAATGAAACATGAGAATTATCGCGCAGTGAAACATCAGCTATCTTTGCGATAAATTCCGGTGTGCTATATTGCAAGACTTATTCTTTAGATTTTCCTTTAACAAGCGTCTTATAATTCACAATTAACTCAGTTGACTGTTCTTGTAATAAAAATTCACACAACCCATCCACCGACTTAAACGATTTATTACATGTCAATTTAAAGTGCTGTGGCAACAACCCTTCGATTAAAAAAATTGATCTGTTGCTGTAAAGGCATGACTTTATCGAAACTAAATATAAGATCTAGCTTGTCGTAAATGTATTTCTTGATGGATTCCCCTTCTTTCTGGTCTCTTGATCTAATCGTATGTTCCGTCACTTTCTTAACTACAAAGCTTCCAAATAATGCAATCATACGGCTCCCGTCAAGTGAACTTTGGGGTGGACAAACACTGTGTGCGTGGGTCTTCTCGGGGTTCTTCCATTTCCTCCCAGTTTCTTCATCCTATTCATCTCTAATCATCACTGTCTCCTTTAGCCTAACGGCATAACCGTGGGACATAAAACTCAAAATTTTCATTTCATTTTGTAATCATACGTCTCTTTATATCTATATACGATAAGTTCACAAATTCGTCTTTACGTGTTTCTTAACTGCGTTAAACTCGTAAATGACGCAGTAAACTCAAAATATTCAAATAACCGAATGATATCTTCCCCATACTTGCCATGAAAAAATGTGGGGCGCACAATCGAATCTAAAGACGTGAGTCGAGCTTGTGACATAAACCTAAATGCACCATATTCTCAAAATATCTCTAAAAATAATGCGTCGAAAAATACACATAAAAAACAGAATTACACTGCAAATCGAGAGGGTGGAGGAAGGGTGGTAAAACAAACAGAATTTCAACAAATTCTAACAGTGGGCGAAGAACAAATTAATACAAAATAAATCCTAATTATGCTCATCTCCATAAGGGTCGCGATAAGGGGATGAAAATCACATTTCTACCATGTGCAGCCACATAAAATTAAGGGTTATAAATAGAGCAACCCAAAAACATAATAGCGATTTTACACATATGGTTGGTATCTTAAACATGGTTGTGGTTGTCTAAGGGTTCAGAAGAAACTAATTTTAAAAGCATAATAAAGCATAATTTTAGAAAATAAAGCATAAAGCATAATTTAAAATATATAGCACAATTCTTGAAAAATTCTGTTTAACTGCAAATTTAACATACTGTATTAATATTTTTAAAAACGAATATTTACAACGCAAAACCATTGAAAACATAACAATGCAACAATGAAAAGCTTATTTTTATTTCCGTAAACTTTTTTTCGGTGTAATCCTTTGATGTGGAGAAAAAAGTGAAAGAAGAAAACTTTCCGCCAACGATGAATAGTATACAAGAACTCCACACTGTAATATTATGTGTAGGCCCTACCTCTTGAACTCGAGCACTTTCTGTACTTTTTGGTAGCATCTTTTACTTTCTCTTTCTGTATATACTACGCACCTCTAAGGTAAACACAAGTGATAAGAAAAACTGACTCGAGAAGATATCTCTTTACACTGCATTAAGTAGAAAGTTCATTAAATATGAAAGAAATTGGTTGCTTAAAATATTAATAAATAGATCAAGATATTTAGAATATTTAATATATAGTAAATATTGTACATTATACACGATTAATGTAAAACAATGATTGAAATTAACAATAAAACATAATTTGTAAAAAATAAAGCATAATTAAACAAAAAATAAAGCATAATGTGGGTTGATCTAGTTATAAATAAGGCGTAAGCCTCATAGCATTTCCACCATGTGCAGTCGCCCTTTGTCAGTTCAATAGGCTCAGATAACGTGTTTACAATCTGTGCATTTGGGGATGTCAAAACTGACAAGTTGCGCCCAGGATTTTGTAAATACTGAATTCGGTAGAGTATAAAATACGGGATCTGACCTCGGTTACATATAAATAAAATCGAGCATATACAAAAGAAACAGATTGTGATGTCAAAAGGGGTTGAAGTGGGTGAGAAGGGAATAGCGATTGGGTTCGGTTAATCTACTAGTACTTACTTGTAGACCTCGGTGTTTCTTCCTCGATGAATCCTTCAATGGGTCGATGTTCGTCCATTAATCTCTTTGGTCTGCTGAGCGTCCAAGCAGCCGGGAGTTAAGGAGCAGCGAAGTCGAAACAGGAAAACCAACATTACGACGACGATTAATCCATTTAAAACCGAAGTTGTTTCGTAGTGAGCAACCCATTGTAGACAAGAGCTATGCAACATTAACTGAGAGAAATGCTCTCTAAGCTAGAGAAAGGTATGACTTTTGGTAAGTTCGAAGTTATAGTTCGCGCTCTTGCATTTTGCCGCATCTGAAATCCAATACCAACTACCTCTTCCAAAACTCTCTCAACGGTTTTGTTTAACGTCCCTTCCGGGTTAATATCCTAGATCATTGACTGTTTCTTCTGTCTCGTTGAAAAGTGCATACTACATAGGTGAGGCGATGATAGGAATGCGGACGGTGAAACAAACTGTTGTTTTTATTAATTAAGAAATTACATGTGTAAGAAAGAAATGACAGACAGAAAGAAAACTTTCTTGTAGGAAAAGCAAATGAACTTAGAAAAAATCGAAAAGTGATTCAACATTAAACAGACGATGATGCTTTTCATTGAGTTGAATTTAAAATGAAATGTCCCAAAGTTCAAAATAAAATATCTGATAATGTATCCAAATACATATATCTTCACTAGGTGCCAAAGAACTGTTTCAGTCAACGTCTATATACGACAACGAACATGTGTTTTAGCCTTTTCAAAAAATCGGCTTTTAAAAGGGGCAATTTCTAATATTAAAATTTCGACTCTTTATTCAGAAATGCTTACTATGAGGATTTGCTTGAGCTGGAGATTTAAAATTCAATATATCAACTCATAATCAAAAATAGATGGACATACGTTGTATGTTGCAGCATATTCGAAAATTGATTTTTTAAAGCAGAAAAGAGGGACAATTCTTTTAATATTAAATATCCGGTTTTATATTTATTAAACCTTTTCTTCCCTACAATAAACGGGTACTTCAACTTGTACTATAACAATTTGCTATAGGAAACATGTTTAAATAAACACTTAACAGATAAATTCCATTTTGAGGGATCAGGAAGTTGTTTAGGAGATTAGGTTTTCAGTTGCTCCCCGGGGTTACAACCCAGCTGCTGGGTGTTTGTTATTTTCTTTATTTTGTTGAGTTTCTATTTGAGGTCTGATCTCTTGCTTGTAAACCCGTAGTATTGCTATTGCAACAGAGTATGTTATTGATTGCTTTTTCTTGGAGTGTCGTCGTAGTCATTAAGTTTCGACTATTGCTTCGTTGATTTCAGGTAGGTGTAATGTGTTGCATTTTTTGTATGTATCTGTTGCATTTTAATATTGGCAGCCAGTGTCAGTGTGTAAGCTCTAGGGGATAAACTTCTGTTATTGATCTCAGTTCTTTCATTGCTTCTATTTCTCATTCGTCTTCTGGTATTTTCTCTAAGTTGACCCGCTTTTCTTTTAATGCATTCCGGTTTATAGTTCTGTGTTATTACGACTGTTTTCTTTTCTTTTCATTGTTGTGTCTGTTCATTCTTTCTCTTCGGAGACTCATTGTTTCGCTACTAGTTCTTTACTTTTAACGACATATTCATCCCTTATTCTACAGTATCTAGGATTGTTTCCAGTATCAAGTTGTTTTTGTGGATGATTTACATGATCGGTATTTTTTTTTTTTTTTTTGTTCTGTGACATTGGACACTTCTGGGTTGTTTTCTATAAATAGTCGATAGTTTGTGTAAGATCCCACCGGGAATAGAACCCGAGCCTCCCATGGCGAAGACATGTACGCTAATCATATAGCCTCGAGGGAGATTAAATTTGAGAGTTATAAAGTTCCAAAATTATCTGTAAAGTTCATTCATTCTTTAGAAGACAGTGTTTAAGAAAAAACTTCATGTTGGGAATGTAAGTATCAATCACAGAAGACAGGTAAAGATATGACTAGTTTCCCGTTCAGCCCTTCCCTTTCACGGATATTAAACTTTCCTTACCTTTTTAAAGTCAATACTATACTACAATAATCGTTGCGATTTCCCAACGTTGATTAAAAATTTATACTTTTCTCTTTTTCTTTTCTTTCTTTTCCTTTTTTGTTTTTTTTTTTTTTTTACAAGCTCAAAAACTTCCCTTCCTCAAATACTTACGATAAGGCACAACAGATGGCACGTGAGTACAAGGCAGTCGGTGAATTTTACTGCGTCCACCATAGATGTCCCTGGGAGGCTTAATGAGACAAGGTAAATGGAAGTCGTACGGGAATTGACAAGCCTTATCCAATAGAGCAGCTTTTCCGAACCTTTTTCAACTTGCGGCACACTACGGGTGTAACTTGAATTCTCGCGGCATACTCATAGATATTATTATTATTATTATTATTATTATTATTATTATTATTATTATTATTATTATTATTATTATTATTATTATTATTATTATTATTATTATTATTATTTGCAAATATAAAATACCATGGTAATCTTTTTTTTTCTGTGATTACTGATCTCCTTCTCACAGAGATGAAAGCTCAATCACTGGTTTTCCCCAATCATTATGCTCATTTCTTTTTAAAAAATAAAATAAAGTCTTTAAGTTTAACGTCCCACGGTTATGCCGGTTAGGCTAAAGGAGACGGTGATAATGAGAGATGAGTGAAATTGTGGAATGAAGAAAGTGGGAGGAAACGGGAAAGCCCCGAGAAAACCCACGAGCACGGTGTTTGTCCATCACAACGTTCACACTCCGCGAGCTGGGATCGAACCAGGGACCCCAAGCACCGGAGGTGAACGCTCTACCACTGAGCCACAGCACCCCCTTATTTTTTATATATATATAATTCTAAGTTTAAAATAGAAAGCAATTGCAATGAAATATAGGACTCAGATTTCTAAAAATACGCTTTATTTTTCGAAAACTGTATCCAACCTTTCACTAAGAACGAAGATCACTAAATAACGAACGAACAAACAAATGTCTTGTACTTTTAACTTTGCTGTTTTAACCAAAATCGAGCATATTATTCCAATCACACAGCTTGCGATGCGTCGAAGTCAAAACACAGCTGTTGAACAAACTGTTGTTCTGTCATTCACGTGCGAATGAGTGTTCTACGAACGTTAACTTGACAAGTACTGTACAAGTGCTTCCATTTCTCGGTGTTAGTATGACTCTCAATTGAAGCGCAACATAGCAGCTAACCGTGGAAATGTGTACGAGCCGAAATACTGTCTGCTACACAGTAATAGATGTAGAATAATATATTACAATAAGAGTAACTTTTTCCATGATAGAAATTCATAGTAATGTGAAATACAGAAATATTCATTCTTTCCCTATGTCTTGCAATTTGGTTGCTATAGAATTAATAATTTTGTTTCGATTTCCTCGTGGCACACCAGCGGTCCATTTGTGGCACACCAGTTGGGAAACGCTGCAATAGAGCATGGAATGGTCACTGAAGAACTTTGAAAGAGACAATCAAGATGTCTGAAACAATTCTCAGATACCGCCAAAATGACTGCTATGTCATTACTTATATAACTTCCATTTAATCTGTAATGCATTAACAGTGTTGAATTCAGACATTTTCACCCGGGAGGAATGTGAACCACTCGGGGGGAAGGGTTGCTTTTCTGTATTTTTGCAAGAAAGCAGCATATTTAACAATCCCATTCACATGCACATCTTACCTAATATTGAGACTAATTGCTGATAAATATTCAATGTGAGATTATAATTTTAAAAAAACAATCGTTTAATTTTACCTAAAACATTAAATAAAGACTGGCAAAAATATTTTAGACTAAACTTTAACTGCTATTTACAGTATCTATTTTTGTTATTATTTCCTATGTTCAGTAGTTACTGTTTGTTACTAATGTAGAAGTTTTCAAAAAGATTTAAATTAACGCAAATATTTTTTTTGTCCTAAAACAAACATACATAGGAATATCTTAACAAAAAGTTATCATTCTTTCTCACACTTCTGATTCTAAATCAAGCATATTAGCCTTGGTTTCTTCATTGCATACTACACATCAATAGTTTAGTTTACGAAATCTTCAGTAGGACTGTCTTCAGTAGGATTTTCCACGACTTTGTGCCGTGTCGTGGAAAATCAGCGCTTGGGGCGAGAGTATACGATGTAGCCCCGTACGTGTGAGTGAGGTCGACAGACCAGCCGCGAAAGGTGAGAAAAATTTTAAAAAGTAAACCCTGCTTTTCCTTGATTTTGAGCACTTTTTATTACTTTCTTTCCTTTCATTTTATATATGTGCACATGTTCACATGTGCATATGTGTTTCATTCCTCTCTTTTTTCTTTCCTTCTTTTCTTTTCTTTTTCCCTCCCGAATTTTGCGCCCCTTACTTCGGCGCCCGGGGCCGTTGCCCCTCCCCCATTGCACGGCACTGAGCAGGATCTTCGTCACCTTCAATAGCAATCTTTCACTTATATACTACAATTATATTGATAAATTCTATATAAATCTCTAACCCAGGAGGGATAACTGTTCCTCCCTGATCCCTCTGAATCTCACCCTTTAACTCACTTATTTTTAGTTAAAGAAAGGTGTGTTTGCATTAACAATCGTAAAACACATTTACGTCTGTTACTTCCTATGCTAGAAATGGAATTTACGCGCTCTATTTCAAATAATGCAAGAACTGTACATTTTCAAGAACTGAATGAAGTCTGCTGACATCAGAGGTTATATGGAATGATCAAAGCCCTATCTTTCCTTTCGTATCTCAATCTGTGCTAGTGCTACCTACAGTACTAATATATAATATAGGGCGAGAGTATAGTACCTACTAAAATACAAACCTTTCTTCAACAGTTGACAATTTCATGTTCTGCCAAACTCGGTCATAGCGTTAAGAAATACAGGTTTTATTGACTATTTTGGTATTCTATCTTAGATGTTAATTGTTTAATATTTATATAGAATGGGTCTGCGTCATTTGTATGTACATTGAGAGATCGAATTTCGTCTGCACGTGCACGGAAAGAAAAGCAAATAATTGGGTGAAGTAATTTCTACATTTTGTGACTCAAATTTTGGAAGTTTCTCCGGGAAGGAATGAATTTTCTTCGGGGAGAGATTCCTCCCTGGGCTACCCCCTGAATTCATCCCTGTGCATTAACGAACAAGCACACAGAATAATTCGAAGGTGTCGCTCAAATTGGCAGCTCCGAAATTAGGGTAAAAAAGAAGCACACTTATATATCGGAGTATGAGTTGTTAAATCAGTGGTGCACGCAGAGGGGGATTTCCGAGTTTTAACTCCTCTTTGAACGCAATATGAATATCATATTAGGATTCGTATATAAAAACCCTAAAACAGTATGAACTTAAGAGTTTGACGCCCCCTCTTGAAATTCTGCGTATTTTACTGTGTTTAAAAGCAGTATTCAGTGAGGATATGACTAGTTTCGGAAAAGATGTGTATATAGATAAAAGGTGAAACATTCACTTGTTATTGATCATATAGGACAAAGACATTATTTAGAGCGTTTTTAAAATGAATATCGTCTGAAAAGTTCATAAATCTTATCAAGCAAGTCAGAAAGCTAATATGCCCAATATTTAATTGAGAATTTTATTTCCGACCGTAATAATTTTTCTCTACTCATAATATTGTTTCAAAAAGATAATTTATTGATAGATCTGCTTACGAGAAAAGAGCCGAGCCTGTCTCGTCTCTAAATAATGTCGTGTAAGTAATATCTCACGTTGCAAGGTATCTATTTTTATTAGAAGAGGTCTAATTTGTCTCATCTCTTGCCATAAATATTCTCTCTCGTGAGCAACCCTAGTTACAGGGAAAAATTCTTATTTTGTGTATAAATCTATTTTTGCTATTTCAATAAGCCATTTTAGAACATAGATCTACTCCAATTAGAGAGATAATTAAGACGTACGGTTTCTGAAATGACTAATTGATTGAATAACCTTTAGAAACACCTAAATGAAATGAAACTTTAGGCTTCCTAATAAAGATACTTGTGAACTATATTGCTATAACTTTAAACCATTGTAAACTGTGCATATTAGGATAGTTCTGCGTGGTTGCTCCCAATTAAGATTCTATGTTTATTAGCTAAAATGGTAGTAAGTTGAACTAATTTAAACAATGAATTGACGAAATTGGCCAGAATATAGTTAAGAGAAGAAACTGTAGACTCTTGAGCAAAAATAAGAAAGTCATGTCCAGCTCAAACTCCCATAGGCTAAGGTCGAACCGAAACTCTTCGCACCAGACGTGAACCTCTAAACCTCAACAACAATACGCACCAATACACCATATATATTGCATTGTTTGCCAATCCCAAATGTTCTTCTTTTATCTTCTGGTATTTTGGCCTAGATCTTCTTGGATAGCGAACCGGACTCTGCGAGATTTTGCGTGATGGTAGCTTTGTCACTGAACCTGAGGCAACATTATTTATTAATTTTCCTTTAGAATATGTGAGTAAGAACCTAGATAACAATACAAGACTAATGTTATCTAATATTAACTAATTCATCGAACATACAGGTGAAGTAGGCTTGGTAGAAGAAAATATGTCAGGGTGCAAATGCAAGAAGGTTTTAATAAGTTCCTCAATGTACGTAAGAAAAACTGTCCAGCTATTATCAAGACCATCGATTTAACGGACCTCGAATCAACGGACTTTAAATTTAATGAACAACTAATGGCAAAAGTAAGAAGCCACATGGACTACATCATCGAATGTTTTATTTCATTTATTTACTCCGCGGAAGTGAGAATTACCCATAACTAAGATATCATATATTTCTGAATCCAAGACGACATTTTTTAAATCGCAATTTTGAGCCCAAAAATATGGATTTATCTTGCTATCGTAACATATTATGATTTTTTTAATGACTAGAATCACGAGGTTCCATTAAGCTCTTTCATTGTTTCATGCTTACTGCTTCAGCCTTGCACCCCTACAGATTCAGTGGACCTTTCTAGTAAGGAAGGCTAAAGAAGTCTGAATCTAATTTGATATTTCATGTTTTATAGTAGGTTCCGAATATCCAGTATGTGCTATATTTTTGTAATCCTTAAATTAAAAATGGAGTATTTTCTTACATTCACAAATATACGGTATTTGGCGTACAGGATACATAGGTTCAAAATATATATTGCATTATACTGAAACTACATACTTACAATTGTTTACAGCAGTTAATAGATAGCTTCCCATACCTTAGTAACGAGTTAATTAGGTTGACAACAACTTGTATTAAATATTATGTATTTATTTTGTTTTAATTCTAAGAGCCTATAATGGACAATTTATTTATGTATTTTTGTGTTGGTAATATATGTGCAACCAACCATAAGTTTTCGTTTATTTTTAAACCCAAGAATCTAGTTTCTGGATGACTATTGTTAGTTATATGACGATATTACTATTGTTAATGTTCATCAATTGCTTCCAATATGTTATTTATTCGTGCATTAACTAATAATTGTGCATTTATTGGATGTAAAGCTGTACTGTTTACGGGTTACTAATGCTTCTCTATAAAGCTCGTTAGTTCTTTTTAAATTTACTTCTCGAAATTTGGCTTGGACCAGGTAATAAGGAAGTGGGCCTATAATTTTAAAAAAGTTTCCTATCTCCACCTTTTTCATACAAATTTATATTTCCGTGTAGGAAGTTTATATTTCCATAAAATAATATCCCAAATATTTATTATTATTATTATTATTATTATTATTATTATTATTATTATTATTATTATTATTATTATTATTAATTGCATAAAATAGTTTTCATATCTCGACCGGGAGTCAGACCTGGAATTTTTGGCTGCCTGCTTAGTCTGAAAGGCCTGCTTAGGCTGCCTGCTTAGGCTGCCTGCTTAATCATTTTCTTATTATTTCAACACACAATATGTGTCATAATTCAAGGTCAAAGCCGTTTAAGTAACACCGTTTTTGTGTTAATTCAACACTCTCTGTGTTAAAATTCAAGGTCAGACCACCAGATTAACACTGTTTTTGGTGTCAGTTTGACTTCAGTGACTTTTACTATGACATGTCTTTCGGTGTTGAAATAACTCCTTGCGCGGTGTTGATGTATCCATTTTTCTGTGTTGAAAAAGCTTGTGGTGTGCATGCTTACGGTTACCGAAGATTCTACTTTTAAAATAAGAACTAGCTGAACCTGCGCTGTCTACTCAGCATATCGTTCTGTTATGACCATGAATCTCCTTCCCACTGTGCATGTCTCCTTACTCACACAAGTAAAGAATAGGAGACTCACAAAGGAAGTGAATTGCTATGTATATAGATGTTGGAGTGAGTTTGTAACAAATTTGTAAAAGTAACACGATATTAAGTGGAAATATTTTTTCTAATAAATCCATATCCTCATTGTGTATCTTGTGGCCTTTAAAGTTGCCAGCATGCAATAGGTTTTGCCATTCAGATTTAAGCAAAGCAATGTCCATCAATCCACCATATGTAACTTCTCTAATGGTTCCCTAACACCGTTGTTTCGGCCTGCAATGTTAATCTTATCGGCTCAAAACGGTCCCTAAAATGTTAAATAGAACATTAATGACACTGTTCTTGAAAATTTGAATGAGAAGAGGACAATCTACACAAAATTTGGAATCGACCAGCGAAAACGGCACGTTTCTATCATGTGTGGTTTTTGAGATCTCATTGTCGAAAGGATTGGGGACAAACATATAAACCTAGCATTCTAATATATAGACTAGCTGAACCTGCGCTCTTTACACAGAGCATCATTCATATATGAGCATGAGTCTCCTTGTTATTCCTCACATCTGTACATGTCCCTTTGCAAACACAAGTGAAAGAAGTATTGGTAAAAATCGGCAAGAGATATCGTAAAGGGGAGATTTTTTCGATTACTTTTCCAATATCTCGTACCGTTTGCAAGATTTGAGCCTACTTCCGGTTGCAGTTTTTAATTCATGTATGATCTGTGTTTTCTTTCTTCTTGCATGTAGTATGTAATAAGCAAATACATAAACTAAGTAACTCTATGGCCTATGGAACCCGGAGGTTCAATGCCGCGTTCACAAAAGCTCTCCACTGACTTCTATCCTTAGCCAATTGGATCTACTTTCTACTTTGTATTTCTATCTCTGCGAGATCTATCTTAATATTGTCCTCCCATCTGCGCCTACGTCTTCCTAATGGTCGTTTTCCGGCTGGTCTTCCAGTTAAGATTTTGAAAGCGTTCCTGCTTTCTTCCATCCTGGCTACATGACCTGCCCACCTGAGCCTTCTAGATTTGATGACCCTAACAATGTTGGATAAACCGTATAAATTATATAGTTCCTCGCTATGAAGATTCCGCCATTCCCTATTCCCGTTTCTCGTGGGTCCGAATATTCGTCTCAGGATCCTGTTTTCAAATACTTTCAATCTATGTTCTTCGTTCCGAGTAAGAGACCATGTTTCGCAACCATACAGAACAACAGGCATGATTATTTTTTATACATTTTAAAATAAGCTAATACATTACACATACAATCAATTATAATGTCAGTGATATATGGTGTTCATTGGGCAAAACACTACAAACAATAAAAATTCGAAGACTGCAGAAATGGTTATCCTTCGTTTTTCATTATAATTTGGCCATGAAACAAACACCTGAGAGATATGCAAGTCCTATATACAATTATATGGTGTTGGAATGTATAATAGGTAGGATATGGTGGTTTAGTTTATTTTTATTATTATTATTATTTCAAAACTTCCAGTGTACCCGTAAAAATGTAATAAATAAACAATGGCCATGTTTTTTTTTTTTTTTTTTAATATTGTGTTAGAACTGGACAATCTACGCAAAATTTGCAATCGATCAGTGAAAACGTCATCTTTCTAGAGCATGTAGTTTCCGAGATTTCAAAGATTTCATTTCATTTCTTAAAAGCAAGACTTGCAAGACTCTTGCAAGCAAGACCAAGACCAAGACTGGGTGTGCAAGAGCAAGACCAAGAGTTCCAGTTCAAGACTAAGACCAAGACCACACGGGTCTTGGTCTCGGTCTTGCATTTGCTCATCACTATTCGATACAGTCGAAGTATGATGTTAAAAATAATTTCTACCAGGATGTCCCATAAGTTTCCAACCATGCATCATGAAAAATGAAAATGCAAGTGAACAGTGTAGAAGATACTTTATTCTACAAAATATAGACCATTGTGTTCTATAGTGGATACTCATCCTTCCGCCAAATTGCGAATGTCCTTGTATACCACTCCCTGCACTTTGAGTCGAAAAATATTTACCCCCCATTTCCCTCATGATCCTCATTGAAAAAGATAGTGTTGTAAAAAAACTATTTTTTCTGTGAAGTTTTTTCAATAAAAAACATCATTCTTTTTCTTTTTTTTCCAAACGTCTGTTTTTTCTGGCAACTACTATTTATTGATTTATGTTGCAGATAAGTGAAATAATCAGCAGAACTTGAGTCGAAGCCCTCGTAACTTACAAATCCTTTGTTTCTTTGTACATATACGAGCTAAATTGTGTGATTATTGTACACTCATGTCCAAAATTATTATTCCATGTTTATAAATGTGTTGTTGTAGGAATATAATTTGATAACGAATTCGCCTGGTATTTCTTATAATGTTAATATGTGTATCATCGGCAAAGACATGTATGTGGCAAATTTCATGTCAAAAGAGCAGTAAATAAAAACAACAAAACGAAAATAAAACTTGCGTGTCCATTTAGCAACATTTTGTTTTACTCTTTCTAATTTTCGTATTTATAATTCTTTTCCTATGAAATTTACCACAAGTATACAGTTCCCGATTATACACATAGTATCAGTATTAAAAGTACCCTGCAAAATCATTATCAAATTATATTCTTACAAGAATACAGTTATAGATATGCGACAATCATTTTGAACATTAGTGTAGATTTGTGTACTTTTTTGAGTAGTAACTCTTGTTGTTGTAGTAGTTATAGTCTCGACTAGTAATAGTGCCGTTGTTGTAAATAGTAACTTCATAAGAAAAAAATGCTCTCAATTTTACATCTCAGTTTCAATAGTGTTGTTGAGAAAGTGCAGGGGCGCCCGAAGAAAATTTTCTAGGGAGGGGCCATCTCCATGGTTGCTATATTAGTCTGGTATTTAATATACGTGGTTTGCTATATTATGTAAGCCTATACATTTTCGTGAACCAGAGGGGGGCCCGGGTCCCACCCTGCCCTCCCCTTCGGGAGCCCATGCTTTGTAGTACTTATTACATTTAACGCACAATTATAAACAAAACATCAAGTAAAAGAGCAACTCAAACAGCTTTTGATACAAGTATTCAATGTGAGCAGCATTCGTCACACGGCACACATCGAATCAATAGGCGAAAAAGGTCCATAAACTTTCCGTCATATGGCACAAAAACATTCAATTTAGGGGAATCTCGCTGAACCTGTACCATCTCGTGAGGATTTGCTGACGGCCAGATGCAAACATTATGAGTGTTATCATTAGCTCTTAGGTGAAATGTCGATTTATCACTTAAGACGACACGATCCAGAAAATCTTCATTGTTATTCAGCAATATTTCACTTGGGACAAGGATGTAGTTTTAAGCGTCTCCTTAAATTTCTTCACACAAACGGTTGCACTGTAACTACAGATTCAGTCTTTGCAAAAGTAAAACACAAAAAGCTTTCTGCTCTCTATCGCCATCTTTGCTACTAGCTTTTTCTAACGGCAGACAGATGAAACAGTGCATGTGCATACGTGCGTACAAACCTGTTTGAGTTGCTTTTTCATTTGATATTATTTAAGTTAATTGTAATAGTTACTACAAAGTTTCAAAACCCTAATATTCATTTGGGAACAACTTGCATTGCTTGATATTATCTCATCCTATATTCATGTCTTTTGTATTTACATATCAGGGCCGGCCCCAGGCAATTTGCTGCCCCGTGCAATGACGTCATTTAACACCTTCTCCTTTCTCCAGAAAGAACAAATCTTAAAAGTCACGATTTTAAGTATGCTATTCCAGCATGAACAGCGAAGGGAAGGGAAACTGCACTCGCACTCAGAATGGCTTAAATACTAAAAATACAATCTCGTTGTGTCTGTTTTTTCTTTAAATAATAATCTACTAGCATCAATTACCCGCTTCGCTGGGTTAAATTAAGGAAAAAATAGTAATATGTTTCGTTAGTCAGTCACTTTTTACTATTACTAAAGTGCTCCTTCATATTGGTCATTTTCGATTATTTTTGTATATCCCCTCTTCTCCCGTGTTGCGGGCCGCGGCATTGGAAGTGTCATTGTTCATCTCAGCGACCTCAAAAAGTATGAATTCGACACTCATATTGGTAATTTTGATTATATATATATATATATATATATATATATATATATATATATATATATATATATATATATATATATATACCTCCTTTCCCACAATTTTTGCGGGACTGAATTTGGATTTAAATGGCACCTCAAAAACTATAGATTCGACACTAACATTGGTCATTTTCGATCATTTGTAAATGTCTTTCCCTTCTTTAAATTACATCGTTAAAGTGATATCACAAAAATCATCTCATGTTCGAACTTCGTCTAGGCTAAAAATTTGATCGAGATCGGCCCGGTGGTTCAAGAGTTATTAAGTTTAATTTATTTTTATATATCTCCCCCTCCTACTTCCTCCCCTAAGTTGTATCGTCAAAGTGAATAAATAAATACCATTACAGGCCCGAACCTCATCTATGATGAAACTTTGATTGAGATCGGTCAGGTGGTTCACGAGTGGTCACACAGACAGTCGTTTTCATTTTTATTTTTTTACATACATCTCCGCCTCCCCTATCTTGCACCGTCAAAGTTAAATTATAAAAATTATCCCAAGTACGAACGTCATCTATGTTGAAAATTTGATCTAGATCGGTTGGGTGGTTCAAGAATCAAGAGTTATTAAGTTTTGTTTATTTTTATAAATCTGTCCCCTCCCCTTTCCCCGTAAGGTCTACCATCAAAGTGATAGATAAAAACCACACCCAGGTCCGAACTACATCCATATTGAAAATTTGATTAAGATCGGTTATGTGGTTAAAGCCTGATGAAGTCACAAAGAAGATCACTTCTATTTTTATTCATTTTACATATATCTTCTCCTCCCCCTGCCCTAAGTTGCACCGTAAAAGTGAAAAGACGAAAACATCCCAGGCCTGAACCTTATCTATGTTGAAAGTTTGATCAATATAGGTCTGGTGGCTCAAGAGTTATGAAGTTTCATTTAGTTTTATAAATTTCTCTTCTCCCCTCCACCTCCCCTATGTTTACCGTTAAAGTGATATTACAAAAACCACCTCAGGTCCGAACCTCATCTATGTTGATTTTTTTAAGATCGGTCGGGTGGTTTAAACGTGGTGAAGTCACAAAGACAGTCATTTTTATTTTTACTTTTTTGACATATACCCCTCCCCCTCCGCTTCGTTCCACTGTAAAAGTGAAATGAAGAAAACATCCCAGGTCCGAGCCTTATCTATGTTGAAAGTTTGATCAAGATCGGTCGGGGGGTTCAAGAGTTTTTAAGTTTTATTCATTTTAATATATTTCCCCTCCTCTCCTCCCCCTCCCCTAAGATTTACTGTCAAAATGAAATTATAAAAACTTCCCAGGTTTGAGCTTCATATATATTGTAAATTTGATTGAAACCGATCGGGTGATTCAAAAGTAATTAATTCACGAACATAGTCACTTTTATTTTTATATTTATAGATTTTTGTATATCACCCCTCCACCCCCTCCCATACGTTGCTCCGTCAAAGTGAAATGATAAAAATCATCCCAGTCCAGAATCTCATCTACATTGATAATTTGATCAAGATCGGTAGGGTGGTTCAACAGTTACTAAGGTTTATTTATTTATTCTATGTCCCCCTCCTTCCCTTCCCCTAAGTTGTATCGTCAAAGTAAATAGCTAAAAGCACTCCCAGGCCAGAACCGCATCTACGTTGAAAATTTGGTCGACATCGGTCCGACGGTTCAAGAGATTAAGAGTCACAAACATAGTCACTTTCAATTTTATAATATAAATTATGTTAGTGAAAGATAAAGCAAACACACTTGAAAGACGGTAACCCTTTTTATAGTATTCAATATTGAGCTTCAATCTAAATACAGTGAGTGTAAAAAGTATTCATACAGCCAATATTTTTGTAAAAAATGGGATTTTGTCCCGCTTCCATGATATGTAAATCCAACTAAATATTTGAGAAAGACAGGAAAATATATCATGTATTTAAAAAATATAGGGGGCCGAGGACATCCCCCCAAACAGTGACGCTTATCTAGATTTGACCCATCATTTGTTATATTTGACACAAACCAGTCACAACGGTATTGCATGTACAAATGTAGTGTAAACTATAAATTGAAACATAAAAAAATAAATGGGTCCATTTTGACCCAGAAAAACTTATGTGTATGCAAAAATCAAGGAACGTACAAGGGTTAATTATCTCTCTAATTGGGGTAGATCTATGTTCTAAAATGGCTTATTGAAATAGCAAAAATAGATTTATACACAAAATAAGAATTTTCCCCTGTAAATAGGGTTGCTCACGAGAGAATTTATGACAAAAGATTAGACAAATTAGACCTCTTCTAATAAAAATACAGTATGTCAGTTTGTAATTCCAGTGCAACTACTTCTTTTATTTCTTGATTTTCCTCCTACATCTATTGTTTTTTTTTAACTTGTTTCCAGCTTCAATGATAAGGAACTATTTATGACGAAGACAAGACCAACCTTCATATCAAAATTGCGATAACGAAGTTAATGAAACAGGTATTCGAGGATTGAGTTCTTATATTTGACAACAATCAAGCAATTTATGCAGGGATTTATTTGATCATTTGCTTTAGCACTGTCCATGTGACCTTAATGCTACCTAAACGTTATTTAATACCATAAAATAGTATTCAAATAGAAGGTCAGTTTAGTAAATTTAACTACCATCATCATGAAATGAAACCTATCTCCAACAAGAGAGATTTATGTTAAATAATATACTTACAGGCACGTAGCCAGAATTTCGTAATGGGGGGAGCGTGACATGAAATACAGTGGTTATCACATCAGGGGCTCGATCATTCTAAACTATTTTACTGGCAACTTATATTAGTTTGTTAGGACAATAAAATGAGGATATGTTAGTAGGTACTTTAATAACAACTTATGAAGAAATCTCCAGTAAAATAATATAAAAAAAGTATTGAACAAGATGTTACAATATCTATGTTCCTTCCTTTGTTCTTTCAGATATAACAATGTTCCTTTCATTATGATCTCTACTATTATAAAAGGTACATATCCAATAATGTCTAATAAAATATTTTACAATATCTGAGTTACTTTCCTTGTTGATTCAAATGTTAATAAGAACTTTCTTTCCACATAACTTTTTGTTTTCATTATGCCGTCAACTACTGTCTGTTTCAAATGACAAACGAAAGAAGCAGTAGAAAACTTTTTCTGAAATAACATGTTCGATACTGCAGAGAAGCGATGACGGAAAATTATGATAAAAACGTCCACACTGTTAGAGAACGACACTAAAGCGTTTTTCACAGTCCTTTGCACCTTTCAAAAACAAACCGCGTAACTTGATGTTGTATCACTGCGCGCACGACTATTTGCTGATTGGTGAAGAGGAAATTGTTTCGTCTGTTCACCGCAATATTTCTGCTGCAGCACGTGCATGAATTTCTGCTACTGCGGTGTGCATTATTCGTCTCACTCTCACACCATTGCCGTGATATAAGGCAAAATACCCAATAATATATAAACCCCCCCTCCTTTAAGAGCAGCTGAACATTGTTATTTTTCTCCAAACTGTAATTATAGATGAAATCACAATGAGTTATGTCAAATTATCAACTGAACGATAAAGAGATGGTGCTGGTATGTAACAGCAAGCATATTTATCATTATGGGAGATTATTTCTTTTTCATCAATTACCTAAATCATTATGCATATCCATGAAAAACAGATGGTACTTTTCCCCCTTAAGTTCAATTTATTGATGTGCTTTCTTACATTGTATAGCATGCTAATGTACAAATACTAACTTCAGTACTACAAAGTAAGTAAATAAATATTCTATGAGAACATGAAAATTAGCTATTATAGGTCTTAATTTTCTTCAAGTGAATTGAACAACGTTGATATCGTTTGATAAAGTATTTGCTTTTCTTCTGCACTTACGGATTTGCCTTGTTTATGTTTAACAGAATAACTCGGAGCAGCAGGTAACCTGCTGGCTTCCTTGGGCGACATCTTAAAATTGTGGCGCGCACTTCGTGTGTTTTGTCATTTGTTGTAACAGTTTTCTCTTACAAATTCGATTTTGGTTCAAGATTTCGATCCCATATAGATACATACTTTGAGTCGAAACCTAAATGTTCTTTCTGTGCCTTAACAATACATTAATTACCATAATACATTGCATTTGTTGTGTACTATTTGCTCATGGAAGAATAAACTGTTATTTGTCTCATTTTCAATGTTGCTAACTCATAGTTATTTTTCAGTTTTTCACAAAGAATGGTTGTCAAACAGTTGTGTCATTTCATAAAAATGGGCTAAGAAAATGAAAAAGAGAAATCAAATGAACTCGCTGTTCTTATTGAAGATAATAAGTTTCTTATAGTATTTCAGATCTTCGTTTGACCTTTCATTAGAGATGAGGAAATAGTCATTAAAAAGAGAGAGAGAGAGAGTGTGAGAGTGAGGGGGATAGAGAAAAGTTAAAGAGGATAAAACCTGTTTTAGTGATTCATTACGAAGTAATATGAGGCTAATTTTTTCAGTTATAATTTGTACTCCCATGCGCAAAAAATATTGCGCGTATACTGTAACTCACGATTTTTCGCAATTATTTCATTTTCCTTATGTTTATGGGTAAAATTCAGTTATTAGCATGTGGAGATAATAGAAAGCAATCCATCTAAGGAGATATTTCCAAAAAAATATAATAAAATAATAAAAATATAAGCAAAAAACAAAATTATGTTCGGTTTTGTGTATACTGGCAATAATGTTTTAGAGGGATTTTTTGCAGTAGCACAGCACGATTGCAGAGGGAATAACTTTAGTTGAATCAAGGAACTGGAAAGTGGACTAATATATTGCATTTATTGGCTTAAATCTAGGGTGTAAATTGTCTACCAAATGTAAATTAGCTTCTGTAACCAAGATGTTATATGGAAGTATAGAAACAAAGAAAAAAACTGTTGCCTTAAGTTTGGAAGTGACATGCTCTATAGCCATGAGCATTTATTTGTTAAGAAAAAGACAGGCAACAAAAGGTAGTCTGTGTGGTCAAGTGGGTAGAGTGGCGGACTAGTAATTCTTATATTGTTTTGACACCAGATCGAATCCCATGCGATCCCATCCAATTTTTTCTTTAAATAACATTGTAGAAAGTGTATAATTTTTATGTTAATAAGAACCGACACAATATAATAATGAAATAACTTTTTGTTTTTTCTGATGACGTATTTATTTAGAATTAGTGTATGCTGTTGTATAGCTTCTTTTATCATCCTCTTTTCTTGAAAAAAAAAATTGTCTCCAATAAAGTATGAAAAATATATATAGACAGAAACAGACATCTTAGTATCAAACGTGATTAATCGTGATGAATTAAACAAGTTTCCCGTTGTTAAAAAAGAAAACTATAGAAAATTATTGAATTTGGTCTTTAGGTTTTTAGCATGCTATATATATTCTTTATAAGACTACACTTTATAAGGGAAGATGTGCGATCATACCCACAAATTTAGCTAGTGAGTGAAAGATGTTTTCGGCACAAATATTTTACAGGTTTAGGTGCATGAAACACCAATACGCCATGGTCTCGACCTTCGTTTATTCCACATTATTATCCGACATATCATAGCAGGTAAAAAGCAGCATCAATTGGCAAGAAGAACTGCAAGTTGTGGTCTGTTTTCGATGCTCCGGACTCGATCGCCTAGCACGCCCGTCTATACCATGACTCATACGTCTATCATTCAGTGCAGGCACGTATCCAGCTTTTCTTTTCGGAGGCACGAATTCTCGTAAGCATGTAATTCTAATGTTTCAAAAATATCAATAATAATAATAATAATAATAATAATAATAATAATAATAATAATAATAATAATAATAATAATAATAATAATATAACAATGCAACAGTTCTGTATTTCTCTTAAACGTTTCTTACTTTTCATTTATGAACCGGTCAAACTGCATTGTAACACAAACGAAATCAAAAAATATTTTCTAGAGACATGTAAGGAAAACTGTCTGCTACGTATATCACATAAAAAAATAGCAAATGGCTATGAGTGTATCGTTCTAATACAGTAATGTTATAAACAAAACGGAAACGACATTATAATCCCATTTAAAAGTGTGCTTTAATTCCACCTGGTTTCAATGGCATTACGGTATATTCTTACAAGTAACACTCCGATTTTGATAAAATTTGGCAGGTAGATACTACACATAAAATAAACGAATACATGTTTCTTTTTTTCTGCGGAAAAACGATTTTAGAAGGCAAAAGCCCCCACCGAAAATTTTGAAAATTGACGCCCGAAAGGCAAAAACAAGTGGACCAAAGTGAACGAAATTGTGCACAGATATGGCAGACGTGAAATGAAGGAATACGTGTTTTGTATTTTCCTGGAAAAAACGGTTAGGTGGGGCACAGACTCCTCCAAACCTTTGATCATGAAATATCAAAAGTGCTAGTAACAATATGTCAGATGTGTGTAAAGGACGAAGAATTCCAACGACACTTTGTGTATATACGATACGCAAAAACTAAACGAATACCTGTTTTTTTTATTTTCTGGCGAAAAAATGGCTTTTGGGGGCAAAAGCCCCCATCCAAAATTTTGAATGTTGATGCCCGAAAGGCAAGAAGAAGTGAATCTAAATGAAAGAAATTGTGCCAAAATATTGTAGACGTAAAATGAGGGAATACGGGTTTTGAATTTTCCTGGAAAAAAGAAAAGAAAAACGTTTGGGTGAGACACAGACCCCTCCAAAACTTTGATCGTGAAATATCAAAAGTGCTAATAACAGTATGTCAGAAGTGCTTAAAGGACATGAAGAATTGGAACGACACATTGTGTAGGGACAATACACAAAAAACAAACGAATACGGTTTTTTTTCTGCGAAAAAATGGTTTTAGGGGGAAGAATTCCCCACCCAAAATTTTGAAATTTGAGGCCAAAAAGGCAACAAGAAGTGCACCGAATTGGATGAAATCGTGCACACATATTCTAGACGTAAATTGAGGTAATTGTGTTTCGTATTTTCCTGAAAAAAAAAAACGGTTGAGTGGGGCACGGATCTTCTTAGCTGGTTATTACGAAATATCAATAGTGCAAATAAGTATACGTCAGAAGTTCCTAAAGAGTATGGAGAATTGCAACGAAACTTCGTATAGGGACAATTTGCAAAACAATAAATGAAATGTGTTTTAATTTGTACGGAAAAACGGTGTTGGAGCCTAGAGCCACTCCGAAAAAAAAATATTACCGTAAAAGTGCAGGAAGGAGTGGACCGAAGCAAATGAAATTGTGTGTAGATATTGTATAGACTGTATGTAAAATAAGGACTTCCGTGTTTTTAAGATGTCCCTATCAATTTTGGCACATCAACAGCAAACAGGAAATTAATCGGCACGTGTTTTTGTTTATGCGGAAAATCATTGTAAGGGTTAAAGTTGCCTCGTGAAATACTATAAAATACGCTATACTGTTTGTGATTGTTGTTGATCTGCCAAATTTGAATAAATCTGATGGAGACACTTGTGAAACAGGAGAGGCTTTATTTATCATATCCAATATCTATAGACAATTTCATTGGCTTCGGTCCACTCCTTCCGACACTCAACACCACGGTCCACTCAACAGTATTTTTCTTTTCAGGAAAATACGAAACACGTATTCCCTCATCTTACCTCTACAACATTTGTGAACAATTTCATTCAGTTCGGTCGATTTCTTCTTCCCTTTCGGGCGTCAAATTTCAAAATTCTGGGTAGGACCTTTTGCCCCCTAAGACCGTTTTTTTCACAGGAAATAAAAAAAGCCGTATTTGTTTATTTTTTGCTTATTGTCCTAACGCAAAGTTTTGTTCCAATTCTTCATGTAAATTTGGGCACTTCTGACATACTGTTATTAGCACTTTTGTTATTTCATGATCAAAGGTTTGGAGGAGTCTGTGCCCCACCTAACCGTTTTTTTCAGGAAAATACGAAACCCGTATTCCCTCATTTTTCGTCTAAAATATCTATGCACAATTTCATTCACTTCGGTTCACTTTTTCTTACCTTTCAGGTGTCAACTTTCAAAATTTTGGGTGGGGGCTTTTTCCCCTAGAACCGTTTTTCCGCAGAAAATAATCAAAAACCGTATTCGTTTATTTTTTGCGTATTGTTCATACACAAAGTGTCGTTGCAATTCTTCATGTCCTTTAGACACATCTTACATGTTACTAGCACTTTTGATATTTCATTATCAAAGGTTTGGAGGTGTCTGTGCCCCACCTAACCTTTTTTTCCAGGAAAATACAAAATACGTATTCCCTAATTTTACGTCTGCAATATCTGTGCACAATTTCGTTCACTTTGGTCCACTTGTTTTTGCCTTTCGGGCGTCAACTTTCAAAATTTTGGGTGAGGGCTTTTGCCCCCTAAAACCGTTTTTCCACAAAAAATAAAAAAGCACTTATTTGTTTACTTTATGTGTAGTATCTACCTGCCAAATTTTATCAAAATCGGAGTGTTACACTGGGGAAGTGTTACTTGTTAGAATTATAACAACAACGCATTGCCCACAGTTTGAACACTGACTCAAAGTAATCTGATATAAAAGAACCTCAAAAGGAAAAAAGTAGGTTTATTAAAAAGTGTTTGAGGTTTGGAAAGGGACAGCTTCCAGGACCTCACGCTGGATACGTCCCTGAGTCAATGCATTATATTTGTTTCTTACAAAACATGATTATTAGATGAGTAATATGTAAAATTATATCATAGTTTGACTTTTAATAGGTCTTTCCTTAACACACCCATATTATCCGGCATTCTGCCTGTCTGTTTTATGTCGGATAAACGAAACTCTACTGTATTTCCAAAGATAGCATATACACAGGGGCTAGCGGTCTGCACGGGCCGAAATTTTTAGAACGGAGCCTGCCCGTCCCCTTTAATTTATAATCTATAGGCATTAGCGGATTAAGGGCGGAGCCAATGGAGCCCAGGCTTCGGGACCCCAAGCTCAGGGGGCACTTTAAAATCCCTCTGTTTAACAGTAAAATATAGTAATCAACTTATATTATAGGCTCCAGACCGATGCTAATTTTTTTCCGCTCGTTACGCTCGCGGTATCGCTAGATTTAAGTCTTTCCATCAGCAGCATTTAACTGTTAATAATGAATGCAATTATTTAATTGTTAATAATGGATTTAACTAAACTAATTATTGTAAACTTGGAGCACATTCAAATATTACAGTATAGTTCTCGGTAGTTCCATAAACCTATGAGGCTGTGGAAGGCAGCAAAGAAAATTTATGCACTGGAACTATTCTTAACATATGGCCCCCTTAAAATAGTCGGCTCTAGGTCCCCAAAAGCCTTAATCCGCCCATGTCTATAAGCAATATTTCACGAAAAGCATGTATTTTTTAACAAATGTGTTTGTCATCAAGTTTTCATAAAGTAGTCCCTTTCTCCTTTAAGCAATTTCAGAGGCCACGGTGTTTCAGTGGTAGAGCGTTCTCCTCTTGTGCATGGAGTCCTTGGTTCGATCTATGCTCGCGCCAAGTGAACCTTGTGCTGGACACTGTGTGCGTGAGTTTTCTCGGGGTTCTCCCGTTTTATCCCACTTTCTTCATTCGACCATTTCATTCATTTTTTATCATCACTGTCTCCTTTAGCCTAGTGTGCGTGGATTTTCTCGGGGTTCTCCCGTTTCCTCCCACTTTCTTCACTCCGCCATTTCATTCATTACTCATCTTCACCGTCTCCTTTAGCCTAACCGGCATAACCGTGGGACGTAAAACCCAAAGATTTTTTTCCTTTAGCCTAGCCGGCATAACGTGGGACGTAAAACTTAAAGGTTTCATTTCAAATCATTTCAATCAAAAAACAGTTGTAGGAAGTATGTAATTTCGAATAAAACAAACTACTATATACAATTCTGAGTATATTATTCTTTTATGAAATTCTCGCGAACCTTATTTCTAAATCGAAGGGTAAGAAGACTAAATTCACTCTCTTATTGTTATAGATCCATTTCAGTTGAAGCAGTTGGAATAGTTGGAAAAAATTAAAAAGCCATACCCTATATTCCAGTGTGGCACAATTGGTATAACGCGGCACACTGGTGTGTCTAGCAAAGTGAACAGTGTGACGCAAACTGTTTCCTATTATTTGCAAGAATATTTGTCGAGTTTCTGTTATTATTATTATTATTATTATTATTATTATTATTATTATTATTATTATTATTATTATTATTATTATTATTATTATTATTATTATTATTATTATCAACGATTCTTCCATGGACAGCTCTCTGTATACGGTTAAGCAACCACAAGTATCACATTGAGGGATAATGCAAAAGTCTATTTGCTTGTATATTCTATCGGGAATAACTGCATCCGTCTAGAAAGCTAGGACTAACAACAAAGGGATCCGATGTTCTGACCGCACACCGCCCCAAATCGTGAGTTCTCTTCTACGCCTTAGCACAATAAGGGCTGTTGCGTTAAGGGAGAGAGAGAAACAACAATTCCATTGCAGTTATATGCTTATTAAATGTTAACTTATGTTTATAAATTATGTAAATGATCGTATCGTTTTCTGTTCATTATTATTATTATTATTATTATTATTATTATTATTATTATTATTATTATTATTATTATTATTATTATTATACATTTCTTAATAGGTTGATTGCCACGTGTATGGAATTCCATACACACGGCTCTCCTGTGCAGCAGAACGTGATGATTTTCCATACGCAAACAATGTAGATATTCCAAGTTTGTTGTGTTCGTTTTATAGGTGTGTATGTAATTAGATACATATGGCGTAGAAATCAAAATTTAATATCCATGCCACGTATATGCAAAACCATACACAAAGAAATTTATGAACAAAGACATTGAGTTTCAGTTTATCGTCTCGTTCAGCAACGAAGCTATATGAGACTTCGGCCTACTGATTAACGTGGACTCTAAACCACGTGAGCTCTCGCCGGGAATCGAAGCCGTGTCTTCCACGCCAAAGGCGCATACGCTAACCGCATATCCATTAAGGAGCTCATGAACAGAGACATTTATGGGCTAAAACAAAGGCGAAAACAAAGATGTGTGATGTGATTTTGAGTTTATCGTCCCTTTCAGCAGCGAGGCTATATGAGACGTGGACCTACTGATTAAAGTGGAATCTGAACCACCTGAGCTCCCGCCGGCCGAAAACAAAGAATGTTCATTTCAATGCAAACCTATGTAGGCCTACGGACTTCAATATTCGCCCTTAAACGAAAGTGAAGACTATCCATGATTCGCAGTATTAAACTCTCTCTCACCTCTGTATTCTCCTAACATGTCTCCCAGCGATTACAACATTTTTTGGCGTCTCAATCACTTCTTATGTTAGTAGGATAGCTTTACCTAGAGGCCACTGATTAACCTGGCATTGTATTTTTCACTTTTTTACCTTCGGAATTGACAATCATCGTTTGGACATTTCAGTCGCACCTACCTAATATTAACAATGTTTCTACGATAATTTCGTAACATTGTATTATTTCTTTGTTGATTAGCTTGGTTAGGCTTATTTAAACACTTTTTTTCTTTGCACCGACGTGTAACATCTCTTGGACGAAAATACACTAGCTCTCACTGGAAATCAAATCCAGAACCAATGCACTTGAACCATTTGACCACAACAAGGCACATTTAAAAAGAGGTTTCGATTTTGTTCGGAAAATTGTGATTAGGTGTAACATTAAAAATACATTTAAGAAAGGGTACGGAGCAAACGCACTGTACTTTCTCGCTTGAATTTCTTACACTGACTCGTGTTAGGCTGCAACTATTATTGAAACATTTATTTGGGAAACTGCGAATAACATAATATTTTGGAAAACTTTGCTAGAAGAAACTTCAGGCCCAAAAGTAAAGTACCCATTGGTCATATTTTGGTTAGAAATAACTTGATCCTATATTAGAATTATTAAGGATATAATTGTATGCGAACTATAAGCAAAAGCGTCTGAGTAATTTCTGAGAAAATCATGATAAAAGTCACCCCAAGAATAAATTATCCTTTGTGGATCTTTTCAGGACAAACAAGCTATGCTATATTGTTAGTGTTTTCATAAAACATTTATTTATGAAATACGAACACAATCGCCTGAGTCGTTCTTGAGAAAATCGCAGGGTAAAACTTACTGTCAAAAGTATTATACCACTTCTAGATTTCCCGGATGAGGGAATTATACCATATAGCTAGGTTATTTATGTAACATGTATTTATAAAATATGAACAACAAACATCTCCTGAGTTGTTTTTAGGAAGGTCATCGGGAAAAGCTTACCTCCAAAGGTAAACTCTTCTATCTGTAATTTTGACAGTATATCGAATAATTTTTAAGCAAATCGTCGGGAAAAATTTCACTGTCAAAGTAAACTCTCTCTTTTGGATTTTTCTTTTCGGAACAAGCGAGTTATGAATATTGTAAGAGTGTTACAGACAATATTTTTACTGAAATTAGAAGAAATTTGTCTCAGTTATTACTGAGAAAATTGTCAAAAAAAAAATCAACCCTTGAGAAAACCACTTCTTCTGTATGTTAACGGAATAAACGATTTATGCTGTATCTTAGTTTATTAATGAAGCATTTCTTTACGAAATATGAACAAAATTGCCTGAGGCATTAATGGGAAAACCATCGGGGGAAAGCTCACCCTAAGAGTAAACTACTCCTTCGAACGAGTTGTCATATTGTTAGGTTATTAATAATACGTTTATTTATGAAATGTGGTTGAGAAAATTGTGGAAAAAGAACGCATACCATACAGTAAATTACACCATATATATTTTCTCAGAAAAAATATTCATATACGGTGGATATTTGTTAATAAAATATATATTTATAAAAAGTAAATAAAATCGTCACAGCTTTTTTTTCTTGAGAAAATTGAATTATTTTAAATTTTAATCCTTCAGTAAATTACCCTTACTTTTAGGTGTCGAAGGATATAAAATTCGAAAGATAGTATGTTATTAAAACGTTATGTCTAGAATTCGGTCCAGATACGTTGAACAGTATGGCCTCTATTTGAGTGCATGTAAAAGCGTGACGAACCGAGAGACGAATAGATGGACAGACATCGAAAAATAATTTTTTCGATATGTAGGAGCATTGTAGCTTGAATTCATTGAAATCTGGTATTCGGTTTTTATAACTATCACCACACTTTCTTCTTTCGTCGCTCGACTGTGAAAACGAATAGGCCTATACCGACACGTAAGGTGATAATTTGTAATCCCAAAAATTTAATTTGTTATGTTTAATGTGTTGTCACGCTAGAAAAAAAAAGCTTATGCATGTTACATCATTTTATTATCAGTTTTTCACGCTACTGTATAATTCAGTATGATTATAATTAATATCCATGGCGTCTTTTGGAAGCATTCGTGTTCCTCACAAATAGAGCTGTTAATTTAGTTTTGTTTAAAGAAAGCATCCTTTATTTCCTTACACAGACTTATGATTGCATTTGTTGCACTTGTGGATATGAAACAAAAGGAGAGAGAGAGAGAGAGTCAATACTCTAAAAAGAAACACACACACTGAAACACTAGAACAGTAATTTAACATCAGCTTTTTTTTTCTTCATGACAACGAGCTATCGCAGTGACTGTGTTCGCCACGCTGTGTGTAAGGCAGCAGGTCGCGCATGTTTTTTTTTTCTGTTCCTGACTCACAGACACTCGCAGTGAGTTGAAGTTACTTCTGCTGACGGAGAGGGAATGATTAAGCATATCATACCATAAACTGAAAACAATCGCTATTAGTAATAATACACTAATTCTAAATAAATACGTCATCAGAAAAAACAAAAAGTTATTTCATTATTATATTGTGTCGGTTCTTATTAACATAAAAATTATACACTTTCTACAATGTTATTTAAAGAAAAAATTGGATGGGATCGCATGGGATTCGATCTGGTGTCAAAACAATATAAGAATTACTAGTCCGCCACTCTACCCACTTGACCACACAGACTACCTTTTGTTGCCTGTCTTTTTCTTAACAAATAAATGCTCATGGCTATAGAGCATGTCACTTCCAAACTTAAGGCAACAGTTTTTCTCTTTGTTTCTATACTTCCGTATAACATCTTGGTTACAGAAGCTAATTTATATTTGGTAGACAATTTACACCCTAGATTTAAGCCAATAAATGCAATATATTAGTCCACTTTCCAGTTCCTTGATTCAACTAAAGTTATTCCCTCTGCAATCGTGCTGTGCTACTGCAAAAAATCCCTCTAAAACATTATTGCCAGTATACACAAAACCGAACATAATTTTGTTTTTTGCTTATATTTTTATTATTTTATTATATTTTTTGGAAATATCTCCTTAGATGGATTGCTTTCTATTATCTCCACATGCTAATAACTGAATTTTACCCATAAACATAAGGAAAATGGAATAATTGCGAAAAATCGTGAGTTACAGTATACGCGCAATATTTTTTGCGCATGGGAGTACATCGCACTTTTAAAATGCGATCAGAATAAATGACCATTTAAAAGATGCAAAAACCGAATATTCGGTGCCAGAAATGAAATAATGTACACAGGGATCTTCAACATTTAAGAATTTTTATAGTATTGGATAGGAATGTTCATAACTTTTGAGTCTTATTTTTTTCTGGTTGCAGTGAAATTAACCCATTAGTGCCCAGAATTCCCCAGTGGTATTTTCAAAAGTTTCTTTTCGCCTATTTGGTCTTAATAGTACTCTAAAATAGAAATTAGAATATTTTTGAAAAATATTTATTTTTTCTTGTTTTTTAGGCCGGCAACTTAAGTTGCCAAATGGCACATACATATCCAAAAAAGGGAACATTTTGGAAAGTTACAATTTTGAGGGAGAAAATACACTGCGAAAACATAACTATTAAAATCAAATTAATCCTTCCTTTACAGACCTTCAATCCTTCCTTCTGGAGTCTTTGAAATCAATCCAGTTGCATCTTTCTCCTCAAAACACATTGTAGGCAAAAAACAGTGCTAACCTTACGTCAATATATCATACAAAGAAATTGCAACGATGCTATGACGAAACAGACTCCAAAGTAACTTCATGGTTAAAACCTGCAACGTCAATCCATGAATTTCTGCGCTATAACGAAAAATTGCCGTGGCAATTTAAGTTGCCAAGGGGACACAATGAGTTAAGAGGAGGTACTATGTGCATGTTAAATAATATGTATTTATTCCTATGTAGAATCTAAAAAGTTTCTTGGAATTTGTTGAATAAGATGTCGATAGAGTCTTCATACTCTCATGGCTGATATTAGTTTATGGTGTAACTTTTCTGTTAGATATCAAATGAAAGGATAAGTCACGAGGATTCAAAATATATTTTATAGGTATTTTATTACATATAACAAAGGAAATAAAATGATAAATTCTCTATTCAATAAATAAGTAAACTCAGTAGTTTTCAAGTTCTTGCAGAATGAACATTTGCTTGTTCCAAATACTCGCTCGCCTATAATGGAAACGTACAAGGAGCTCAATTTTGAAATGAAATGTAATGAAATTTTTCGAGTTTAACTTCCCACGATTATGCAGGTTAGGCTAAAGGAGGCGGTGATGATGAAAACATGAATGAAATGTTGGAATGAAGAAAGTGGTAGGAAACTGAAGGACCCAGAGGAAACCCACGCACACGGTGTTTGTCTACCACAAGGTTCACTTGGCGCGAACTGGGATCGAACCAGGAACCCCATATGCCAGAGGTGAACGCTCTACCACTGAGCCACCGCAGCCCCCCAAGAGCTCAATTTTGAATAGAAGTCGTGAGTACAACTGCACATGTTTCTAGCTCTGATAATTAACTCCTTTGTCACTATATGATCCGCGTACTCGTCGTAGGGCGGGAGACCCGCGTGGAGGAAATTCATGTAGTTTGGATCACTCGTTCTGCTGTAGGTCCAAATCTTATAGAACCTTGTTGTTGAAGGGGACGATAAACTTTAATCCATCCATCCAATCATAGATCTGCTAGTAGGAACACTAAGTCATCATGTAATAGTGGCTCTGAATCCTAACATTTTAGATAGATTCTCAGCCAGAGGAAACGTTAGAAGTGAGGATAGTAAGTTTTATTTGTAATTTACACTGGTAGAAGAAATTCAACTTTCTGCTCTTCTTTCTCCTGATGGGTATCTGTGTTTACATAGTAGTTCAAAGATTCAAGAGAGCAGTGCGTACGCCACTGCAAACGAGAGAAAATGGTTCCTGATTCACTTATCACAAGCCCATGCCATTTTATTTTTAATCTCATTGTTTTTCTCCTTCAGTTTGTTTATTCATTTCTTAGCACAAATTTGCATATAACATCTTTTGTTTAATTAGTTGGCAACATTTCTGCACTGAAGTCTGCATTGTTTACAAGAGGTGCAAAGCTTCGTGAAAATCAGATTTTTTTATTGTTTCCGAAAGCTTGAAATTCCCCTGACTACTAACAGAAATTCTTAGAATTCCGTTAATCTTTTCAGAAATTTCAAAAGTTCCCATTCGCCACTATGTATTGCAAGTAATTCAGCTAATGCGTTCCTCGCAAGGCTGGAGTGGAGTGGACGCTGATTCTTTTTTTTTTTTTCTCGTTTTTTGATTGATTGTTTGTTTGTTTGTTTCATCCTTCTTTATTTCAACCCTGGTTTCAAAGGAGGGTCCGGACCTCTCTCCTTTGGATACTTATGACAGATTTTGCCGTCCCGTGCAAATGCACGTGTTGCACACATGATAAAGCCAGCCCTGCATATCATATATATCTGGTCGACAATTTACTTGTGATATTTAGAAAAATATTAGTAGGCAAACTAGTATTAGTTTTAATCTTTAGACAAGTTACTTACATTTTATACTACCTAGGTATACGTGATATTTTCGTACTTATTAAAGGCCTACTTTCACGAAAAAAAAAAAAAACATTTTCATTTATACTTTTATTTCTTGGTTGATATTGGTGAAACACTACAGAAACCCGGGTTATTAGTAGATATGCTACTCATATATATTGTAAAATATTTGTTCCGTGTCAGTATCTAGAGTTTATATTGCATTTTACGATAATTACCTACATAAAAATATTTCATACTTAATAAGTCTCTGCCAAGATTAAGACATTTACGAAATATCCTCATATGAAGTTATGTGTTTGCTTTATTGTTTCATTTGTAAGTCTGATCCTTCCAAAAACTACCCATTCAGTTTTCCTCTTGAATGAAACGAAAACACGTGTACAGTCTTGTTCAAAAACCTAACAGTTGACCAGCTGTCTTTAAAAGTCCTGTACTCGTAAATAAAGTTAGAGTTAAATCAATTAAATGTAGATTTTGTTTAACCGATTGAGATTTTCATTTAGACTCGAAGTATTAGAATTTCTATTTACAGTTACCATGATAAAGCTTTCTAAAGCAAGGTGGGTGGTCAAATATTTTTAACAAGACTGTACATTATACACGGGAATACAAATTCAGTTTTACAAATTTTTACTTTGCAACGATTGCTTCAGGAGAGACACTACGCCGTTGGTTCAAAATAATGTGAACTCCTGAGTTCAACAAGACAGAAATTGAATTGGCAATGACAGTGAAACCTGCTATGCACCCCCGGCCTTGGGGAATTCGATTATGTTTTCATTTTAAAGGTATTCTTTAAATTCTGATGTGAGGTACAAATATCATATTAAAGGAAAAATAACAACGAATGTGCAATTGCGTAATCGTATATCCAGTATATATATAGAGAGATTTATCTTACATACAGAATCATTTAATATTTAACTTTATTTTACATATTTTACTCAGCATAAAGAATTCAAACTGTTCAAGAAGTACAAAACAATTTATTTTGAATGCTTCAATCTGTAATAAAAAAAATAATTTGCTACTTGCCCATTAATATACATAGTTATTACGAGCGTAATTAGAAATGAATACAAAAAATAATGATGAAGAACTTAACTACCTTAATTTCTTGTATATTTATCAACTTCTAAAATAGGGGCGCGATGATATTTTCATGATGTACTCTATTTCGATCGTTTCTAAAGCAAATGAGTAATTCATTCGATCATTCCTTTTCAGCACTAAGACGTAGAGCTACTATTTAACGCATAGTCTGAATCACATGTTCTCCTACTAGGAATCGAACTCTGGTATCCCATGCCAAAGACACGTTTGCTAGCCATATATTTAGGAGGAAGCTTCAAAATATGAGTGACGTTCGGCAAATCTAACGAGGACAGAATTTATTGAACCTCCTGTGAGTGTTCTACGCATTAAATCTATCTTATTGATTTGAAAATTTACTATTCTCTACTTATTGGCACTTTATAATTATCTATTTGAACTAGAAATGTAACACTTAAATATTGGTTGTGGCTTTGCATGCTTGATTTCACGGTAACATTTCAGAGATAATTCAATTTAAAATATAATTAAACAATATCCATTCGTTCCCTAAATGATTACAAAAGAAATGTTATGTCAATATACATTAGTACAAGGAACAAAATTTCCTTTCGCCAGATCGCCATTGGCAACTAGAAATTTAGAGCTGGCGATCAGTGTTCAGAGGGCTGCGCAGTTTGTTTCCCACGAAAATAATTGTGATGAAGTGAAAAAAAAAAAAAAAAAAAAACACGGAATGTGAAATCTTAGCAGAGTGGGAAGAATATGAACTTTTGTTTTTCCTTCATTGATTTTTAATCAGGTACTGAAAAAGATTTACAGTGAAAATGTCATTACCAGATTCCTTAATTTGCTTCCAATTTTCACATTTTGTGCAGTTTTACCTGTGAGCACTGCTTCATGTGGGAGACGCTTCAGCAGTCTCAACAGAGTTAAGACTGCCTACAAAAATTCACTGAAGACTGACACATTGGATTATTTGATGGCAAATTCCATCAATGGGTATTCACTTAAGTACTTTGATCCGAAAACTGCAATTGACAACTGGTACTTCAGTGCAGAGAAAGAGCGTTACGCAAATGTGAAGTCTTAAGGTAAGATATTTTTTTAAATGTATATGAATTGTCCAATTCAAAATTGATTTTCCTGAATCTAATTGTCTGGTTTTGAAACTTTATGCCTTGATGTAATCTCTTTCTTTGTCAAACCAAAGGCGGGGGGAAGGGGCACCTCACATAATTTGTACGTGAGAGATACTAGCGACCATTATTTTTGGATTGGCGAGTGCGTCTGACTTTGAAATTTTGCGCCCTGCATTAGTATACATCTGGAAATTGTAAAGTGCATTAAGAAAGTATTTTACAACTAGTTAGAACTAAAGGGTGTCCGTAAAGAATGCAACTTTTGAAACGCATGCCATTTGTGTTCTAGTAAGTGGTAGCACTGATAGTCACACAATTTTCATCTGTTGTCTTTGTAGTTAGTAGTCACGGAGCGCTGAATAGCGCATCATCGTCGTCTGTTTTCTGTACGGGTAGGGATGGAACACTTCATGACGGAACAGCATGTTGTCATAGTGAAAATCTATTACAAATATGGTGAATGTTCCGCAGAGAATTTGCAATATCCGTGGAATATTTGATCAATACAATGCACCGAATATGCCGACTGTGATGGGACTGATTGCTAAATTTGAGAAAACAGGTTCGGTCGTGGACATTAAACCCTCGGGGTGTCCTCGTGTTAGTCGTTCTCTCGAAAACATCGCCATCGTGAGTGATAATGTTGCTACAAGTCCGGTGAGATCCATTCGCCGAAGTTCACAACAATTGAATGTTTCCAGAACCAGCATGCAACGAATTCTAAAAGAAGATCTGCACTCTTCAGCTTATAAAATCCAATTGATACAAGAACTGAAGCAAAGCGAACACGCAAAACGCCGAGCATTTGCCGATTAAGCGCTTGCAAAACAAAGAGTGGACAACAATTTCATCAAGAAAGCAATGTTTAATGTTGAGGCCATTTTCTGTTGAACAGCTTCTTGAACAAACACAATTGCAGGATTTGAGGCTCAGAAAATCCTCGAGTAATTATAGAGAAGTCATTACATCCACAACGAATGACTGTGAGCTCCTCTGTGGCTAAGCGGTTAGCGTACGCGCCTTTGACGCGGGAGACCCGGGTTCGATTCCCGGCGGGAGCTCATGTGGTTCGGATTCCACGTTAATCAGTAGGTCCGCGTCTCATATAGCCTCGCTGCTGAAAAGGGATGTTAAACTCAAAATCAACTCAACTCAACTCAACGAATGACTGTGTGGTGTGGCATTTGGGCTGAAGGCGTAATTGGGACGTACTTCTTTGAAGACGGTGCCGGAAACGCGTTAACAATGAACGAATATAGGTAGCATACGCTGCGAAAAAAATGTAAATATGTAATATGTAAATTACTTAATTTCATCAATAAAATTATATGTTATGATGCACTCAAAAGGTGCGTTCTTTATGGGACATTCTTTATTTGCGTTAGTTTCACCGTTAGCATAACACAAATAACAATAGACGCAATCTACTAGTTGACTCTATTTTTTACATATACATTACATAAGTAAATAATATTTTCCAGCAGAATGAAAAACCTAATTAACATTAACAACAAACGACACGCTTTTCAGGGATATGATTGTTTTTTCTCGATTTTTCGGAAGCCATACAAAAAAAAAAAAAAAACTAAACTAAGTAGCGTGTGTTTTGCCTTATACAAACTTCAAGGTACTGTATCGAGAGAAGCACTTCTCAGCTTTTACTACGCCAAGTTTAATTCATTAATTAACTTCGGCATAATACACTGGGGATCTGCTGAAAATAGTTTAAGCACTTTCCGATTGCAAAAGAAAGCGATTAGAATAATTTTTGGGTTACCCACAAAATCGACATATAAAAAGGTTTTCAGAGAAGCAAAAATTTTAACATTCCCCAGCTTATACATCTATAAATCTATTCTTTTTACTGTGAAAAACAAGCATCTTTTTATCTTTAACAAAAATGTTCATAGCCATAATACAAGACAAGGTAGTGACATATTTGTGATGCATCAAAAATATGCTAATATAAGCAAAACCGTGTACATGAATTGTGTCAGATTGTATAATAAACTTCCTCTGTACTTGAAAAATATGACCAATGTTTCCATTCTTGGTAAGACTTTATATAATCTACTCACTGAAAAGTGCTATTATACAATTAAAGAATATTTAAATGACTCATTAACTGAAGAGTTGGTAACAGATACTTACCCGTGAGTACATGCCTGGTGTGGTACAAACATTTACCTAATTAGATGTAAATTGTCATGTTTTATACTTAGTGTATCCTATTTATGTGGTTTTATATTTTAGAAAGATGTATGATGTATACCTCTGGTACTTAACAATATTGTATGTTTTTTTTTCTTTCTTTCTGACAACTGTAATGCTTACATGAGAATTTCTCATGCTTTGTAAGCTAATGAAACAGGCAAATAAATGAATGAATGAATGAATGAATAAAGCATCTCATTTTCGTCAGTTTGATGTCACCTATCGACTGATACGTCTATCAACGCTAGCCATTATTTTAGTTTAACGAAATAAAAGTGTAAGAGTTAAATAAATGTTTGGGCTGTCTTGTTATTATCATAACATTAATAAATATCTTAATGAATGTAAATTCCCGTATCAGTTTTACCTTAATAAGTAGCGTGGTTCTTGTACACCATCAACTTTTAGGTTTACAAAGAAAATCGTATTCCCATATTTTCTCGAAAACTACGCATGAGCTTTTACACTCACACATATAACTTTCTTCAGCTCAATAAGTTCTATCGATTTTTGTTAAACGCTGATAATATTGCAGATTTTTCCTTGATAATAATTTCTATATCCAATCTACTGCGAAGTTCTCTCGCTTTTGAAATAGTTTGAATCAGTCTCCTCCCGGGAAAAGCAGGTCTTTCTTTTCACCTTTGGGGATTTTTAATATATTGATGAGGAAGACTTTTTCAGCAATCCTATGAAGAAAAAAGTGCATTGTACTCACTAGCACCATATAAGTAAATTCTAATTTGATTGGCCTATATAAGGTTTCAATTCCATTAGAGATTAAAGCAACAATGCAATACTGAGCCTCCTTTCCCATTATCAGTAAATCAACACAAGTAGTAACACTACGTTATTACTACGTGTCGAATTTTGCCTCAAGCATACTTTTCCTTTACAATTATTTCCGAGATGACAAGCAACGCCAAAGTTTCATTAGTAAATTTAACTGCAGTTCTGTAGTACCAAAAAAAAAAAGATAGCTTGTACGTAGATTGAATAAAGAAAAAGGTAATGGTAATACTGTTCCCACGTCGGATGACTGTGTCTCAGCTCTACAAGCAGGGCCGGCCTTAGGTGGTGCGGGCCCCCACGTTTACAACTAACTTCTGTACCAAGGCCTGTAAAACCAATACATATATATATATATATGGTGTTAATGAACTATAACGATACACTTTAAGAGGTGATTCCTCACATCAAAATAAGACAAAAAGTTCATATGGACCTATGGCGAAAAGTGCATAGTTTCAGAGCTAGGGCTGTCCAAAAACGCATAAAAAGCCAAATTTCAAGAGGCCCTATTTCGAATTCGAGAGACTGGATGGTGGTCCCAATCAGCGTAAAGGAAGCCATGCATACAGAATCCAAAAGTGCATATTTCATCAATTGTCAATACGTATAAAGGTTATTCGCTACAAGGTGTAATTTCCAGATATGCTTTCAATATAGTTTTCAGATGTACCCTGATTTCAAGAAGGGTCCAAAGTAGGCAAGACGTAAACCTTGACAACAATGGACATCCAATGCTTCGGAGGGAAAGCGGAAGTGCTAGGAACCGACAGCTCCATGTTTCTTTGTGTTCGCAATAACGTGTGATGATATGTATTTCGTCACGGTATATTTCAGGTTTTCTTCACTTATAAGCGTGAAAGAAAATATCGCAGCATGCGTTTTCCCGAGTACGAAAGATCGTACTACTAACGATCCTTAACACTTCCGACATAGCACCAAAAGATTCCGTGTTCACTGCTATCATGTCTTATCGTTTGCCTTCTTTGGATCAATCATAAAGTCAGAGCATATCTCAAAATTCGGTTGATGGCATGTCTGGGAATTTCACCCTGCAAGGAATACTCTGTACACCCATTGAACGTTAATGAAATATGCATTTTTGGATTGCGTATATGTGACTTCCTTTACGCTGATAAGGACCACCATTCACAGTCTCTCGAATTCGAAATAAAGCCTCATGAAATTATACTTTTTCGCGATTTTGGACAGCGAAACTATGCACTTTTTGCCATAGGTCCATATGAACTTTTTCTCTTATTTTGATGTGAGGAATCACCTCTTAAAGTTTGTCGGTATAGTTCATTAACACCCTGTATATATATATATATATATATATATATATATATATATATATATATATATATATATATATATATATATATTGCTCTCCCTGCTGGTCTATTTTAGTGGTTATACTTATTTCCCTTTATAACGTTTTTCCATCTGCAAAATATTATGGTGAAAACACTCACCCTGTTCATTGTTTATAGCAGCTAGTTTTTCAGAGAAATAATTCAAATGGGAATGCAAATAGTGAGTGAATGAATTTTAAAATACATATTTCATTCTTTTGCCTCCCAATTTTTAAAGAATATTTTGTACCAGTATTTAAGTTTTCTTCTTTTTTCAAGTAAACTTATCGATGTCAAAATCTAGTTTCTTGACCAAACTTGGCAGAGAAATGCGGAATATCAAGAGACGAGCGTAAGCCAAATTTAATGTGCTTCCGTCCATAAAGACGGCCGCAATGACCAAAATCCTGATTGATCAGAATAAGCCATAACAATGTGTTTCAAGTTTGAAAATTTCATTTTATTTGTAAAACGGGTAAATGGATGAAAAACAAAAAACACATTAACCGACACCGGGAGGAAGTAGACATCTATTTGAGGGTATCCTTATTATGACTTCCATCTTGTATCTCGCTCGACTTAAATAGGAAGGGCATCATGTAATATACCAAATTGAGCTGGACTTTTACGCAAAATACAATGGTGAAGTCTGTTTCCATAAGTTTATATGTGTAAGACATAATGAAATGCACATGGAGATGAATTCGTTGGCTCAAAAATTTCTTAACAGCTGTATCTTTTTAAAAATACAGTCAGGAAAAGCATAATGTACGCTAGTAAGATACATCATAGATAGCTACTTATGAAAGATATAGTCAACTTGAAATCGTTCTCGACTGCAGACAAAATGAAATGGTGATCAAAACCGTAATTTTATTTATTTATTTATTTATTTTTACATATAAGAGAAGCATCTTCTGTTGTTATACTACACTGAATAGCTGCTTGGACAGATCATTGCAACGACCAAAAGTGGTTATTACGTATTCTTTTACAAATAAGAGCTGTTTTCAAGAAGCTTTTTTTTTTTTTTTTTGTTAAACTTGACTAAACTACCTTTGGTTGTATACAAATCCATTTGGAGAACAGTTATGGAAATTTACAACTATTTGCAACGTTTCATATTATTGATAAGAAATGAAATTTCAATGCATTAGAAACTATATCCTTTTATAATGTTCGAAATGAATGACAGATTTAATTTCCAGTAATAATTGTAAACTTTTGTAATTTTATTCTGTATGTGACCACACAAATAGCGTTTTAACTTCTAACGGAAATTCTGAAGGAGCCTTGTTTGTGAATTTCTCAATATTGATCGATGGAGGTGAAGAATATGTTTAATGTTTGTATTTAAAATTCAATATATAGTTTGGCTACTACATGTTTGAAATATAGAAATTACTTAATTTCTTAACGAATGAAAGTTCTGAATTTAACTTTACTTATTATTAATTAACATATTAAAAATACACTAACATCTACACTCCCATACATGAGACGGTCACAAACCTTAAGGAACTGATGGAAGATGGATGACATATTTTCCACTGGACTATTTGAGTTAGAAGACAAACCTTCATAAGCAGTCACCTATTCAGTACGCACTAGTATACATTCCGTTTTCCTGACGCTTTTTTTTAAAAATAAATAAATTAAAATTAAAATTAAAAACAATACATCCACGAGATTTTTCGCAGGAAAGGGCAAAGTTTGTTCTCAGGTTTTGTATTTTTAATATAGCTATAAGAAGAGAAAGGATATGCAAAGAAGTCACACAGAGGCTGATATATTTGATACCATCTCGGTATCATGGTAGTATCACATGACATAATCAGTAAGAACGCCAGGAACTTTTACTTAGTGGGGTGTTCGAAACGAAAGAGGGTGCGAACCCAGAATAATTATATACATCTTTACACAAACTCAAAGAAAACAATATTTTTATTCCCAGGGGTGTGTGTACGGAAATTTGGAAGAGTATTAAGCCTGTTATAGACGAACAAATATTCCATCATATATTGTATCAAATATTTCATCAAAGTGGAATTTTAACGTGTACGATACCAAGTTGTATGCAACTTTTGGGTTGGTTACAACATTTGATACAACTGTTCTAAATTAGAACTTGTTCTATTTCTATCCAACATTGTATCAAAGAAAACAAACGAAAATCGCTATGCGGTTGCACTAAAATCGAGTATGATGTGGACACGGAAAGCAGTTGACATTCTTTCGATGCATACTAGCAGTAAGCTGTTTTGTATAACTATAAAATTAAATAATATTAGGACTAAGTACCGCAGGCGACTTCCCAAAATTGGTATAGATTGAGAATATTCCGAGATTTTTTTTAAAAAAAAAAACATTTTCTTTCACTTTTCTTCATTTAAATGATTTCTTAAGACGTTCTGGTATGTTATTACTTTATCGTATGCTTAGATTATTGCGTACGGAATGACAATATGCATGCATATGATGTCTGGAATGATTATGTGCTATCTTACTATATGTGTAGGCCTAATTATTTCTTCAAGAAATTCATTCGTAATGTCTTAAAAATTATTTCTTAGGGTAGGAGTTGCATTCATGAGTGCAGATTGACTTTACGAGGACTTTCTTTAAGTTATAAATACGCGTCGGACGAATACCATTAAAAAAAAAACTGCAGGAAAAGCAACTAACGTTAGGTGGCCATTAAAAGGGGGGATGATATTTAACCGGTTCAAAGCAGGAGCATAGCAGGAGACCCACGACTTAGCACAGGGTTGTGTTCGCAAGAGGTAGGAGCATGAGGGACAAAGTGGGCGCGTAAATGAGGATAGTGTGAGAAACACTTGATGCAGCATAAAATCATATAGGTCAGAGCATTAATATCTTCGCATTTCTAAATATAAATTAATAGTTTCCTACACTGAAAAATTCCTCCGGAATTTAATGTCATGCAGAATCCTCTTTAATATGTACTCTCTCATTTTAACTGTAAAATCTAATATTTTTATGACTGACGTGTCCCAAAGCTACAAAAGTTACTCGGAAATTAACTGAGATGCAATTTAAGCATGAGACTAGAAAATACAATATAAATTCATACGTATTTAGTGAACAAGTAAGAAAGCATGAAGGTAAGATATATTTGGGAATAGAAATAAAGGAGGGAAATGAGACAGAAGTAATTGTGAATAGTCATTCCATTCATTTATACAACCTTATTGATTATAGTTACACCAACAGGTGCTACCATAAAACTCATATATAGGTTTAAGCAACCTAACAACTGAATCAAAAAATACAAACTATTGAGCAATGATATTCACCTTTATATTTGATCGTTTATAATGGGTGCGAAAGTTTTAGCCAATTTATTTGACCAAATTACCGTCAGAGAAAAGTTTGTTACAATATTTGATGGAAAAGTATGACGATGTATAATTGGCTTTAGGGGTGTTGGAGGTGACCAGAATACTCCCTGGACATAATATCTATTTTTACAACAGAAGTTGTAAACGTATAAAAATATAGAAACTACTGCAGCATTAAATTAAGAAATTATTTACTTATGGCCGGAAACTTAATACAAACTATTCATTTACTTGTTAGGGAGAGGCCCTTGTGGAATTCGTGGATGTATCTGTATTGCAATACGTTGTTGTATATACTTGACAACCAAAAGTAGCCGAGCCATCTTAACGGTAACATAGCCACTTGGCCGGGGACCCCACGAGCAGAACGGCATGTATTAATTACTTGTATTAGGATCAAAATGTAGTCATAGGGACCACAACACACTTGTTTGATGCCTAATATGCTGTTAAATCGGCACTGGAGAGTTGATTAGACTGGATAGTAGAATAGACGGCACTAGCGCGGGGCCCCCTTAGGCGTGGGGTCAGATTGGGTGCAATCGGTCCAATCGGCTTAAGGCCGGCCCTGTCTACAAGAGACTTGTAGCTAGTAAGAGGATGTAAGACGAGGAAGTGTGATGAGTGATAATGATCGTGTGTTGTTCAGTCACAAGCAGCAGTACCATAAAGTACAGGAAGAAAGTGGTCGAAAAGACGAACAACGTGAATGGATCAAGATTGAAATGGCGCGTGGGTGCAGTGCACAATAATGTTTTCAGGAACTTGGTTCAGACTTTTTTGCCAAAATGAAGGAATCACTTCGCGGAAAGAATTACGACACAAAAGAAGATATCATCCGTGCCATACGGCGATCTCTGCGGGATATCGACAACGATTGACGCACTGACGGTCTACGCCGCTTTCCACACGCGTGGCAGGTGGTAGAGATGGGAGGCGATTACATTTAGTGTTGCTATACCTTTTATGCAGCCCTTGTAATTTAGTGACCATTTATTTTCTTGACATAATGAAATACTGAATAAGTAGATTCTTTGATTAACATCTTTCCATATTGTTTTCTGCTCAAGAATATATATTACAGACAAAAGAAAAACGATTTATGATCTGGTTTAATATATATGATTTAATTTACTATATTACGTAACTGCGATATATTTATAATTTTCTTACATTCATACATGACACATGAATGTTCTTTCCAATAAAATCCAGATTTATAAAAAGTATTTTTGGTAGACAGGATTCGAACCCATACTAAAATGAAAATTTCCACACAGGTCCGTGACGCTAACCACGAAAGCATGGCTACAGAAATCTTCCGTTTGTTTATCTTTTTCGGTGATTCTGTTCCCTACAGACTTGTATCTTCACGTATAACTCAATATGTCTATTCTTGACTTGTATCTATTGTACGCGAACTATAGCGTGAGGTATAAGCATCGAAGGGTAGGAAGAACGTTAGTGGTTAGGAAGGTGCTGCAAAGAGAGAGAGAGAGAGAGGGGGGGGGACTTGGTAGTGTTTTCAACTCACTCGGATCCTAACGTTGAAGTACATTTTAACAATAAATGATAAATATTCAATGTAATTGATACATGTAGCTTGAAATATTTATAAAGGCTCATTGTGTCCATATCCTCTATTTCATCATTTCCATTTTCAGTTTCTTCTTTGCTTTCTTGTGACAAATCACTATCACCATTCTCAGCCAAGTTTATTGTTATATCTTCCGTAAAACGTATCATTGAGGTTCCATTTAAACCTGTGTTTGTAGACATCTTCGTACTTTATCACCTTGCCTTCTACTCTACCACTGTTATCATTGTGAATTTCACTTTGGAGAGTTTAATCGCATCATCTAAGGAAAGAGTTGTATTTCTTACTGCTATGTATTCTTTCACTGCAGCCCAAATGAACTCTGTCGGGTTTAGATATGGATAATACGGTGGCAAACGAAGAACTAAATATCCATACTCAGCTATTTAAAAAATAGTAGGAAATATACTTTAAATGTCTGGTAGTGAGCTTTATTGACTTTGACTAAGCTATAAAGTCATGATTTTTACATATCTTCTCTAAAAGAAATATGTCTCACAAGCCATCACCGATCATTACGTTTCTGAGAGATGATGATGCTGGAGAAGGAATTAACTGGACATTGTGACACGATGCATTGTCTATCACAAGAACTGAAATATCCGTCAAATTGGAATTAGCCGTGACTTATACTACTTTTCATAGTTTTCGTAATTCGTGTCTTTCTGATACTCGCCAAGCTTTGTTCCAGATGTGCATATTACTAACCCATCTGTAATAAAAACAGTTTCTCCGCCAGTATGCATGATTATTACGCGTTGTCCTTTGGATATTAATGGAAGCAAACCTTTATTTCTCTTCTCTCACACAAATTTTATTTTCTGTGCTATCCACGCTTTAAAAAAAGTAAAAAAAAAAAATCATAAACCCACCTTGTGCATTTGAATATTCATTTAAGATAAATAAATGTTAAATACTAGGGCAGATGAATATGTGATCAGATCGTTTTAAATGAAGGCGAGAAAAGTAAGCCTGGGGATGGAATCAAAGCGTGTATATCATTTCTCCTCAGTAATGGTAGACATTGCTAAATTCTAGTTTACGATTATGGCAGTAAGCAACACTATTGGAAACACCAATATTTTTTAACTGTGTCGACTGCGGACCTCAAGGTCATAGCTCGTGCTTTTTCTCTTGGCCTGTATCTGTCTACATATAAATATATTTTTTTGTCATTTATGTATTCTATATGCCAATTCTATATTTACTTGGCAGAAATGTGCAGATGATCTATTGCTCTTGTAAGACTAAGCATGTTACTCTGTGGCAGAATAGAAGGAAAATAAATTTCTCTGTAAGTGCAGACCCGAAGGAGTAAAAATCTAGGTACGGTTTTTTGAACTCAGACTCTGGAAGGCAGTTTAAGCTTTAGTGAACAGAAGTGCATATGTATATTTCATGGATTGAATAATATGCTCACAATTAAGAAATAAAAGCCACGGGTATACATTAATAAATACCTTTAATTAATTTCATTGTACTAAACTCACAGGCTACAAGATGCGCAACTTCTAACAAACATATTGCACAAAATCAATTGACTGGAAGGTGTGAAAAATACATTGTTTAATAACACATCAATTTTACAGTTTGAATATCACAATAAGATTATGATCAATTCAAAGTTCTTCTGAACTTATGATAGTTAGAAGTACTGGATCTTAAGCTAAATGGATGGATGTACAATAGGCACGCATTATGGCAAAAAACAGACAGTACCAAATTATTACAACTAGTATCACATAAATAAAATTACAATAATTCACAGCATTAATAAAGAACTCTTTATTCTTGTATCAACTTCCGCCGAAAAATTCTTTCATTCAAAGGTTTGTACTGAATATATTATTACAAATTATTATATAAATAGTTAGGCTACAATAATTTTAACGCTGTTTATTACTACACTTCTAAGTATCTAAAATACAACATATGGAAAATTCCATCTTCAACATTAATGGCAGCGGAGATCATTATTTAAGAAAATAAAAAATACAATAAAAAAAAGTCAAGTAAGATATTACGTATGATCCTTTCCACTGAGCTAACATATATCATACTGCTTACCAGATTAATTAGACGATGAATATAAAAACTTACGGAAAAACATTGAATCATTGAAGCTGAAACTAGTCAGGTGACTATCTATACATATATAGTTAGCAAATAGTCATTATTTGTTAGTACTTGTGTAGATAGATGTTTGGCTTGTAGCTTATTTAAATTATTATGAGAAGTGATTTTGGGATCCTGCAAAATGACTCAATGTCTTTCGTTACAAAATAAACAACAAACTGATGGCGATTATTCCACAGAAACTATCTGTTACAACTAGGGATGGGCAAAACCGTTTTTTATAAAAACCGAAAAACCGACATTTCGGTTTTCTTCAAAACCGTTAGGTTTTTCACCGAAACCGGTTTCGGTTTTCTCCAAAACCGGTTCGGTTTTCACCGAAACTGGTTTCGGTGAAAACATTTCGAAAACACATAAAACTATTTCTGTGGAAATGGATTCAGTTTCCGGAGAACAACGAAACACCATTCTGGTCAGAAATAGAACAAATTTAAAAAAAAAACGAAACCGGATCAGGTGAAAACCAAACCGGTTTTGGAGAAAACCGAACCGGTTTTGTAGAAAACCGATAACCGGTTTGGGAGAAAACCGAACCGGTTTTGAAAACCGAAACCGGTTTCGGTGAAAAACCTGAACCGGTTTTTGTGCCCAAGGAAAATAGTTCCTTCCTCTAAACCTTACTGTCAATGCACTTATAATTCTGTGCTTTACCTAACATTTGAGAACCACGTTTACCAACTGGGATATTTTACACAGATGCCAATACTTAGATGAAAGGTTTGAGTTGTATGACAAATTTTTTTTGTTCAACGGCTATTGAAAGCAGTAGTAGTTTTGGAAGCGTGTCACGCAATAGCAAAAGAAAATTTTGAAAGCATAATAATTTCTTAAGGAGATATTTGCAGAAAAGCTAATATTATGACGTGTCAATTTGATACTTTCTAATAGTTTAAGAAGAATGGAATTAATGTGCTTAACACTTTTACCTTATTATCAAGTGTCGCTGCTTACATGAACTTTAACGAAGTCTTGGGCAGTTGATTTAGTTGGATTTTCGAACAATAATAATAATAATAGACATACTGTATTTCCGATTTTTTCTCCACTGTAACTGGACGTCATACAACTTACATACTATAATGAAAGTAAACACTTTCCAAACAGTATGTATAGTTAGCTTAGTTGATGTCACGAAAGATTAGAGAATGTTATTATTGTATAAACATGTGGGAAATTTCAGGAAATAGTATATCTCTGAAAAATGTAAAGTTTACACAAAATCTAGAAACTGTTCATAACAACAACGACAATAGCTCATTAATATGCTACGGGTAATTTGGACGTACATACAAAAAGCCCAAATCGGTGTTCTTTTCACACGAAACCAAATGGATAGCATCGCATTACTTTAAATACTTCCTATGTATACGTACAAATAAGGGAAAGTATAAACAGATTTAAAATAAGTATAGAAATATTCATGTATCAATCATGTCGATGAAATTTCATACGTGAAATCAGAAGAGACTAATCATGAGGTGTCATAAAAAGACAAGACGCAGGTAAAAATGCATAGAGGACACTCTTAAATCTAACAACTTTTAAACATGTTGAATTTCAACATTTTTGCTTGGCATAAATATTACACAACTGCTTGTCAGTCAAACACGGAATTATTTCAAGATTATTTGATTTATACAACAAAAACCGTTGCCAGTAGTAATCAACAAAATGTTATACTAAGTTCAAGGTTATAAGAAAAAGAGGTTTTTAATTACAGCAGCTTCAAACACAACCCCATAAATATTATTAGACTCAATCCAACTATATAATTTGTCATTGTTGAGAGTTATATATGTATATAAGGAAACTCTCTTACTTTTAACGCTAATATAGAACAATAGATTAATGAATAAATATCAAATGGTCCCCAGAACCGAACGCTAAAATTTAACTACATAAATCTTTCTAGTTTTCGGTCAATTTAACTACATAAATCATTTTAGTTCTCGATCAACTCACATCTTAATATTGTCCCGCTAAACATAAAATCTAAATACAGACAGTAAATTACTATTAAAAAAAAAAAAAGAAAAAAGAAAAAAGAAAAAAACTGAATCACCGAGATGGAGTACAAATCCTTGTCATCCCTTCAACTTTCGAGAAATGCAGTTCTAATTCTAAATCCTCAATTTGACCTAAACTTTACATGTATTATTCTGTCCGCCATTTTATATTACTTATACATGAATACATATTAATGTAAAGAAGATACTAAAACATCATTTAAACGAAATCCTAGCTATCATAATATTAACGATATGGAACGATCCATCATGTTCCATTAAGACATGGTGCAGGTATACATAAACGTAACCAGCACTGAAATATATGGAAATGTACAATATAACACACAATAAAATTCAAGCACTACAAAAGATAAGATTACTCTGTAAACACCATGTTAAAGAATGCAAAATTATATACTAACGGCATAGGTTAACTTTAGTGAATCCAAAAATTCTAGGCCGTTACAATCCCTTTTCCAACATTAAAGCTATATGGGATATGAGTTTATAATTTAAGATTCAAACCACATGTGCCTGTAATGGGAATTAAACTCTGGTCTCTCGTATCGAAAACAAGAACGATAACCACTATGTCACAAGGAATATTTCAAAATGAAATGAAATCTGTAAGTTTTACGTCCCACGGTTATGCCGGTTAGGCTAAAGGAGACGGTGATAATAACAAATGAGTGAAATGGTGGAATGAAGAAAGTGGGAGGAAACGGGAGAACCCCGAGAAAACCCACAAGCACGGTGTTTGTCCAAAGGGAATATTTCATTACTGATGTACAATGTTTCTGTCATAAGACAGGTAATTTTAAAATTCTTTCAACAAGTGACCAAAAGACGAAGATAAACACACATTCATTGGAACAAATGAAAATGAGGGACATCGAAATATGGAAATAATCAATGTCTCCTTCTGTATCTAATTCATACTTTTACGTTAAGTACATGTTTAAGTTAATCTTTTAAGCATTTAATGAAGTTATGTATTTAAAAAATGAAATATTTTGATTTTAACAAAGTTGATCTTAATTTAATTTCATAAATGATCTTTAGGGTATTGTTGCCAGATTTGAACATTTTGTGATTTATATAGGTATTTAGCGAACAAATTTTGAATAAAACTTCAAATTATGTTTCTAATATCCAATCAGAAAACTATAATTACTGAAACGCACAGGTCCAGTTCACAATTGAGAATATTTAATAAGTGTGAGGAAAGACGTCAGTGAAAAAATACTGTCACTACACTATTAATAAAACAAGCTAACCTCTTCTCTTGTTTTTGATTCATCTAAGAAAATGTACAGTGTATAATTTATACAAATATTTGTAATAGCCCGTACTAATGCAAATACTTATTTTTATTTAACAAGCTCTGAAGTATTGGCCATATTATTTAAGTTTCACTCACATAAAACAAACGTTCCTAACTCCTAATGCCAATCACAACCAACAACGATTACTTTTATATATTCTTTAAAAAGTACATAAATGCAAGCATTTATGAGGTTATTAATCCTATGCTATAGACTCCGACGTGTTTAATTTAACTCTAATATATATCTAATTTTTATACAAAACATAGATATTAGACTTTCGTAGATGATCTCTTAAGTGTACAATAATATGAATTACACCGAAAGGGCGCATTGTAGAATAAGAATTTCTATTGTGTATATGTTCACTTTGCTTTTTCATTATGGACTTCTCCAGTACTAATGCTATAAGTATTTCTGCTTCCACTACGATTTCCATACATACACACATACACATATATATTATTGAAACATGGTATCTTTGCTTAATTATGTTATACACCCCACTTATCTTTAAATTTTATTTTTAATTACATACTCAGTTTGCTATTACTTTAGTAGGTTGACTGGTTTATATATATATATATATATATAAGGTTTATATATATGTACATATATATAAAATCAAGTGGGACGAGGCAAGTTATGTTTTATGATGTCTTCACATTACTTGTATTGTTATAACAGGTTTTTACTTCAAATTTATACTTTTTTTTAACATTAATCACCTTATTCTCTTGAAATTTATGTAAGAACAAACATCTGAAACGCTATTTTAAACCACCAAAGATGACTAGGCCTTGTATGAATTATTCTCGAAATGAAAGACATTTGTGAATCTTTACACACAAATATATTTACATATATAGAACACCTTTTTTCTTTAGATACACATTTTCTCACCCGAAACTACATGCTGATACTACACCTATACGCAACGACCTGGAGACATTTGTACTACTGAAGTTTATCTTTTTACTGCCACACATCTATAAAATTTGTTATCTTTTTAGTGCCACACATCTATAAAATTTGTTTTCCATATATTTAATTTTTGAATCATAAAATAAAATGTATCTCTGTAATTGATCAATTCTTAATCTTTATCAACTACAAAAAAGATGACCTAATTTTAAAATGTGCGTTTAACATGAAAAGTGTGTATGACATTACTTTTTAGTTACAAGTCTTCTAGATTAATTTTCTTAGGAAAGAGCGACGAAAATAGTGAGCAAAACCTACAACTAAAAAACCAGTTTTTGTATGGTTCAGGGAATGTATTCTCCTGCCTATAAAAACTTGCTACACGAAACCTAAACTTATTCCCTTGCACTCATAAACAAGAATGACAAAAGGTGCAGTCGTAGCTGAAAATCTGCTCATAAAATCCATTTAAAGAACCTGCTGCAAAGTGTAGTAACTTAATATATTTCAAAATGAATTATTTTTAGACTATTTCAATAAAAAGAAAATGTGTTATACTTACTATACTTACTAATTTAGTAATTTATTGTATTTAACTATAAAGAAGAAAACTAACTCAACTGAAACTGTCATGAAAATATACGAAAATTATAAGCATTATAATTACTTGTAAGAAATACGTTGAAAAATCTTTTAAACAATTATCACAATCATATGTTCATCATTTGTATATTTTAATGGAAGTCTTCGAGATATAACTTTCGAATTGATATTCTTGTGTTGAAAGTGGAAGTTACCTAAGGGATGACCACTGAACTAATGATTAAATTTATTTACATTTGTAATTCAACTTCTGATTCCTGAATGATCCTTGAACTTTTGAGCTTTCGGCTCTACTCATAGATCCTTGTTCAGAAAAGGAGGGTGAAGAATATGAGTAAGACATATAATATCCAAGAAAATATAAACGAATTGACTCACCAGGAAGAAGCAGTTTTGAGAAACTTTCTCCAATGGTATAATTTCACTTAACAGACAGTATGGCTCACTTCTTTTTTTTTTTTTTTAATAATAATAATAATAATAATAATATATATTTAGCAAAGGAATACACAATCTGACCTTTCCACTTCAGATCAAACCACATCGTCACTTGACGAATAAATTGTATCAATACCGCTCTGCACTACCACTTCACGGTGCGAATGTTCTTTTGTATTTCCTTGATGTCCATACTTCTTTTATTCCATTTGTATCTCCATGAACAATGCTATATGAGAAGTTTTGGAAGTGCATGGATTATTCAGGAATCAATTAATGTAAGTGAAATCATTGGTAATATTCCTGAGCATGTCAGCACACTGTATGAAGTCCACGTCATTTTAATTTATATGTCTCATAACTGCAAATAAAATTTCTATTTCCTTCAACACAGAAAAGCTGACATAACGCATTCTGTCTCCCTTCTGAAGTTATAACATATCTTACAGCTTAGAGAGCCCATGTTGTGTCATAATTTGGCCAATGTTTTACATGTTCTTTTAAATTTGTTTATTTGGGGAAACATTTGTTTGATTTTAAATCCTACTCAGAACCATCAATCACACCGAATGTAATTCTATTTCTGCTTAAAATTCCGATCACCTTTCTAACAAAACTTCTCTGATACCTTCCAAACATTACTAAATTGTTCTTGCACATTCTAATCTACCATTCAAATCCTTCTGTGTTAGGAATGGTCTATTTTTGAAACATCTATTTCTGTGTCATTCATATTATATATATGTTTGTTCGTTATTTCGAATTTAACGTTCCTATACGCCACCAAAGTTATATGAAACATGGGCCTACAGTTTAATATGAGATTCGAACTAATTATACTAAAACTAGAGTCATATCTAAGTGTCCCAATAAAGGCGAAGAAAGATTTTTTCATTAGTATTTCTTTTTTGAATATATTTCTATGGTTCATTCTCTTGTCTTTCTGTTCTTACAAGCTGTCTACGATTAGACTAATAATCCCTCAGTAAGTTACAGATATTATTTATGGTTGTTTCCTTATTTTAATTTTTCATTCAACAACAGCCAAGAAATGAAAATAGATATACACAGAAGAATCCACAATAGATGTAACGGTCAATCAATACTTCTCTGAAACCTTCCAAAATCAGTAAATTGTTCTGCTACATTTTAATCTACCATCCAAATACTTTTATCTATGTCATTAACAACCTGTCATATGGAATATCTACTTCTATGCCATATCAGTTGGTTACTTTTTCTTTCTTTTTAGCTTAACGTCACATAATTATGCATCGAGGCTAAAGGAGACGATAACGATGAGACGGGTGATAATGGTGGAATAAAGTCGGAGGAAACGGGAGAACTCATGCACACAGTGTTTGTTCACCATAAACCTCACTTGGGGCGGGCTGGGTTCGAACCAGAGACCCCACAGACCAGAGTTCAGCGCTCTACCACTTAACTATCGCGACCTCCAGTTATATAATTTGAGTCTAAACGTAAGTGCAATGGCGCATTTACATTCAAATTTGTAACCCTCCTCTAGAAGGAATTGTAAGTAGAACATTCTTTTACAAATTATATTGCAGTAGACTTTCGACTATCCACTCTACTTAAAAAATATCCGTAATAAAATTAAGAATAACTTTTTGGAACGATCTACTCGACTTTTAAAGCCTACATAAAAACGCAACTTTGTCAAAGACAATCACTCATCTATCAAAGACAATTTCAAACACTACAAACTACAAATTCTAACTCCTTTACCTTAGGCGTACCTTTCCACATTTTTTGTAATCAGTCATCAGTGCGCAATAGAGTAAGTTTAAAATTGTTTCTTTACAAGTGTTTAAATCTATATTTTAAATAATAAGTTTTACGTTAACATTTTTTTTTATTTATTTTAAATTTGTATGTATTTGTACTGTATATTGTATTTCATTTTACGTCTCCTGCTATCAAGTTAGATATTATAACATTTATCTTAAAATGAGTACAGTATTTCTATATTTGGACTTCCTTTCTCTGTGATAAATTCTTCAAAAGGACAGTATAATATGTAACAAACGTTTATAAAGTATTACCTATACTAAAAGATCAGAAAACATCAGCGGGGTTTGGTAAAATAAAAATAAAATAAAAAAGTGGTATAGGTGGGGCAGTTGCAAACTCCGACCTATTCGATCTTTTGCTATCTGGCCTGCACTTCTGCTACATTAGGCCAGAGTCTACTCTATCTCTAAATACCATATAATGTTTAGTACTAAATGATAACTTTTTACATACAGCTCGAAACAGGCAAAATTATTTTATACATTTGCTGATAAGCTCACGTATGAAATACATTGTTTGAATAATTACTCGATTACTATTTGGTTATTCTAAGTCACACATACGAAGCGAAGGTTCAAAACAGACATACGTCATCAAACTTCTATATATATATATATGTTCTCTCTCTGTTCGTCATTGCTTCTCACAGTTTCGAGGGAACTCAAATCTCTAGATAGAAAAATATGCGCAGTTCTTCAAGTTTTACGTCCAACGGTTATGCTGACTAGGCTAAAGGAGACGGTGATGATGAGAAATGAAGGAAATGAAAAATGACAAAACTGGAAAACCCCGACAAAACCCACGCACACGGTGTTTGTTCACCACAAAGTTCACTTGGCGCGAGCTGGGATCGAACTAAGGATCTCATGCACCAGAGGTGAACGCTCAACGACAGAGCCACCGTGGCCCACATGCGCAGTTCTGTATATATACATACACTAGTCTTAGAATAGCTGGCGACTTCGCCTCCAGACTCCCAAATTTGCTCGGTCTACGGCGGCCTTGTACCGTATATTTCAGCCATTGCTTTCGTTCTTCGCACACAAGAAGACATTTATGGTATTATTCTTTGAGAAAAATTAAAGCCCTTTCACCCTTAGAATATTCATTTTAGTCAAAGTGAAATGATAAAAACTCATATCGGCTCAAATGCTAACTATGCTCAAAAATTCATTTCAAATCGTTCATCTCCTCTTTTCTCCTGATGATGAGACTGACAAACTCGAAGTCATTTTTATATATTGAGAAGGGAAAAAATAGAAATTGTCTCTCTCCTCTTGCTAAAAATGGAATGTCGGGAAACGTTGTGGCATATATCCACTTTTTTTGAATAAGGAGTTTATATATTATGTTTCATATCCTTGATATCTCTCTAATCTTAAGGGATTTCGAGATATGGCAATTTTACTATAACAACTCCAACTCCGTCTTCTTTTCTTCCGCATTTTTCCTTCTCTTCTAAAGAAAACATCAAAATGAAAAGTCTAAATACCAAATTTCATGTCTCTAGCCTTGAGGAATTTTGCGACATGGCAATCTTATTATAACAATTGTACCTCTTATCTTTTCTATCCACTTTTTTCCTTCCCTTGTATGGAAAATATATATATAAAAAAGCGCTGAAACAAGTCTTTAATTATTTTAAATGAAAAGTCCAAATACCAAATTTTATCTCTATAAAATTGATCTGATTTAACCTTATCATAACCTTATGTCTATATTTATGTCTATAACCAAGGATTAATTAAGGATTAATTTGATTTAATTTTCAGTTTAACGCCCCTTTCAACAGCGAGGCTATGCGAGACCTGAACCTACAACTTAACGTGGGATCCGAACCACATGACCTCCCGTCGGAAATCGAACCCGAGTCTCCCACGACAAAGGCGTGAACGCTAATCGCTTAGCCATGAGACAGCCATCTAACCTTAAGAAACTTCCAGATATGACCATCTTATTTTAACAATTACAACCTCACCCTATTTCTTCGCTTCTAAGGAACACATTAAAAACAAAAAACGCTGGAACATGCCCTTCATTATTTTTAAACAAAAAGCCCAAATACTAATTTTCATAACTAATCTTAAGGGATTTCGAGATGTGACCATCTAATTATAACAAACAACTGTAACTCCTATCCTTTTTTCTTCTTCTAGGGAAAATCTAAGACACCGAAATACATCTTTAATTATTTTAAATGAAAATTCCAAATACCAAATTTCAGGTCTCTACACTTAAAGGATTTCGAGATAAGTCATCTTGTTATAACAATTGTAACCCTCACTTTTTTCCTTGCCTCCTTTTCTTCCCTTCTAGAAAAATTTCAAAAAACGATGAAACATGTTCTAATTATGGCATTCATTCTGAGGTTCGTCATCTGCCTAGCTTTGGGCCAAAAGCATAATTGCTTCCCTTTTGTACTAAAATTTAATATTTAATTTAAACAGTATTGCCGAACAAGCGTCAGCGAATGACAGCGGGTTAGAGCCCCGCAGGGCATGTTATTTTCTGTCTTTATTACAGTTAAATGGGAAGGGAGACCTTTGTTCTAGAACCTTGCCGCCATGTTTGTTATGTTACTAAGCGTTACATTGACAAATATGACTTCCTGCACGTTTCTTTAGTTATTCGCTTATCGCATTTTCTACAATTTATTTTTAGATTTACTAAGACATGACTTTTACTTACTTTTAATAGATCTCCCTGATTATCACCAGCCATGTTTACAAAACAAATGCTCATTACAATCCCATAATCCTGCCATGGAGTAACCTTGCACCAAGTAGTTCCCTACGCTTGCCAAATAGTTAGATGTTCAGAATCGTTTATATAAAAAAATAAACACATCTTTCCCTCTCCTTATACATTATCATGCACACAAACAAGCAAATTATTCATTTTTTCCCAGTAAATTTTCAAAAGGTTGCTAGAAACGGACGACCAACTTTGGAACTTAACCCCTCATTACTTTTAATGGGAACTTCATCTACCAAATTTCAAGTCTCTAACCTTTAAAAATCCGGAGATATGGACATTTTACTATAATAATTAATTGTCACCCCAATTTCCCTCCCCTTCCCCGTAGAATTTCCCAAAATCTTTCCTTGGTCGTAACTTACGTTACAAATTCTACGCACTGTCAAAATTTCAAGTTTTTAGCTTAAGCGGTTTGGAATGGGCGTTGATCAGTCAGTCACTCAAGACATACATATTAAAAGTCATATTCTTAACTTCTATGTTAGTATCTTGAAAAAAAGATCTTAATTGGCCACAGAAGATTAACATTTGTTTGATTTCATTACCACTATGAATATGAATGATCAGGCTTTTCTGAGAAATAAATAATCAGACTTTTCGAATCAGACTCTACATATCCAAACTTCGTTCATTCTTCACTTGTGCTGTGATCAATTACCGAGAAAGTTGCTCAATGCAATTTTATAAATTCCTATTACGTTGTTTGTTTCACTTTTCATTTGTCATTGAAACGCATAATTCTTTAAAAACTTTAGTTAGTAATTATGTATGATACTGCTTTCTCCTCTTTTCATACGTTTATCCAGCACAACATAAAATATCTTGAATACACAATTTCTCAATTGTATCTACCATTCAATTATACTAGTAAATACTAGTATAATTATGACTCACTTATACTAGTAAATTTTTCAACTGTTTATAATGCAACTTCTACTTTGTTTCTTTTCCCATTACTATTTCAGGAAAAAGAAGTAAATTAAATACAAACTTATTATTTGCTGAGCTAAACAATATATTTACTTTTAAAAACTAAATACTTGTGACAGTTTCGCCAATTAACTTTTTGACTTCATCAGATTCAAGGTATATATAACAGTTTTAAGAATGGTTCAATATTAATTCAACAATCATAGGACACTATGATATACAAGAGTAATGTACAATCTTGTATACAAACAACTGCTGAGACATCTTGCTTTTGATTGACTCCTGGCATCAGCCAATCCCCTTCAAGTATACTGATTTTAAATTTTTATATAGAGGCTTTCTATTGTTGCCAATACAAAATGACAATCTTAACTAAACTAATCTAAACTAACAATTAATTAACAATTCAGACACATTTTCATTACCAGACCCTCCTGAAGATCACCCTAATATACCAAGAGTTTCAGTTTCTGAATTACGATACGCTGTAAAATTCTTCCCATCTGGATCAGCTGGGGGTATTGATGGTCTCCGTCCCTCGATTCTTAAGGATCTACTTTTACATCATGAGTCAGATTCAAAAGAAAGATTAACTACGATGATTCCAGAATTACTTTATTTAATCCTTTCAGGTAATGTGCCTCAGGAAATAAGACCAATCTTTTTTGGAGCATTACTTATTGCGCTTAATAAGAAGAGCGGTGGAATTCGACCAATTGCAGTGGGGAACATTTGGAGAAGAATATCAGCAAAAGTTATATGTTCCAGAATTAAAGAATACGTCGTAAGTTTCCTTTACCCGAACCAATTGAGAGTATGCGTTCCCAATGGAGCCGAAGCCGCAGCACATGCAGCTCGCATTTACTTTTCTACTCCCCATTCACAACAAAAGGCTTTTATGAAATTAAGACTTTCGTAACGCTTTTAATGAACTGAATCGAGATGCAATGCTACTCACAATTAAAACTAATTTTCCATCGATTTATCACTATGTCTATCAATGCTATGCGCAACCAAGTAACCTATTTCTAGGGGATAAGATTATACTCTCGCAACGTGGAGTACAACAAGGCGATCCTCTAGGTCCCGCTTTGTTCGCCATGACAATTCAGTCCATAGTGTCTAGGATTAACACTGAATTAAATATCTGGTACTTAGATGACAGCACCATAGCAGGAGATCCTGACACAGTTATAAGTGAACTACACAATATTCGATCTATGGCAGCAGACATTGGACTACACTTAAATTTTATGAAATGTGAAGTAGGATTTTTAGGAATTTCGCAAGATCAAATGGAAGTGTTATATTCACAATGTAAAAATTCAGCACCGGGAATACAACTTATCACAACCTCGTCAGCTTTTCTACTTGGTGCAGCCCTTTCGCCTGAGGCAACACGTAATTTGTTAGTCGAGAAAACTAAAAAGTTAGATTTTTTTCTTGTCACGTCTGGCCCTAGTCTCCGCATATTCAACTTTTTATCTTCTTCGTGCATCGTTCTAAATACCAAGAATAATCTATTTTTTACGCTGTTCTACTTCTTGGCGTGAAGCCGATTTACTAGAGAAGTTTGACACCGTTCTGAAATGTTGACTGGAATCGTTACTCAACTGTAACCTAAATAGTAACGCATGGATACAAGCCTCCCTTTCAGTTGATTCTGGAGGTCTTGGTATTCGTCGGATTGTCGATTTGGCGTATCCTTCATTTTTAGCGTCGTTCTATGGCTCCCGGCATACCATTGAGATACTTCTCAACCAACTGAATGAGCCTCACATAGAATCCGATGACCAAGACTGCATATCTGACTGGTCTAACCTAGTTGGTTTAAGTCCCCCTGAAATAACGGGCAGAAGTTCGCAATCAATTTAGGACAAGCCAATCATCAAATTATATCAATCAGTGTTATTACAAGAAGCAGACAGTCAAGAGGATAAGGCTAGACTTCTCGCCTGCTCATCACCAATTTAGGTGCTTGGCTACAGGCATTACCTTCACACACCCTAGGACTGCACCTTCCAAACGAAAGTTTTCGTATTGCAGTTGCACTTCGCCTAGGAGTAGACATCTGTGAATCACTAAATGTGGTGCATCAGTCAAGCAGAATGGTCTACAAGGTCTGTCTTGTATAAATAGCTCCGGAAGACAAGTGAGGCATTCGAACGTAGAGCACTCACATCGGCGGATGTTCCATCTGTTCGTGAACCTGTGGGGTGTAACAGATCTGATGGCAAAAGACCAGATGGCATGACTCAGGTACCATGGAAGAGGGGAAGGATTCTTCTCTGGGATTTCACCTGCTCTGACACTTTCCCGTCATCTAATCTCACTCTTTCTTCATCTCGAGAAGGAGCTATTGCAGCCCGCAGAGAATGCGGGAAAAGAAGAAAATATAACGATCTACTCGATAGATACATGTTCGTGCCCGTAGCCATTGAATCGAGCGGCATTTGGGGCCTCGAAGGGCTCAATTTCATCAAAGAAGTAGACCAACGTATGACAAGCGAGCTACTACTGGTGACACTGGTGACAAGCGAGCTACTACTTTTCTGATACAACGTATCAGCATAGCAGTTCAGCGAGGAAATGTGGCTTCCATTTTAGGTACATTACCTCCTGGAAGATTATTAGAAGAAGTTTTCCTTTTATAACTAACTGTTCAGAATTTACTGTTTATCTTTCTGTAAAAAAGTCAAATATATATATAAAAAAATAAGTAACTTAAATAATTAAGTAACTGGAACTCAGAACTTAACATCGGCCAACAGTGGAATAAGTTATTTAAAAAAAGTTTAAATATAAGAATTGAATATGTAGATTTGTTATGGTTGTTTTTATATATTGATTGATTGATGTACATGTTATATAAGTGCATATATACATGTGTATGTGTTTATGTGAGCATTTTATGCATATGAGTATTTATATATTTATTCATTATTTAAGTTAATTAATTGTTAGTTTAGATTAGTTTATATTGTCACTTTGTGTTATTGGCAACAATAGAAAGCCTCTATATGAAAATTTAAAATCAGTATACTTGAATGGGATTAGCTGATGCAAGGAGCCAATCAGAAGCAAGATGTCTCAGCGGTTGTTTGCATACAAGGTTGTACATTACTCCTGTATATCATAGTGTCCGATGAAGTCAAAAAGCTAGTTGGAGAAATTGTCACAGGTATTTAGTTTTTTAAAGTGAATATATTGTTTTGTTCAGCAAATAATAAGTTTGTATTTAATTATATACAAAGCAAAGCTTATACTTATGGAAAAAAGAAGTAAACTACGTTTTATGTGACACTGAGAAATCGTGAACTTTTCTTTTTTTATATATATATTTACTCTCAATACTTTTGAGAACCTAATTATTTTTCTGACAAAATTTCTTGCTTTCGTGCTATGTACAAGATATTTTAACTTGAATAAATAAATAAACAAAACAAAAGATCAATAGCTAAATCATGCAATGTTGACCTTTAAATTACTTATTAAGTTACATATTAACGTATTTTATTTCATACATTAGTAAACCAATAAACGAATGAAATACTACTCCAAGTCGAAGTTATTTTGCAAAGCGTAATACTTAAAAATGTTCAACTTCATTACTAATTATTAACATTTAAAGTACATAACTAAACTCATTCTAAAGTAGAAAACCTGTTACAAAAACATATAAAAATTGTTGTATTCAAATATGACAGTTGTTGAGAAAGATGGCAAATAATACATAATATAGAGTAAATTATTAAACAACGAAGTTGCATTTGTACTTTGTTTGAAAGCTGAATACATAAATAGTTGCAGTTTTCATTAATATAAATGGAGTATTCAAATTTGCTACGATTCAATTAACTGGAAATAAAATGTAAAAATACTGTATCACTTAAAACATATCACAAGGAGAAAGAAAACTACTTCTTTTTTCATAATTACAACTAAATGTATCTATTAATAAAGGTATTTAAAAAAAAAGGAAAATAAACATATTCTAACAGAAAAACGATGAAAAAGCATAGAATATAGAAAATCGCTTTTTTTAATTAAAAAAAGTCCTACATGTTACAATTAATGTCTTACGAAATACTGGAATGTGGCAGTCTTTTTTCCACTCGAGCTCAGAACATTGCCGAAATCAGCTTTTCTAATGCATAAAGAAAACATTTTTGTCTCTATAAGCCTGTGTTTATTTATTTTACTTTTACTTAGTACTTTATATATTATTTCTTAGCACATTTAACGCGTGTTTCAAGACTCTCATGAAATATGTAAAATAATATAAGAAACACGTACAATAAATTTAAATATGATTATTCAATGATTCATTAATTTCATCGTGCTTTATTAAAAGCCTTGTCCGTAAGGTTAACATTACTATTATTATCATTTTAATGTATTAATCTTAGAACACTTTAGATATTTGATTACAGTTATCACAACACAGTACGTAATTATAGTTTATATTAGGATATGCTTGCCTCAGTTACAAGCAAAAGGCGAATGAAGCTAATATATTATCTCCACATAGATGAATAAAATTACATAAACACTAACACACAATTTCATACGTGCAGCCACACAAGCTTCTCTTAAAATAATGGATTTCTATTTCACTTGTTTCAAATTCTATAAAATGTATTTGATACATAGTGAGACAAGTAGCTTGTAAGTATTACTTCGTTTCAAGCTATAAATGCAACACACATGACTAGAATGAGACTAGTACAACGCCACAGTGTAAACGATGGCCCTTATATTCTGTGAAGGCTTAAAGTGATCTTCAATATACGTTGGAATATAAATTAAGGTTTAAAAATAGTATTATTGTTAAAACTTTAGAGCTTTTGACAATGTTCACTTCTAGGACTTACGTTAGCTAATGTTTGTGACTAACAGGGAGGTAAAGTGTCCAAAATGAAGATGACTGTTTCTTATAAAAACCTGACACTCATATCCACACAACAAAATGATTTAGTATTAAAGCTTTTGATCAAGAATAGAAGAGATTTTGTTTTTCATTACACATTTCTATACGCTGTTTTACAAGCCCTAGCTTTCGGTATCAGCATAAGCCTTTTACAAGACATACAGACTTTTATTACTATTCATCTGCGTACGACCGTTAAGCTATACGAATACGATTTCTTTATATGATATTTTTGGTGAAATCTTCTAAAACTAGTTAGACAAATCCAACACTTCTGAAAAACCAATGTATTTAGATTCGTTCGATTTTTTACATCAATTTCTAGTCATAAAGTTATGTGTAATAATAAAAATAAATGCCAAGTAAATATCCATCCATAACTACGTTCCGATTCACTTTAAGCCCTATTTATTTACGCATTCAAACAAGCACACTTCACAAAAAGCAAATAATTGCAATTTATAAAACTATTATAGATATATGATTGTAATTTCTTTTAAAAACAAACTTCTTTTTTTTCCTCTCAAACATAATAACATTCTATAAATAGTCTATTTTATCTATAATAACAATCTTTGGCTTGAATGTCTATGAAAAAATATTTTCATGCAAAATTTAAATGTAATAAAAGACATAACGAAACCTTTGGTCAGAATATGTTTATGTAGTAATAAATATTCTTTATTCGAAGAGTCCTATACAAAATATTACTAGGTATATCACAATAAGAGTTGTTGCATAACAAATCAGCAGACAAAATACAACGGCATACATAATGGATATCAAAAATATTTCCAGGCAGCGAAAATTTAGAATTAATTCAACTTACTTAACGCGTGTTACAAGCTTTCCTTGCACCATGGCGTTTGACCATTTCCTCAACGATATGGTTGTATGTTCTCATATTCTTGCGCTCCTGTTCTGTACGCCAAACACTCTTTTCCTTCATTCGGTCAGCACGTCGTTTCATTCCTGGAGTATGAACTAGGAATGCCCTATCTAAGATAATGAATCTATAGTTCATCAAGCACATCTCATAAACCTGTAAAATAAACATAGCTTACAGTCATTGTCCACTTTTTAAAATACATTTTCTTGTAGTAATATTATCCATATTTTAGTACTCTAAATTTAAAATTTAATTTAGCGTCGATAGGAGTGAAGAAAATTTTGCGATGATGAAAATTGAACTTGAGATTTGTAAGCATTTATAGATACATAACCCTTACCGTTTGGATGGCTATCTACTTGTGTGTTCGTTCCTCCGTATGTGCAGTCTTACGAGACCATAGAGTCCAGAGTAGCGGCACTAAATTTTAACTTTTTGGTGGGATTCAATCGCGTACATAGAGAGAAATCGCTTTTCCCCTTACCTCAGAATTAACCATAGTTTATTGGGGGTAAAAAACTGAAAATGACGAAAATAGAAAAGGAAAAAAAGCGGATCAAACAATGTTGCGTAACATCATAATCATCATAGGTATTCTGCCATTATTGTCAGGTCACTTGCTGCAACTGAAAAGCTTCCATGCTCTACGCTCTTCAGCTACCTCTTCATATTTACGTACGATTTTTCTGTTTTGATACCGTTTATCAATTGTAGCCTTCTTCGCCTTCTCCGTCTCTTTTCTGTCACCATACTTTCTAGCACATCCCTTATGATACAGTTCGTTCTTAGCCAATGTCCTAACCAGTTTATCTTCCACTTTTCAATAATATCTAGAATTATCCACCCAATTTCTCCTCCCCTCACAATTTCTAACACCCTTTCATTCGTTTTCCGCTCGATCCAGTTTACTCTCCTCCTCCACTCACATTTCGAAAGTTTCCATTCGTTTTTCATCGCGTTTGCTTAAGTCCATGTTACTGTCCCATACAGTACAGTACTTCATACGAAGCATTTTATGAATCTTTTTCTCAGCTCTTTATTCAAGGTCCCGCAAAATAGACTTTTCTTGTTACTAAAGATTTCTTTCGCCATTCCTATCCTTGCTTTTATTTCACGTTCGCACTTTATAATTTCTAGGTATCAGTCATCTGACCTTTTTCTTCCCTTCTGTCTCTATATTTGACACCGATCGCTTTGTTCCAATTACCTTGGCTTCAGCCTTTGTAACATTTATTTTCATTCCATATTCTTTATAACCTGTTTTCAAATTTTCTAACATCTTATTGATTTTGTTTTCAGATTCCGCAACAAGCGCCACATCATCTGCAAACCATATACACCTAACCATTCGACCTCCTACCGAAATGCTATCTTCATTATGTAGGCTATTTTTCACCAACTCTTCTAGATAGATATTAAATAATGTAGGCAGGGATCTCTGTCAAATTCTCCTTCCAACTACCCTCTCCTCTGTCGTTTCTTCACCTACTCTAACATTCTAACACTTACTTGTTGGTTTATATACATATTTCTTATGAACTTTCGATCTTTCCAATTCAACTCAATCTTCTTTAGAACTCTCAACAATAATTTCCAATTCACGCGATCAGAAGCCTTTTCTAGATCAATAAATATAATATACACGTCTTTTTTTTTTTTTTTTTGTAAACTTTTCAGTGATTCACCTTAATAATCCAATTGCATCTCTTTTGCCCTTACCTCCCCTGAATTCTAACGGTTTCTCCTCAACTTTTTCATTTGTTCTTCTATACAACTTTCTGTTCAGTATCCGAATCAAAACTTTTGTTGCATGCGATGAGACTAATAGTTGTAGAGTCCTCACATCTCTCTGAGTTCGATTTCTTAACCATCGGTATTATCGTATTCAGGAAACCATTTGGTCACTCTTCTGTTTCATATACATTATCAAGGCTATAATACAGCATAAGTCATTTTCCTTGAAAATCCAAAAGCTGTTGACTAGGGCAGCTGGATGCTTGTTCATGATGATTTTCTCTCAACCTCTTAGGATGATCAGATGATTTTATACACATTTCATAACAACATAACTAAATACCTCTCTTAAAACTCCAGAAACGATGGTTTATTAATGGGGGTGAGTCTTGGTTAGACGAATTACTCAAAATAGTTCCGGTGATTTCATTCATATTTTATAAATAACTATATCATTAACAATTCAACAATACGAAATCATTCATTTATCTTGTAAAAGTTCAGAAATAGTAAATTTACTGCTAGGGTTATGTTTGTTCGTTAGATTTTGGAAACAAAATAAGTATTTTTTTAGATATATTTCTGAAACACAGAATTGAACATGGCTCTTATTCCATTAACAATCTTACAATAAGTTTAGGGTTGGTAGATCTTATGTTTTTCCCAAGATTTTACGTTTTTCTGGTATGTTTTAAATTATACGTTATTATTTTCCCCGCACAACGATTTCTTCCGTATTTCTTTTAATAAATAAATAAATAAAGGAAATGACAGTTCTAAACACTTTTAAAATGTTTTCATAAGTTAGTGCGAAAAGCATGTATTTTTCATTACTAGAGGAACTGACTTCTCACATAATCTTATCAAGGCAACCCAACGATGTATTCAGAAATAAAATGTAACAAGTTGCGTTTTTATCTTCTATCTGACCAGAATCTCAACCTTATGTTTAAACATAGTTCGGTTCTTAACATCTTAGGTCTTCGTCTGTCAACACTGTCTCTAGCATATCGCAGTTATGATCGATCGTAGTATATAAATGTCACAAACAAAAGCAGATCTCCAAGTGATTGAGAACTTCGATATGTTCTTCTCGGATTTTTTGAACGTACAAAAAAAGGATGTGGGACAATTAAGAGATGTAGATATACTTAGTTAGTTGGATTTAAGTTTTGCGTCTCTTTGAACACAGATACTACATAAGGCGAAGACCTATAGTTTAATGTGGGACTTCAACCACATGAGCTTTCACCGGGAATTGTAATATACGTGAATCGTTCAATATATACATTTCCTTAAACTGTGAAATATTTGTTTTTTAAGATACATTTCTAAACTATACATACATATGTAGGTGGGTCCTTCCTCACCTCCCCACATAATTCCCATTGAGATTCACACATTTGTCTCACCGTTGCACCAATTTGTCCAAACCATCTGCAAAAAATCAGGATTCTGGCTATTTAGCACTCTCTTCACGTTCCGCTTCACTTCTCATCTGTTTCGAAACGTTCCCCATGCAATACAGACTTTAACACGGAAAAAAAGATGGAAGTAAATCGGAGCTAAATTGAGCCTGTATCGAGAGTGAGGCAACCGTTCCCACTCTAATTCTTCAATTTTATGTCTTGTTTACTGCTCAGTGGGTGGTGGGCGTTATCGTCAAGAATAAGAGTCCATGTCGCTTATTTCGAATTGCGTTTCCCTGAAGAAGAATTCAGGCTCGACAAAAGCGACCTGGTCTCCTGTCAACTGGTGATGAAGAAGTGAAGCGGAATGTGAAGAGAGTGCTAAATAGCCAGAGCCCTGATTTTTTGCAAAGGTTTTGAACAAATTGGTGCAATGGTGAGACAAATGTCTGAATCTCAATGGGGATTATGTGAGGAGGTTAGAAAAGACCCACCTACACACGTATGTACAGTTTACAAATATCATAAAAAATATATATATATATATATATTTTTTTTTTTACAGCTTAGGGAAACATATATTGTACGATCCATGTACACGTTTGTTTTATGTGTTGTAATTATTTTAAATGAAATTGCTCCAGTTTCCAATTAAAATTATATTGCTATGTGGAACTATAAATTATAAATATCATATGTCTTCCTTTTTTCGCCTGAAATTCGTAAAACGTTCCCTTTTCTCTCTCTCTCTGAAAAACCCGACAACTTAAGACAAGTTACGCAAGCAATTTTGTATATATTTCTCACATAAATAATTTATTAATAACCCTACAACACAGCAAACTTATTATTTTTTTTTCATAGAATTTCAGAAAGGTTAGTTTACTGGTAGGAAGTATCCTGTTAGAATGTTGCTTAACCCATTCCCACTTCAAACTTCAATTACCAACATACAAAAATAAATAAATAAATAAATACTAATATGTTCCTTGAATCTGAGGTATCTTTTTATTGTCAGAACAACTTTTATTCATGGTTATTCTCCTAGCTGGCTAGTAGCTAGTGGCTAGTGAGTATGCCTTTCAAGCAGAACTCCTGCGTTCGATTCTCAGTGGAAAAACATACTTCTTCAGATCACACTTTAAACTTCAGTTTTGTCCTATATAACCTCGCTTGACAAAGAACACAAATACAAATCAATGAATTACTCTACAGGAAAGTAGTATTTTTTTAATTGGTACTTGAATTATTCATCATTTTGACATTATATTATGTTTCCCTCTTATTTGGTAAAATCTTAGCAAAGATGATCTTTCGTAGGTATGTCTCGTACTTCAAAGCATTCTTCACTATGTAATAGGTTAGAAATTAAGCTTATGATTTACTTCATATTTCATAAATAAATATTTCACTATTAATCCTACATATTGTATTTCTAATTTCTCGAAAATTATTCCAGAAAGAGTAATTTAATGCTGAGGATTATTTTTGGATGACGTTTCTGGAAAACTATTACAATGATATTCTTGCGTTTCATAAATATGAGGATTGTTCCCAAAGTTCTGGGATTGCCGTGTCACTGAATAACAGAGTTCTGTGTAGAAACGAGTTCTAACATTACATTAAGCCTTGTATTCACTTGTTCGACTTAATCGCACGACTCGAAGCGACTACCTCGAACCCATTCTTTGGATTCTGTTCAATTATTTCAAGCAAAATTGAAGACTACTTGTCGACTTGCTCTTTTGTAGATTCGAAATCGACAAGTAATATCAATTCTAAACATACCAAAGCGGTAAGCTACTATAACAATATGTTATGATACAGCATAATAACTCCAAGGTGAAATTAAGACAGCAATAACAAAGGAAAAGAACACGATGTTAGGCAAGATAATGGATTTTGAGGAGAAAAACCGACTTTGAGATTAAAAGGATCACATATTTGAATGAAATAAATTTCAATAGAGTTCTCAAGCCAACCGCAAAATACGCCAACTTATTATTAGTATTCTAATCCATACTATTAATTACATCGTCCTTGTACTTTTGTCCCATGCATCAATTACCTGTCGTACTTTCTATACGACTTTCCTGTTATTATATTTCCAATTATGGAACATTTCGTGGAAATGGTGTAGGATACAAACTGAGAACAGCCGAGCATTAAAATAAAAATTTTACAAATAAAACCTATTGTTTCTTAAAGAAAGGGTAATTAGGAAGGGGAAGAGAACTATGCAAGCGGCAAACTTGTAACTATAGTACATCCAGATTAATAAAATGAGGTTCTCTTGCTAAAATATCTTCACATAACTTTTTTGTTGTAATATCCGAGTCTTTTGTGGAGTATATTTTCTTGGATCTTGGTGTCGCAGAGTACGTCCAAAATGTTAAGACTTGAAATCATTAAGATTTTGTAATTAATTGTTACGGAGTTAGGTTGGGTTAATTTAGCCTATAAATTACACGTAAAAAAAATTTCCGACTCATCATTTCTTCCCGTACAATTTGTATGTTTCATAGTTTTGGACCTTCTTCCCTGCACTTAATCCTTTTCTTGGCGCATTTCGATAGTTATGTAAAGAATTATATGTCTAGAAAAATACGCCATAACGATTTGTCGTAGAAAATCGCATATAAAATGTACTAAATGGTTACAGCAAGCCATATTGACATCTATTTCGGTTCAGATCAGGGCAAAGCTGGTGATTTTTCAGAGTGCGGAATGTTTAAGGAACTTATGCAGGCAGCAAACATAAAAAGCATGTATCAACTTAGATACGATCCATACTTTATATGCAGAATCTATATATTGTAAGGCCTAGTAGTTTGAAACAGAACCCACCTTTTCACTTTCAGCATCCCAATACTCCCTCACTATGTACAGTCAGATGCTCTCAATTTCTACTTTATTTCTGTTAATGATCTATGAGAATAGCGGGTGTATTAATATAAGGCCACCTATATCTTTTTTTTTTCTAAGATTATAATATGGAAAAATTTGAAAATAATACAGATTTCTATTTATCAATCTGTACACTCGCATGTCTTAATAAACTACATAATAGAATTGCTAATATAAAATAGAAATCGTTCTTTAGCACAAAAATGAAGTTTGTTTTGTTAACGAGAAATTATCAATCTACACGAATTGCAATATTTATGAAATTTCACCTTGTTTAATGTGACATAAAAATCGATTTATTTCATGAAACCAAACTATATTTTCTCGGTATATATTCACCGCAGCTGCAGCAGACTTTGTGAAGTATTTATTTCGGGACACTCATTTTTTATTGTTACTATTTAACCCGGCAACGGTCGACACGTGAGCGCAGCGCTCACTCTGGCATATGTTTTCGTTTCAAATCCGCCCTAGTGGGGTCACAGACTTGAGGCGCCGTCTAGCTGTCTCTTGATATGTCTTGTGTATAAGAATGAAGTGTAACCTTTTCATTCTCTTCCATTGGAGTAGCACTGGCCTTATAAAAGTGACAATGCGTAATTTGTGAGCGCCACGCTCACCTGTCGACTGACGGCGTGAGTGATTTTTCTGAGATCATGGACAATAACAAGGAGCAGATTCAGCTATGGCTTGCTAAATGAAGAAACAAACTGTCGATATGTTGCCTCTGAAGTGCCAGTCTGTAGGAAACACACTGTCAGCATCTGCTGGAAGCGTAATGGGTGACATCAAGACAGTGATGAGACATGGAAAAGAACTGTGTCTTATTGAAATACCTACTGTAGTACCAAGAGACATAAGTATAGTGTTTACTTTCATTAAACATTTTCCAACTCAAATATGTATAGTATAAACATATGAAGAGCATATACTGAAAACTCGCTATAATTATATAATTTTTTTAAAAGAAAATGTAATCCTTATGTGATAATGATAATTAACTAATTGTATTGTTCATGGGATAACAGAAATTGATTTCATAAAAACTTTGATAATAAAAATTGATATAATTTATAATAAGAAATGGTTTTGTATAAACGCATTATAATTTTATTTGCGATTTTACTTTATTAGTAATAATAATAATAATAATAATAATAATAATAATACATCACAAAATGTCAACATATAGAAATGTGTTCAAAATAAATCCCACGTAAAGTCATAAACAGCCATAGAAACGATTATATTGTAAGTGAGCGCCGCGCTCACCTGTCGACCGCTCGCGTTACAAATCAACACTCGACCGTTCCCGGGTTAATTGTATGTAATCTTATTGGTTCCAAAATGGGCTATTTCCAATGCACTCGCGTTCTAGTTTCCACTGGGCAACGTAGTTGTCTTCGCTGGTCGATTTGATTGAATCGACCACAGAAAACATAACCTCTTTAAATTCAGTTGCCAGTCAATTCATCGTCTTCGACCAACAGGCGACTCAATCAAAGTTCTGTTTACACAGCTCACTGAGTCGAAAGTGCCGTCAGTTAACTGAATCGACCACAAATCGACTAAGTGAAAACACCCTTTAGCCTCCTGAAAAGCACTCTTATCAATAAATTCTAAGATACTCCAATTGCTCTTTTGTATGCTATTACAATTAAGCTCACAAAAATATGTTAGTCGAACTTTTGCAGTGATGCCAATTCCTTCAGAGCCGTTTTCCCTTCACAAGCTTCAGAATTTCCCTTTTCCGGACAAAATTTCCCTTCATCCAAAACGTTCAAGTACTGTATTTAGTAAACGTATTTTTAATCGTTTTCGCTTCCACCCCTCACCGCAATCTTATAATCACATACAAGCAGATACCTGACAGCCTTCCTTTGAGCTTACGCAGAATTTGAACTTGATTTGTTGTTTAGGTATCTAAGGCGTCACTATAGAGGAGGGGAAAGGATATGGAAAGGTGTAGGCCAGGACCTATGTTAAAGGTGCAATCTCTGCATTTGCCTGGTGTGATTGAGGAAAAACCCTATAAATACCTCGGTCAGGACGGACAACCTAAATAAATCATAAAAAATATAAAATAAATATTACGTAACTAATTTTTATTATAGATATCATGATAGATTTTAATATTAATGTAACATAAGGTACAAAGAAATTATTAAGTATATATTTGGTATGTACTTACTTAAGAACAGAACTCCCATATTTACTGAAACGAATACGAACAGTTACATAGAAAACTCTAGCTGCTACTGTCTTTGACTGTACACGAGGAATGTTCGTAAGCACAATACAAAGTTTAGAGATGCGCAATTCTTAAGAAGGTCCATGTTCCGTTAAGGGGGTCCAAAACTACACTGGACCCCCTTAAGCTAAGCTAACCTAACCTAACCTGACCTAAGCTAACCTAACTTAACCTAACCAAACCTGACCTGACCTAACCTAATATAACGTTATATTATGTAATCAAACGAAAATCAATAGAAAGAAGTGGTGTCAAAGGCACTGGACCCCCTTAACGGAACATTGACCCTTAAGAATTCATAATTCTGTGCACACAGTCACTAGAAGATCTGTAAACTTACACAAACACACATACACTAATGACCCAGTATTCGCACATATATACATATTTACATTCACGACACGCAGATTTTCTTCTCTTACATTGATTAATCCTCTTCAGAATCAATTTTTTGGTTGGGAAAAACATCTTCTGATTGGGAAAACCAAACTGTTATAATAGTTGGAGTGATAATTTGAGAAATATTTAATCTTATTGCATTGCATTTAATTCAACAGCAATTTTTAGTACAACGCATTAGCCTAGCTATACAAAGAGGCAATGCGATTAGTATCTTAAGCTCCTTCCCTTCACACAAGTTAGAAGAAATCTTTTATCTTAATTAAACATAAATTTTCCCTTATAAATTTTCAAAAATAATTTATTTTAGCGGCTCATTCTTGAAAAATGTTTCATGTATAGAATATCCATTATTTAACGGATTCATAAGATCATAATGCATAAATAGCTTATATTTTTTCATATCTGTAATTTCTTGCTCTGTATCTTCATAATATCATTGTGGTATTGGGGTTTTATATTTCCCATATAAATGTACTAAAAGTCTTTCACCTGTACTCTAAAACTCTTTCTGTGATAGAATTAATTTTCATGTTATTTCGTAAGCTTTGCCATTTTGTAAATCAATTATGAATGGTTCATTATATTTTTTAAACAACTGTTAAAAAAAAAAAAATTGCTTCAATTAATAAATAAATAAATTCAACAATGGGAAGATTAATTTTGATAAAAGATTTTAAATAAGCATTGTTGTAATGTTTCAAATTTAACTGAATATGTTGATCGATGTGTAATGTTGATAACGAATGCAAAGCAAGATAATTTATGTGAAATATGTGCAACGGATTGTGTTTGGAACAAATAGGATGCTGAATTTATACTGAATTTTAATGAGATTAATTAGATACGTAAATACATTCAATCTATAAATGATTGAAGAGAGGTTCAAATTTCCCTGCAATATTGAGATATTACAAGCAATTTCCCTTTTCCCTAAAATTTACTCAAAATTTCCCTGCGCCAAGGGAAATTTCCCTTCAATTGGCATCACTGAACTTTTGCTACCTATCGCTATTCTCACGACACAGTTAACTAACCTAAAACTTTTCAGGTTGTAGTGGGATAGAACGTATGATAATTAGTTCATACGCAATCAAAAATAAATAAAGTAAAAAGAAAATACAATAAAAAATATAAAAATGTTTACATTGTTTAACAAAATTTCTTCCTACTCATAACATACTCATCTTGCTTCTTCTTCTGTGGTTGATAACAACGACAAAAGGTATCAAGGCAGTTATTTTAACTTCTGTAAAGAATGCAAATATCGTTTTATTTATTTATTTATTTTTTTATTTATTTTTTATTATTTTTATTTTTATTTATTTTTTTGAACGGGAAAGATCTTATATCCTTGTCTTTCTATGAATGATGATCTTTTCATCACTTTATCGGCTGTGTGCTTTGTATCTTTCAGATGTTTTAGAAGGCCTGATATTAGGAAATCGTTGTGTTTAGCTCTCAAATATGTTCTTTCAGCCTAGTGTATGTACTCCTTTTCACCATGCCTATGTAAGTGGCTTGACAAGTACATGAAACTTTTATTTATTTATTGTATATTGAATCAACAGGTGTATACCAACTGACAGTGTTTAGTAGTATACATAAATGATTACATTACCTACCATTTGTTCTACATGCTAAACCATGTAGTCAATGAATTTGTTTATACGTACATCAAATATATCTATTGTTGGGCATTTTATTCGGGGTGCCTTCCATTTCAATTCAGGCAGAGCATGTACCATCACCATCTCAGATATTGTTGAAACTTTTTTTATAGCAACTAGACATGTTTTTAAGAGACCCATATTTTTTTGTTTTGTCGAAAAAAATTTTCCCGCCAAGTAATGGGCCATCAAACACGGGGAGTACAATTTATGAATTGTAGAAGACATGGAAAATGGTCAATTTCGGAGCCTCACCATTCGCCTATGGAGACAGGTAGAGTTATAATTCTTGTTGTGGTATGTACATAGGGATATAAATAAACTATATTTTATTGTAGTTTGGTTTGCGCATGCGTATCTTTTTGTACATAAATTAACAAATGAACGTCAATTTATCTAAAAATTCGAAGTTTGCGAATTTTTTTCGAGCACTTTCGGTTCGAATTTTAAAATTCTGTTTTCGCGGTTGGTAAGACCTAGCTACCCGCTTTCCGAAAAAAATTTTGTATCGCTTCTGTGTGCAACCGTTTTGTCGCAAAAAATTCGAGAAATTGTAAAATTTTCAAAAATCGCCATTTTTGGGCGCCATTTTCTCGAAAACACCATTTTTTAAAATTCTGAAATTTTGTCAGATGGTTCAACTTTACATGAACAATAAACACACCAAATACCATTCTCGACCAATGCTTCATGAATTAACTGCAGCCTTTTAAAGTTAGCGAAGTTTCGTTAACTTTGATGTCACAGTTAGCAACACTGGGAACAATAAAAGTGCAATGATTTGATGATGTTTCTGATTCACATTCATTAAATGAAGAATAAAAGGTTTTCTTGACTGTTTTGTTCATTATTTTGATCAAGAAGGCTCTCTGAAATAGTAAAATGAGCCTCCCCCTACTCCTCCGTTTTCTTAAACCGAAATAATCTGAGGTGGAAATTACGATTACGAAACACATAAATTTTAAGTTTACTTGAAATGGCCATCCAATAAATTCTGATGATCTACACAAAGCCTGAACTATTACCTCAGTGATGATTTGGAATGCTCCAAACAAAGTCTCAATTAAGTGCGGTGTCATTAGTGATCGAAAAAGGACAACAAGTTTAAAAAATCGAAACGTTTTCTTACGCGTTCCAAAGAAATTTACTGACTTTTTAAACAGAACAATCCCAACATAAGAATGGGTCACTCGGAATTTTACAGTATTCGACTAAAGTGGCTCAGTCCGCAACCTGCCACTGAATCAAAGGTGCAGTCTGTATTGAAGCTGTCATGAGTGACCTATTTCCTTTAGTAGTATGATCCTAGAAAATGACAACTGTCTTCTTCAAGAATGTGGTGAATGTCCTGGAGTGGAAGGAATAAGTTTGAAGTCTTTAATTGTTGATCCTGATGAAAATGAAAGTGTTAGGTATGCCATATGGGAAAACAATAATCTCGTTAAAAAAAACTATGCCACTTTCTGTTTTCGTATCGTACATTGCTGGTTTAACTGTAATTCATGACTACATCAAGAAAATCCAAAGAGAACTAATTGCTACCGAAAAGCACCGTATAAAATTTCAAGATACAAATTCTATTTTACTTCATGTGGACTTCGCTGAAAACTGGACTGTTATTCTGCAAAGTGAAATTCAGAGTTATCACCGGAATATGAATCAACTGACAGTTTTGTTGTAATAAACGACGATAAAACACACGATTCGGCTCATGTACTCATAGCCATAGACAAAATTCTAAAAATACTCGAAGAAAAACGAAAATATATTTTATAGAAAAAGGTTTGAATACGAGAAAATAAGTGTCTACAATTTCCCAAACCGTGTCAGTGATTTCTGATGGTGCTGCATCCCACTTTAAAAATCGCTTTCAGATGTTCGAGATGCAGACAAGTCCGATAAAGCAGTGGTTTTGCAGTGAAACCGGCCATGCAAGGATCTCTGCGACGTTATTGAGGGGGGGGGGGGGGAGGTGTAAAGAATGTGGCAACGCGGCATAATCTTAGGCAAATACAGATACTCAGTGTTAAAACCGCAGAAGAAAAAAAATGAAATGAAATCTTTGTTTCACGTCCAACACTTATCCTGGTTAGGCTAAAGGAGACGGTGATTATGAGAAATGAATGAAATGGTGGAATGCAGAAAGTGGGAGGAAACGGGATAACCCCGAGAAAACCCACGAGCACAGTGTTTGTCCACCACAAATCCCACACGGCGCGATCTGGGATCGAACCAGGGACCCCAAGCACCGGAGGTGAACGCTCTACCACTGAGCCACCGCGCCCCCACTAAAGCCGCAGAAGAATTCGTGAGTATAGTGCAAGTACAAACTCCGGGTATTACTCTCGTTCTGTTGCCTGGAACTGAATTCGACGACTTCCGGAAGAAAAAAAGGGAAAGTATGCGACCGGTAACTGGTATTCAACGAAGTTATCTTTGGCTTTCGGAAAATGGCGAAGTTTTTATGGCAGTAACGGGTCACCATGAACTAACTTCATGCTTCCCCCAAATCGAACTTCTGCAATTCAAAGTGTAGATTTAAGAAATCTGCAAAAAGGAACTTTTGTAACATCATATATGTATGATAACCAGTGGTGTGTAGCAGAAATATTATGAATAAATCATGAATTACGTGAAGTTGAAGTGCTGTTATGCTTCCACATGGACCTTCAGCATTTGTGACTATCGACAATGTGCTACGCAGGGGCGGATCCAGGACGGACTTCTGGAAGGGGGGGGGCGTAATACTGCTACTTAGAGCTACTTTTAAGAGCTCCAAACTCTGAGATCAGTTATATTTATATATAAAACAAAAAAAGTTTCTTTCCCCTAGATCCACTCCTGGACGAGTTGTGAGTGAGCCAACACCTATTGGAGCACCTTCACGGTTACATGCTATTAGCGAAGAAAACACAAACCAAGCAAATGATTGGTCCACGTAAAAAATTAAAAAAATAAGTGAAATTTTGTTTCCGAAGACCATTTTAAGTAAGTGAACTTGAAATTTGTGCGTTTCGTAATCGTAATTTCCACCTCAGATTATTTCGGTTTAAGAAAACGGAGGAGTAGGGGGAGGCTCATTTTACTATTTCAGAGAGCCTTCTTGATCAAAATAATGAACAAAACAGTCAAGAAAACCTTTTATTCTTCATTTAATGAATGTGAATCAGAAACATCATCAAATCATTGCACTTTTATTGTTCCCAGTGTTGCTAACTGTGACATCAAAGTTAACGAAACTTCGCTAACTTTAAAAGGCAGCAGTTAATTCACGAAGCATTGGTCGAGAATGGTATTTGGTGTGTTTATTATTCATGTAAAGTTGAACCATCTGACAAAATTTCAGAATTTTAAAAAATGGTGTTTTCGAGAAAATGGCGCCCAAAAATGGCGATTTTTGAAAATTTTACAATTTCTCGATTTTTTTGCGACAAAACGGTTGCACACAGAAGCGATACAAAATTTTTTTCGGAAAGCGGGTAGCTAGGTCTTACCAACCGCGAAAACAGAATTTTAAAATTCGAACCGAAAGTGCTCGAAAAAAATTCGCAAACTTCGAATTTTCAGATAAATTGACGTTCATTTGTTAATTTATGTACAAAAAGATACGCATGCGCAAACCAAACTACAATAAAATATAGTTTATTTATATCCCTATGTACATACCACAACAAGAATTATAACTCTACCTGTCTCCATAGGCGAATGGTGAGGCTCCGAAGTTGACCATTTTCCATGTCTTCCACAATTCATAAATTGTACTCCCCGTCTTTGATGGCCCATTACATGGCGGGAATTTTTTTTTCGACAAAACAAAAAAATATGGGTCTCTTAAAAACATGTCTAGTTGCTATAAAAAAAAGTTTCAACAATATCTGAGATGGTGATGGTACAATTTTATATTTTTTTGCCTGAGTTGAAATGGAAGGCACCTCGGACATTATTATATATTTTACATGTTCTCCTAATAGGCGATATACTTAATGCATTAGTACGCTGTGGTGGTTCATGAAATGATTGCAGCCGCGAGTTCATTTTCTTGTTCGGAACATGAAGGGACATTTTGGACAATAATTGGCGAATCTATATCATTGTGTGTAAGTTTATGCAAAAAACAGAAGGAAATTAGCTCTTCTTGCTTCAAGAGAATACACTGAATAGCTTAGTAGAAATTCTAGATATTTCTCATATCGAGGACAAATCCCCGTGTCTTTATATATTAAGTAGCGAAAAAATTTTGATTAAATTGCTTCTAATTGGTGCGTATATTTTTGCGCACTAGGATTCCATATTATGGATGCATATTCCAGTTTGGTACGTACATAAGCAGCATATAGAATTGTAAGAACATTAGTGTTCTTGAATTCACTTCCAAGTCTCACTACAAATCCGAGATTTCTGTAAGCCTCATTTACAATTCGATTTAGGTGAATATCAAACGAGAAATTTGATCTTATTGATATGCCAAGATCAGTTATTTGGTCAACTCTTTGCAGTGGTATGTAACATGATACTCAAGTTCCAAGTAATTTCTTTTTCTTTTATAAGATATTACACTGCTTCTCGAATGTTTAGTGGTAGCTTATTAATTTCAAACCATTCATGAAGTACGTTGATGTCATTTTGCAAATTAATGCAGTCTCTTTCTGAGTGCATGACACGGTAAATTTTTAAATTATCTGCATATAACAGTTTTTGTGACCTAATTACTTCAGTTAAGTCATTAATATGTAAGAGGAAAAGCAAAGGTCCTAAGTTCGAGTCTTGTGGAACACCTGAATGAACTAAAAATCCGGTGGTCAGGACATCTTTGTAGCGAATACCATGTCTGCGTTCACGAAGACATGACAATTAAAATTTACGTAGGGTAAGAGAAAAATTAAGTTTGCTAAGAAGAATATCGTGGTTAATAACATCAAAAGCCTGTGTAAATTGTGTCAACTTGATTTTTATTAACAGTTTCTCTTGCTAATAAGTGAGTGAACTCAGTAAGATTAATTACTGTTAGTTTTCTGGGTAGAAAACCATGCTGACTTTGCGAAGTAATAGGAGACAGGGGAATATATTTCTGTCTGAATAACAATTTCAAATATTTTAGCAGGTGCAGAGATTATAGCTATTGGTCTATAACTTTTTACATCAGTATTATTTCTACTGGCTTTAGGAATTGGACAGATATCAGCAACTTTCCAGCTTGTTGGGAAGTGAGAACTAACTAGTGACTTAGTAAATATGGCCTGCAATGGGTATTTAAGTAAATGGTGGGATTATATCATTATCCCTTAATTATATATGGTTGGGATTTTGTCAGGTCCTGGGGAGGTTCGAGGCCTAAGCCGCTTGATAGCATCACCTCGTCCACCATAGAACTATTAGCTACCGTTTCCCAGTTAGCAGATGCCAGTTCCCTATATAACTGCTAAAAATTAACTTTATAAAAGTTATAATCTAATTTACTAAGTACACTTTTAGTACGGGTTCTCTTACTATAGCGAAAATCAATAAGCAATTCAAGGTGATGAGCATCTTCAGGTACTAAAGGTTGGGATTCACATGTTACTTTAATATCATTTATATTTGCAAGAACTAAATCTAATGTTCTGCTAAGTTCATTTCTAATATTATTTAAAGTTATATAAATTTATAAAATTAAATAATTTCCTACATTTCTCGACTTCATAGACATCTACGGAATACAACGGATTAAGGAAGAAAATTTTATAACCCATTTATTCTCTCTGTTGTTTGAAGACAGTAAAGCTATGTTAAAGTTATGCTTTTCTAAAACAGTATGTAATTTGTATGAAACTGAATACAATAATGGCATATCTATTCAATTTTCAGTATCATCATTTGTCTTAATACTGTCCGCTGTGAGCTAAGTAAAATGTCATAATGTAACATTTTTTACAAAAGTCAATCTGTAACCATTATTCCTTCCAATGTTTATTAAAAGCTTGATTTAGTTGCTTTGTCGTTATTACTGGTGACGCCCTGCAAAAGATATTCTTCCAAATCCTATCTTTTGTTTTATTTGAGAGTTGAATTTGTATGTAAATGTATGTATGTATGTATTAGATGCCTGCTGTATCTTTGCGGGAAATCTTGGAGTCGAAATTGTTTCCTTTTCGATACATGGTCAGATCGAGAAATTTTACATGACAAAAGAAACGGAAAATAATAATAGTATATATTTAACGAAAATAATAATAATAATAAAACATATTTATGAGTTACATGGAATTTTGTCGTCCTTTCGACTTCAAAAACAAAGTAATAAAAATCCTCGGTTGTATAATATGTTATTCAATAAATTCAAAATAATTAAATAAAACTGATACGAAAAGAGTAAAAAAGTACATAATGTACGCCAAAGATCCTGGGTTTGAGTCCCAGTCCACCCATGTACTCTTCCACTCTTTGTGTATCATATAATTCGCACCTATAAAGGAAATAGTAAGATAAAAATCGGTTGCTTTCTCCATTCGTCAATATAAATGAAATCACACTTTACTTTTTTTAAATGAGGTAAGGGAATTATATTTTATTACTAAACAAGATACTATTATACTTTTAACAAACAATACTAATCGAACACATCTATACGGTTGCAGAGAATTTTGTTTCCTTTCGGCTTAAAAAAAAACTAATTAAAATATATATTACTTTTTTTTTTGGGGGGGGGGGGTGATAATTCAAGTCGTTCAATAAAATTCAAAATATTTAAATTAAACTTTTTTCACTCATACTTTGCTTCTTTTTAATGAAATAAAGGAAGCATTTTACTAAAAAATATATCATCACATTATTTTCTTTGTTCAGAAACTGGTACATTACTAGTATGATTTTAGTATAGTTTTTCTTTTCTTTTTTAACATTGAACTTACTTGTGTCATTTTATCCTGCAGACCTTCCCAAGTAAGTTGCTCACTGTACAGGGGCTCATTGTTCGTTCCAATGAAAATCGGTTCCCAACGATGATAAGGATACTCCCTCTTGACAGCAAGGAAAGGCTACGAAAATGGAAGAATATATTTGTCTCTTTGTTCAATGTATGATTATATAGATAACTTATCAACTTTTTTTTTTTTTTTTAACTTTCAGCTACTAGATTAAACTCTTCATTACTAATGTATAAAAAAGTGTCTAATATCTAGTTTATTTAGAAATGCCTGAATATGCATATCCTATATCTAATTTAAACTATATATCCTGTAATACAATTTTGAATACGTCATACATGGCAACTTCTATCTTTCATTAGAGTCAAACACTGTATCAAATGGTTTTCTTATTTACAGTTATAGCATAAACGTAATACTAATAACACTACTGTAGAAAATTAAAACTTATGCAGGATTAAAATACCAAATTTAATGCACAGACGACGGAGGAAATAATTCATACAACTTGTTATAAATGAAACAAGGAACAGGTATTTTCTTTTACTCAAACGGATAAAAACTAAAATAAACGGGAAAAGAGATATTACACTCGAGATGCTTTCAACTGTTACATTACAGAAACAAAAAGTACGATTTTTTTCGGCATATGTATGATGAATGACAAGAAAATTATGGAAATTTAATACACACTACGCAAGGTAAAAGCTTTCTTTCTCAACACTACATTAGAAAACGGGAAAAAACAGGAAATAAATTGATAAAAAAAGCCGGGAAGCACAGAAATACAAAGAGCGAAGAAACGGAAACACACTATGTAAATGAAAACAAAGAAATCCTGATTTGTGCTATTTCTATTTGGTCTAGGAATTAATTCGTGCGGTTTTTAATAAAAATTGAAGCTTTATTTCAAAAACAAAGTAAATGAATACATTAACAAAAATATTGTCCATCGCTAGCCACTACTTTCTCTCATCTTTCAGGCAATTTACGGATTCCGTGTCGAAAGAATTCCTCATCTTTTGACGCAATCTAATCAAAGATCCATTTTTCGATATTTTCTGAAGAAGTGAACCGCTGTCCAATCAAATCGTTATTCATGCAATCGATCAAGTAGTAGTCAGACGGAGCAGTGTCTGGTGAATATCGCGGGTGGAGTAACACTTTCCATCCGACATTTTCCAAATAGGTTTTGACCGGTTTTGCGACATGTGGTCGAGCGTTATCATCTTGATAAATAAGTTTATTATGCCTGTTATTCCATTCTGGTCGTTTTCAGGCCAGAGCTTGCTTCAAACGCATTAGTTGTTGTCGATAGCGGTGTCCTTTAATAGTTTCACCAAGTTTCAGAAGTTCATAGTACACCACACGTTTCAAATCCCACCATATATACAGCATAACCTTTGCACAATGAATATCTCGTTTCGGTTGTGAAGGACCTGATTCACCTTGCTTCACCCAGGCCTTTTTTCGTTTAGGATTCTCGTAATGAATCCACTTCTCATCACCAGTTACAATTCGATGCAAAAATCCCTTCCTTTTCTGTCTTTGAAGCAGCAATTCGCAAACGGTTTTTCTTCTTTCAACGTCTTTCTTTTCAATTCATGTAAAACCCAATAAGACATCTTTTGAATCATTCCTATGGCTTTGAGACGTTTGGAAACTGTTGTTTGCTCAACTCCAAATGCTTCTGCAAGTTCGTCCTGCGTTTGACACGAATCCTGATCAAGCAATGCTCTCAATTCTTTATCTTCAAATTCTTTTGGCTGTCCAAATTGCTTTTGGTCTTCCAAGCTGAAATCACCACCTTTAAACCGTGCAAACCACTTCTGACACGTTCGCTCAGCTAGAGCATGGTCACCAAACACTTCCACTAAAATATGATGACTTGCGGTAGCACTTTTCTTCATGTTAAAGCAATGAAGAATAACTCCCCGCAAAAACACTTTATCAGGCACAAAATGCGCCATTTTCAGTTGAAGAAAAAATGTTGTTGTTTCCGCTTCAAGCAACTGACATATACTAAACAAGATGCTCAATGACAGTAGTTTTCAACGCATGTTTGGATCAACGAAACTATGGGACAATAAGCTAGTTACGCCATCTTTTGTAAAACCGCACGAATTAATTCCTAGACCAAATACTATTCGATAACGCACTCAGCGAAGGTACTTCAATACATTCTTACATCAAGTACATAGATATAAATATAGGGATCACTGCAATACTTAGAGTCTCATGAATCATGCATTAGGAGAATCCTGTAACTTTAATATCTGGTCACATAACTATGAAAACCACGAATAAGTCCATATTTTACTGAACACTACTGTATGTGATTACATAAAAGAACATTCGTAAACGAACATTAACAATAATAATAATAAAAATAAATGTTACTTAGTAAGCGTCATTTTGCGACATGCATTAAATGCTGTGATTGAAAACAATAATCATTTAACAAAAATTCAGATTCTTTTTACAAGCACGTGCCACAAAGCATAAAATAAATCAGAACACAGATTTTCTAACCTGGAGCAAACCCTTGATTCCTGTTCGCTGTATCCAGCGTGGTAAGCCTGGGAACTTCTGACAATGCGCACAAACCCATCGATGAAAATACACTGCTAACTCTTTTTTGTACAATTTCACTAAGGATTCCTTATCAGAGGGTATTGCTTCACCCATTTCTACTTCAAATACAGGAACCACAAAGACGAAACTGAAGTTGGGCACACCTTTCCTGCTTTTCTTAATACGTGTTATTAGCTGCATAAAATCGGGCACTAAATTCTTACTAGGTAGAAGTTCAACATCTGAGACCATCACATACATAGTTCTAGCACTAAGTCTCGCTACATTTCTAGCGACATTGACAGGATACGTAAGATTGAAAGATTTCCGATATGTGGTCATCTTAGGTATAACCAGAAAACACACTTGATGAAGAAATGACTGTGGAAGAACTGACCAGTCAAGTATTGGGGGATGAAAGATGGAAAACACTAAGTGAAATGACACTTTATTCATATTTCCGAAACAACGACACATGTGTAATATAACAGCTATCGCTAAGATTATGTCAGTGCCAGGGCTGTAGATGGCAACATTCAATGGTCCATCCCATCTTTGAACGAGTTCAGCTACATGATGTAAATATTCTGGTGTAACATGTGTAGCATACGTCACACTGTCTTTATCACCATTCCACGTTCCTTCGACAAAATTGTATATCACTCGGAACGGTCCTTGTTTTCCTAACTGGGGACTATCTGAGACATTAAATTTATTCCAAATCCATTCTTTGTCCTTTTTCTCGCTTATTGGAATATCTTTAAAATTAATCTTACAGGCACTTACATTCAGGAAATTCATCAATTGAGACAATGAGTCAGCATTATTGTCCTTTATATGAACAAAGAGGAGATCATCGCTACGAGCAGAATCACCCATAGCACGAGAAAACTCATTACTGTATGATATGTAATACGACGAATTATCTATTTTGTACTTAAAGAGTCCTATTTCCGATAATATAAATAAAGAACCAAGTATCAGAAACAACTTGAACCATAGTTTTCTCTTGAAGTGCTTAAATACAAATTTCATACATCTAAAATCCATTGTATTTCCTATGAAAATGGTTGATTCATATGTGATTACACTTCCCTCTATTACACGAAAATACGTTAGTATTATTACAAATTACGTACAGTTCAAATGTCTTGTCTCCATTGTCACTGAAGCACTTTGCATAACGGATGACCTAGAGTTAAAAAAAAAAAAAAAAAAAAAAGAAAGAAATGAATAAATAGAAGTAAGATTTATTATTTTATCATTGAAGACATTTAAACAAAGACAAAAGAGGAATCCAAAAATAGAGCAAGAAAATTCAGAGAACGTTTCTTTTAGAATATTGCAGAGCTCCCATATGGGATTGTGTATCGGAACTGAACGTTTCTTATCAAATCACGGAATGAAGTGTTTTGGAGAACAGTGTATCAGGGTGGCTAGTAAAATTCCAAAATGAAATTTCGTGACCTTTTCTTTATTAGACCATAAAGTTTCTTACCATCCTCAAGAGCAAATCTGGGTGCAAATTAGGCTGAATTTTCATGAATGTGATAGATGTATGTTTTGCTTGCGGTTCGGTAGCGTCTAAAGCTGACCATAGACATTTTTAGTGGTGAATTTTGACGTTTTATAGAACAAAATTGTTCAGTCCGTACTTATATTTGTACATATTTAAAAAAAATCGTTACCCAAAAGCTAACTTTCGTGACTTTTTCTTGACTTTCATGACCGTTTTCTGATTTCGTGACCAATAGACATCCTGTGTATGGACATGGTACCTCTCTGGACCTCTCATGGCTAATCCTTTATTCACACATGAAAGACAAACATGCCGTTTCTTATAAATTCAGTTTATTGCTGCTTACATACGTTTCGGGTTGTAAAATCTTTTTTGATTGACAAAACGTATGGAATACATACTTCTTTGCTTTACTGCGACGGAAGTCATTGAGTTGGTACAAGAGCCAGAAAGAGCTTTCAATAATAATAAACTATATAGATTTGCTTGTCGCTGAATTCCTGTAGGTAACGTATTTCGGTTACATAATTCCTTTTCTTTAAAAAAAAATCATCAGAAAAATTAAAGATAAAAGTGAGAAATCAACGTTTCCATCACTGACCAAATATGGATTCAAAGCCCTTTTCTCTAACAAGTAAAGTCATTGATTTGAAACTCATCGCTATTTTACTATACACGGTAAGTCAAAAGTCCCTTACGACTCCTTATAAAATGAAAGCGAGTGTAGATAGCCGGAATTGGTAAATGTAGCGACACGTTAGGCTATGGGGGAATCTTTATGGTGCGTGTCGGTTGAACGGCCTTTATTTTGCTGTCCGCCATTTTGAATCTCGATCAAAAAGTTTAAATGGGGAGGGAGCCATGTGACATATGAAACAGGGCTACAATAGTGTAATCAGATTTAACATAACTGTAATAACCATGTACGAACACGGACACGGAACAATGTCTTAGGTGTGATTTGTGCATATGCATCGTGCGTCCGTCGCTCCAAATGATCCAGATTTCTAATCTTTTCGCCATATGCCATTGCCTTTAGATGACATCACCGGGAAAAGTTCAATGGTGATAAATCAGGTGATCTAGCGGCTTATTCCAATGGGCCACGTCGACCAATCCTTCGACCAGGAATCTAGATCAGGACGCAAAAGTTCCGGTCGCCATTGGCGACTAGAAATTTAGAGCTGGCGATTACTGTTCAGTAAGAATAGTTCCTGCTTAAACTCACAGGACTGAGCAGTTTCTCTTTCGCACGAAAATAATTGTCACTGAGTGAGAGAAATCACGAAACGTAAAGTTTTCAGAACGGACATGGAAAGTGAAGTCTTCACAACGTTCTAATTCGCCAATCCTTTCCCACCCTCAATCGAAAGATATTTTTTAACGTATATATGAATTGTCCACTTCAAAATTGATTATATCTTGAATTAAATTGTTTGATTTTGAAATTTTATGCCCTGATATAATAGCTTTTTTTTTTTTTTTTTTTTTTTTATCAAACCAAAGGCCGTGGGAGGAACTCTCATAATTTGTATATTGAGAGATACTGGCGCCCATCATTTTTGGATTAGCGAGTGCGTATGACTTTGAGATTTTGCGCCCTGATCTAGATATATAATGTATATTCTCAATAATTATTTCTGCCCCCTCCCCCTTACATACACACACACTTAACATTATCTGTTCCAAGTGAAGTATTGGTATGCGCTAACAGAAGAGTATAGAAGATATGAGGATACTATTTTCACGAAGATTTGTGGGTTTCATTGTTATATGAAAATGTTTCCGTATTCTCAGTCTGTACGGGTAGTAGTTCTATCAATATAAAGACCTACGTTAAATAAACATTACAGGATTTTTTACAAAAGGAAAAGTAATTTAGGAGCGTATTCCAGTCCAAGGGAAGAGAAAAGGAATAAGTACCGCAGACAGCGGCCCCGAAATGGAATTAAATTAAATTTAAGTATCAGACTAACAAAAAAGGCAATCAAAGTCATCAGTGTAGGGTGTGTAATAAGAAAGAAACACAAACTTTAAATTGTGGACTACATGAAAACGTGTATTAGGGCATATTAGATAAATTGATAACAGAGCACAATGTGTCAACGTTTCAGAGGAGCGGAAGCGCATACCGAAGTGAAACCGAAGCTGCATATTAACCAAATAAGTTTAAGATTTACTTTATGAATGCAAGTGTGATGTTCTTCAATGAGACAATACGTTAATGCGGTGAAGTTATTTTTTGGTTATTCCACAAGGAACCAAGAAACGTACCACAGAAATCCCAGTGACAAAATGCACGTCCCAAGGACATAAATTAGTATCTGGCATACCGACCATATGGCATCGCGCCTTACGAGCGAAATCTAAATCGTAGGGACAAGATACTTATCCCTTTCTATGACAAACTACTCAAATAAGAAGTAATTTCGCAGACGTTTTGTAAGTCTTGACGTCCCATGACATCCACTGCGTTTTCCATGAAATACAAGCAATGAGTGTGTTATGTTTAAATCGAAGCGAAACGTAAATAATCGAAACTAACAAAGCTATAGTTACAAAAGGAAAGGGAACTAATGTGCATTTAAGAAAAGAAAGCTTTTAAAATTTGGAGTTTCGCCTCCAATCCCCCGTTAAGTAGTGAAACATTTTCGTTACAGCTTGATGTATCAATGAAACGAAATGTTATTAAGGGGCTTCACCCCTAATCACCTTCCTCTTGAAGTTTATTAACGTAATACTTTAAGGGGGGTTGATTATAGTACTGGTGGGTAACCTGAAAGAAAAAGAGAAGTACGAAATGAACAGGAAAGAAGTTATATCTTCCACTGCAGTGATAAGGTAAGGATTCAACGTTTTCGTTAGATCGGAATAGTGCGGAGCTTCCAACACTTAACAATGTAAAGGCACTACTTTTACGCAGTCAAAATAGATGCGTGTGTATGTAATGAAAAAAAAAAATAAAAAAAAAAACAAATATAAGAAATATTTCTTAACAACAATCACAAATGAAAGGGAAAAACAGGAGTAATTGAGGTCACGGTATATTAAAATAACGGTACTGACTAAAAATAGTCCGTCATAAAAATGGCAATTTTATGGTTAAAATGCCGTACATATGAAAAAAGATGGTGTAGGATATTACATTCCACTGTTGGAGGAATCGTTTATAATGTAGGAAACCAGTACCGGTATTTCTTGTTTGTAAGTGTAAATCCATTACAAGGGCTATACTAGGGTCAAAATAAACGCTGAATATCAAAGACGACTGTGTAACATACTAATTTCTATTAGCAGAGTATTTCTGCACGATGGAAGAAACCTGTATGTTATATTTGCAAAGACTTACAAGTATAAAACCATTACTTGTGTTCTAACTTATTATTATGCTAAAATTTTATGCGATAACCAATGTGTTTTGCACAATACTCATTTATGCACATACTCTTTGTCCTTGACGCGCTTGCTCCCTACGCGGCCCCTCTGCTGCACTCTTACCCTTTTTGTGTAGTGTCCATTTAGTTTTTTTTTTTTTTTTTTTTTTTTTTTTTTTTTTTCAGAGACGTTCTACGGCATACGTCCTGATGCGTATTCATACCGTAAAGGGGAATCCTCGTCAAGTTAACGTGCACGCATGAATGGAACTCCTATCGCAAAAAAATAATTTCTAAGACGTTGAGTGAATTTCCGGATAAAATAAATGTATATAATAAGATATAACGTGATTATTTCAAGGGTACGTCAGTTTACACGCATACTATCAATCAGTATCCAGTTAAAATTTGAGCATGTGTCAGGATAGTAACAGAACGTCGGAGTATGTTTAGCACAAGGGGTCCTGAAGCACGTAAAAAACACAAAATTTACAGGAGAAATGGGTGATGCAAGTACTTAGACATAACCTAACGTAACGAAATCTACCCTAAACTAACCTAATATTAGTAGAAATAAGCAAAATTTTGTCATTTTTTGGAAAAGACCCCTACACTGACATAACATAAATTAACCTAATGTGAAGAGAAATTACCAGAATTGTAAGATTAAAAAAAAAAAAAAAAAAAAAAAAAGAGCTGGACCCTTTCTAGTAAACATAGACCCTTGGGGGCCATATAATCTTAGTAATTAATAGTACTACAACGTTGAAAACAGGTTAATTTGACTATCACAGTGGCCGCTATCAGGATGCTCCACCGGAGTAAAAATAAAACGGCGCCAACACATGAACGATTAATTTGAAAGTAGAATACTTCTACGGAAACATTCATAACAGCTTGTCAAATTACACGCATGTGACCACGTCTGGTTTCATTATGGTATTGGACTGATGCTTGAAAGTCGAAACTTTTTCGTTATGCATCATAAACAACCCTTATACTCTTGAATACTAGAATACTCACTTGTCTCGTCAATATTGACGATTCCATTTTCAAATTTTCCTTGTTACACGCACACGTATTATTTACTGGAATTAAACAATGACAAGAACGAACGAATGCACACCAATACTTATGTTTACTTCAACCATTAGGAAACAATTATTGTTAACGTCTATGATTTGTGCAATTACTGTCAATTCCGACCCCGAAAATTCACTAGCAGAAACCTCCACACACAGAATACTCTAAAAATTTCCTTCTCATTTTTCTCAACAGTACTGCCAGGTAATGGAGTTCGCTCATAGAACTACTTAGAAAGTAAAGAATAAATGTAAGAATTAATCAATCACGATTTATACTGATTTGTGTCAATGCAACGCAAAACCTCCGATAATCGGCATACTAGTTTTCTTTTTTTACTCTCTATTTTCGCGTTGCGTTGCTGTACGCAGAATTTGGTGCAGATTCATTGTACGGACCCATGCATAAAAGCATATGTACGTACTTCTTTTATAGTAAAATATTCTGTGGAATTATAGTCGTTTTTAGCGTTGTATTAGGAGCTTGACTAAAGCGAGATGTTAATTCCGTTTTTAATACAAGTAGTTAAACGATTCAGGGGTGCAAATAAGCAAAGGTTTACTAGCCCAATAAACAAACCTACTAGCCCACACACCACAATAAAAATCATTTACTTACCTTAAGCTTGTTATACATCGTCATAGTTTTCCATCAAATATTGTATCAAACTTTTCTTTAATGGTAATTTGGTCAAATAAGTTGACTAAAACTTTCGCACCCATTATAAACGACCAAATATAAAGACGAATATCCTTGCTCATTTGTTTATATTTCTTGATTCAATTGTTACGTTGCTGAAACGTATGTGTGTAGTTTTATGACAATTCACAGTTACTTCTGTCTCATTTCCTTCCTTTATTGCTATTACCAAATACATCTTATTTTCATCTTTCCTTTCTTGTCCAGTAAATACGTATGAATCTATATTTGATTTATTGATCCGATGTTTAAATTTCATACAATTCAGTTAATTTTCGAGTAACTTTTGTAACTTTGGGGCACAGATTAAGAATAAATAGTCCGTCATAAAAATGTTACGTTTTACATTTAAAATGAGAGAGTACCTATTAAAGAGGATTCTATAGGATATTAAATTCCGGAGGAATTTTTCACATTGTATGGAACTACTAATTTATATTTAGAAATGTGAAAATATTACGTACTCTAACCTATGTGATTTTATGCAACATCAAGTGTTTTTCTGACTATTCTCATTTACGCGCCCACCCTCAGTCATTGATGGCCTTGCCTCTTGCGAACCCAACCCTGTGCTAACTCGTGGGTAACCTGCTATCCTCTTGCTCTAAATCTTTTAAATATCATCCTTGCTTTCAATGGCCACCTAACGTAAGTTGCTTTTTCTGCAGTCTTTTTTATAATGATATACGTCCGACGCGTATTTATACCTTAAAGAAAGTCCTCATAAAGTCAATCTGCACTCATGAATGCAACTCCCTCCTAAGCTAAAAAAAATCAATTGCGAATGCATTTATAAGACATTACAAATGAATTTCGTGAAAAAATAATAACATATAATAAGATAGCACATAATCATTCCAGGCACATCATATGCATGCATATTGTCAATCTATACGCAATTATCTGAGCATGCGCCAAAGTAACAACATATCAGAACGTCTTAAGAAATCATTTAAATCAAGAAAAGTGAACGAAAATGTTTGTTTTTTATTTTCACGGAATATTATTAATCTAAACCAATTTTGGGAAGTCACCTGTGATACTTAGCCCTAATATTCTTTAATTTTATAGTTATACAAAACAGATTACTGCTAGTATGCATCAAAATAATGTCAATTGCTTTCCGTGTCCACATACTCAATTTTAGTGCCACCGCATATCGATTTTCGTTTGTTTTCTTTGATACAATGTTGGATAGAAATAGAACTAGTTCTAAATTAGAACAGTTGTATCAAATATTGTAACCAACTCAAAAGTTGCATACAACTTGGTATCGTACACGTTCAAATTCCTCTCATGTGGTTCGGATTCCACGTTAATCAGTAGGTCCACGTCTCATATAGCCTCGCTGCTCAACGGGACGTTAAACTCAAAATCAACTCAACTCAACGTTCAAATTCGACTTTGATTAAATATTTGATACAATATATGATGGAATATTTGTTCGTCTATAATAGGCTTTAGGTATGATATTATATACTCGCCCGCACCAATGAACCACTCGCCCCGGGCGAGTGGTTACCAGTATATGCATCCTTGAACAGAAAGAGGGCAACCTCGTCTTTTACACAGAGTTTTCCAAACAATTTAGGAGAATTCAAGTGAGTTTTATTCTTTTATATTGATTTCTCCTATTGTACCCTATCAAATAAATGTGTATTACTCGAGATCTACGGTACATGCTGGTTTTTCCATAATGTAATTGTTGAATACTCGAATCGGGACTCAAACTCACCACAGTACGCCCGTAAATGAATAGTTTTCCACTGAACCATCGTGCCTCCTAAAGGAACTTATAGTTGTTAGATCTGAGACCTCTCATGGAGAAGTGGGAGCGGTGGCTCAGTGGTAGAGCGTTTACCTCCGGTGCTTGGGATTCCTGGTTCATCCCAGCTCGAGCCGTGTGGGCTTTGTGGCGGACAAACGCCGTGCTCGTGGGTTTTCTCGGGGTTCTCCCGTTTCGGTTCTCCCGTTCTACCCACTTTTAGTTTTCAATTACTGTTTGTTAGAACACTATAATCAAATTGTCTCTTATTTTTCAAAGATACACTTAAATGTTTCCGAAATTACAATGTTACCAAAGATATTGCTAAAACTTTATCAGCAGTTCCTCTTGAAAATTATAATGTCCCATAACTTTGATAGTCTACCGACGATGCAGTTGAAAGTTTTATCGGCAACTCCACTAGTACTTTCCGATAACTATTAAATATAATGATCAAGTTCCCGTAACTTTTTCAGTTTGCCGTAGATGTACTTCTAAGTTTATCGGTAAAAACTTCTCTACTTTCCGATAATTGTAATTTACAATCTCCCATAATAAAATTCTCTTGAAGCTAATTGCACCACACAACGTACAACCAGCAACGTCTTCAGCATACAACTTCTTTTATACTGACTCGCAACGCAACTTTGCATCTCTTATATACATGCAGAGAACCACAAATTCCAAGAATTCTATCCGATTCCAAAAATTCCACACGAAGGTTTCCGAAAATTACCTAACTTTTCCGAAGATTACCGAAGTTTCCCGAAGATAGTCTTATTGAAAATGGCAAAGTCTGGCAAGTAGACTATTTGGTATTATCCACTACGTGTTTCCCGAAAATGTCAGTCTCGTAACTTTTTCAGTATAATGACGGTACAGTTTAAATTACTGTACACTTTTTTGGTAAATGTAACTTCCAAAGATTTGTAATTTTATTGATCAACAAAGATATACTAGAAGTTTATTGTAGATGTACATGTACTTTGTAATAATTGTAACTTAGGAAACTTCATAATAAAACTGTTGTCTTTAAAATAATTACAGTAACAACAACAATAACAACCACAGAATACAACGAGGAACGTTTCACTTTAACACTACTAGGTGAATAGGGTGTGGAGTGGGTTGCGGCACGAAATTTTCGGTTTTCAAAATGTAATTTCCTACCCAGATACATTTAGTTTGTAATTGCGTACACAGATACTTTCAAAATTATGTGATTTTTTCTAAATTAGTAATTTGTAATACTACAAAAAGTGCTAATTATACTACATTGAAACAAACACAAATTAATTTCATGAACATTATGTAACACACTTCGCTTGCTAGAACCTATTTATGGTGGAAGCCCATATAGTCAATCTTTTTTTTTAATTTTTGAATACTGCTGGAGGTTTTACTAAATATTTATTGTTATGTATAAATGTTTGTTCTGTTTGACATGAAGATAAGTTTATTATGAAGAAAATTATATGAAGAGCCCTTTCTAGAATATATGTTATAAGTTGTAGTAGTTGATTTGAGTTTAGCGTCCCGTTCTGTAGCGAGGTCATACGAGACATAGAGCATTAACGTGTGATCCGAACCGCATGAGCTCCCACTGAAAATTGAACTCCGCTTTCAGAAAAGAGTATCTATCTCACTACAGTCAATTCTCACCTGTTGCGATTGGAACAAACGTTGTATTGGTAAGTAGGGATGAAACTGGTTAAGAATTTTGTGACCTGGAATCAGTCAGACATGTGACTCGGTAAGACTCGAACACATCTGAAGAAAACAAAACATCAAACACACGGAGAATTTGTATGACATTGTTAATATAGTTCTATCCTTTCCTGCTGGTCTAGTAGCTAGCGTGTGCGCATTAGGTGCATGTAGTCAGGGGTTCGAGTCCCGTTAGAAAATAATTGAAACTTTAACTAGGTAGCTAACTTTTATTAATTATCTTTTAGCCTAAAAAAACTTGGTGCGAGCAGTCGCTGGTTTGATTCCCGATGGGAGCACTCGGTCGAAAAAATGTAAAAGCTTTTTCAAGCCATCCATCCTGAATAAGGCTTTTCTGGGTTTTCCTCATTCACACCAGGCAAATGCCGGGGTGGGACCTAACTTGTAATTCCCAGGCCGCTTTCATCCTTCCCCTATCCTTTATTCCTTCCTTTTCCCCGGATAGTGTATTCACCGAGGAACGTCATTCCTCAAACGTGAGGGCTAAATGGCCATAGATGCCGAAAGTCCAGAAATCTAAATCCTAAAGGACTTAAACGAAGGACGTTAAACTACTTTTTCATTAATGTTCATTAAATTTTGAAACATGATTCTAGAAACACGATTCTCCGGTCTCTTTTCACTATATCTATGTTTCGCTATCTCTCTTGATGTGTGTTGTTTGTCACATAAGTTTATGCATGTTTTCCGCGGGATAGTATCTTTTGTCCCTTGAAGCGATGGAAGATATAAGAAAATCATTGAACTGATTAACTGATCTTACTGATTAACGTAGAACCCGAACCACATAAGCTCCTGCCGGGAATCGAAGTCGGGTCTTTTTCTGGATAGGAAGCTGAGGTGATACCTTGAATAGAATCGTTCTTATGACTACAGTTGTAAGTTCGATCCCTATTTATAATTTGTGTTATTCCTTTAATGATTTATCAACGTTGCATGTAGCGTTTAAGCTAATTTGTTGGCGAAATCACGTGTAAAATTTGAAGACAAAGTTAGTTGTGTAACGATCGAGGTAACGAAGCCAGAGTAATGTGCGTATGTCTCTTGAACAATAAAATCAGTTTCTCTGCTCTGGCCATCCTCCCTCGTAGAGTATGCGATAGCAAGATGGTCTTAAGATCTTGTAATCCACGGATTGATTCCCGCACACACAGAACCAATTTTATTCCTTGAGCACAAGTGGAAAAGGCAAAAAAACGAATCTAGACGCATGAAGTTTATTGCTGACAAGTAAGACCAAACCGAAGGTATGGGTCATTACATGATCTGTTTAAAGAAACAATAAAATGGAGGAAAGCTGTTTTGTCTGTGTCTAGGAATGGAGTATAAATAAAAGATCAAACTAGACTTCTGTCCAGAATTTCTGTCGCATGTCTATGCAGAAAAAGGAAACCACACATTTCCAAAAATGTTACTGTAAAAAATTAAGAAATAAAGAAGTCATGATTAACAAAAGAAATCTCCGAAACGCATCGCCAAATTCCAAGTTCCGTTTTCGTAAGTGTGGCAAACGCGCGGCAAAATTTACAGAGAGGAAGAGAGAGAGGGGATTCTATGCTTTATTAGAAATACAACGTAAATATTTCATAATGTTAGTTACTATACATATTGCACAGCCGTTTAATAATAATAGATATTAAACATTTTATACGTGAACAAACAAAAAAGAAAATAAGCCACAAAATATGGGAAGCGATCAGGCAGTTTGTGGTAGTGATTTTCTAATATGCGTTTGCTAACAGTCTGAACCTTAGCATACCTTCGTAGAGTAGACGGTTATCGCACGCTCCCAAATTATCTTGTTTTTATCCACGATCTTCAGTTCGAATCCCATAACCTACGCTTCCTTTTTTTTAAAGCTTGATTCTGCTGTGTACAGTATAGCAGCGCGCTCCGCACACCATTCTTCACACAGTCCATTGTTCCCACCATATGCGTGGGACATAGATTTTCTTCTGTTGTCTTATATTTTGCAATAAAATCTTACTTACTATGAACATATAAGTTCATGCAATATTTAAATACAAAATTTAAAATATGTTTGTCTTTTTTCCTTTACAAATTCCTCTAAGTGCAGAGTTGCATGAAACAGTGGCCATCAGCAAGGCAATTACATTCCACAATTGTTGCCAATTCCGATTTCGAATTTCTTCATGTTTACGGTCAGGAGTTGTGAACGTATAAGCTTAATATTGCCCATATTCCCCATGTGGCCATATTCCTCCAACTTACCTTAGTATTTAACGCGGCTCTGGAATAAAGGGCAGAATAGCTCGAATGGGCGCTAATTACCTTCTCAATATCTTTAAACTTATTTCAGTTAAATTATTAATTATTATACAAAATTTCTCTTAATGATAAGCCAGGATAAGCCTTGAGACAAGGAATTACGTTTAAAGTGAATATGATGATAACAGACAACGACGGGTTTGAACGTTGCTGAATCGCATTTAAAACTATTATGATAACACTTAATTTACCTTACTCATAACCTTAAAAGAACATAAGTTGAGAAATTTAAGTATAGAAACTTAAAAACAATTTAGAGAAAAGGCAAACTCACTGCAATATTTATTAATTAGTATGAGAATTTTAGACAATAAAAGGATTACTATGCAATGTTAATTCTGGACTTTTCTTTGCTGTTCATTTAATTTATTATACCTTAGACTGAGTAAATTCTACAGATTTAACTTGATAATGGAATGACTATATTTAGTAGGTATATTAATATTTTCATTATCTTTATATAGCCTTCCCACCTCAAACACTCAAAAATTCCCTCAAACACTAAATATCTCTCGTTTAGTGTGCGTACGGAAATAATCGTTTCTCTTACAGATAAGATGACAGTGAGATAATGATATAAATTTGCTGGGAGGTCTGTAAGCAAAACGGGAATAGGCCAAACGGGAAAACACCGTTTTTGGGAGATGAGAACAGCTTCAGGGAAATCACGTGTACTGATTGCAAGCACCTGGAGGATTTTGTCATAGATTTTGATAGCTCTGAATCTATACATTCATTAAGTGAACTACTAGTGCAGTGGTATCGGTAGTCTATTTTACTTTCATTGATGTTGTTCTTAAAAAGATGGAGAACAAAAGTACTTTACCGTTCGCACATTTCAAAGAATAATTTTTCTTAAAGGCTGAGAATAATGGTGGACAGAATTTAAAAGTAAAGTGTCTGAAGTGCCCCGGCGGGAAATATTTATCAAAAACTAGCAGTGTGGGAATTAGACAATTTATATTGGGGGGGGATAAAATTAGACCAACTTGACGTAGAGTCTGAAGGAGCAATAATTCAAAATGAGACAATACCTTACCCCCACATACACATAAATATGTTGTGACATCTGTGTTAATTCAATAAATCTACTGACAATAACTATGAATATATTGTTTGAAATGCACACATCCCACCTAACCTTTCTGAACGTGTTTAAATGTTGTACTCACTCTTGTGCTCGTAGCTCTCTAGGGTTTACTCACTTAATAATTCGGCCCCCATGATCACGAACACATGTTAATTTTTCCGCTTATATTAAAATCTTCCACTTTGCGAACAGCCTTGCGAAAGAAAACCTACTTCAGTGTTATGAAAACCCTAAAATTATCAGTTAATCCGGATTTACTTCAAAAAATCTACATATTAGCCTATCATACAACTGGATTGTTGCTGGGCCCGATTTCTGGCATCAAGGTTAAATCGAAAGCCAAATATTTAAAGACTCGTAATTCAAATTTCGAGCTTGCGCTTCTACTTCTCGCTAATGCAGCGCTCTCCATTTTTTCAAATATCGATTCTATGATGGAGCTTTGGCGTGGGAGGCCCGCGTTTGATTCCCGGCGGGAGCACATGTAGTTCGGATTCCACGTTAATCAGTAGGTCCACGTCTCATATAGCCTCGGTGCTAAACGGGACGTTAAACTCAAAATCAAGTCAAGTCTATGATGGAGCTCAGGAAATCAGCACTCATAATTACTTTACTGTTAGGATACAGCTGAGTTGATTCATTATGTTCTATGTTATCAAATGAAGTATAAATATTACATTAAAGTTTTCCAGACAAGATTATTGGCGTGGACAACAAACTGTATAGCGAAAAGAAAGATAGAAAGTGAAGGGTTAACTTTAAACGGACCCTCCAGTTGAAGTGCTTATACAGACACAGACAATGAATGACACGGAGAATTAGTCGTAATAGCAAATGCTAAAACAAATCTTATGCTCTTACTCACTTTCACTAACGTGTCTGCTCACTACGGACGCATCGTAAGCTTATACATTAACATATAGCCACGAGAGAATATATAGGCCGAACTCAGATTTTGAGTACAGTGTGAAAAGTTCATTTCCGTAAACTGTAAAAGGCAGTGATGCTCAAGCAATAATAGTCCACTTATGTTCTATTAAGTCCACTTGTTCTATTTATTGGATATTACAAATGTTATGCAAACTTGCAAACTAAAATGAAGTAAAACAAAAATGAAAACAAGATGATAATCGATACAAATGTAGAGGATGGATATGACATGCCCGAGTATGATGGAAGAAGCTATTTGTTTACTTCTTGGCCAACCACTAAGAGCATTTGTAAATACATATCCTACTTTGTTATGCGCAATTAGTACATTCAATATTCACGACGAACTGAAGGGTATGAGGATACCGTTGCAAGTAACAACTGTAGTCATAATATTATAGTTAAACTAAGCAACGGTGAAAATAGTGGGGAAATTAGAATGACCAAAACTGAACAGTTTACATTGCTCATTTTGAAATACGGCTAGCAGATTAAACTTACAAGAAATGACAAAATCAGTTAAATTTGGCGTTATACTAAGCATGGTTTTTGGGGGAAAGCGAAGATCACCGGTGGGGATACTTCAGTTGATATCTTTGCGGGGGACAAAATGTGATTGAGGGGGAAAATTCCCCTCATCCCCCCGGTAATTCGCACCCTGAAAACTAGGGTACCATAATTAACGATATACAATAAGTGGTTAATATGAATAAACTGTGTTCTGATGAGCAGGCCTACTGTACTACTAGAAAATAGTTTGTTGATGTTATGTAATATTGGAATTCTTTCAGATCAGTGTGTGTATCCTACGCTTCTCTATATTCTGTATTTTTAATTTTACATAACAACATTGCTATTATTATATAATTAGTTTAGCAGAATAATAATAAGCAGCCATTTTTTCTAATGCCTTGGGATGAGCACGAGTCGAGCTAAAACTCGACTCGAATTCAAGTTGAGTTTTGAGGCTTATCAAAGGTAAATTTCTCGAATCGAGTTCCGAGCCGAGTCATTGTTTTGGACGTCGAATTTCGAGTCGAGCCGTTTGATAAATGGCTCGCTCGTTCTGCTCGTTTTAGAAAGACTTCCAGCATTTATGCACAGCATAGGTTGGAAGGTTATTTCTATATCAACTTCATGAATTAAAGGGAACTTGTATTCCTCGAAAGGCATTTGATTTGTCCTTCAAGGTCAATAGAAGAATGAAAAAGCTGATACTAGGAGTATTTTAACACGCGACTCACTATAACGATAGAACAGAATGCTGCCTCCGGCTGCTAATAAAAGGCTTAACTAGCTGAAACTCTCTAGTATAGTAGCAACGTTCTATGCCAAATAACCATGTGCTGTGTAAGAAATGCTAGGGGTTGTTCTGTCCATGCGCGCCGATTACGTGCGTGCTCCCTGGCTCCAGCACTCACACAAATAATCTTGTCAGGGCGCTGCAGGCAAGACTTTTAGGTTCATAGAAACATAATAAAATAAATATTTCTCACCTGCCACTATAAAAAAACAATTAAAACATCGAGATGGAAGTTAAAATTTCTAACCTCTAAAGCATAATTATTTGTTTCAAGTTTGTGCAAAGCCAACCAACGAACACACTAAATTAGTCACTACTTTATGTCCACAACAAAATCCTTGCAAGTTCTTTCTGCAATAACATTAAAATTATTTTCTTTTATGATGATTTTTTCATTTTAATTTGTATAAATGTAGTATTTTCTTTTAGTAACGTATTGATAATATCACTCCCTCTTGCACTCATTGTGCATCATGTAAGTTGTTGAAAATATACACTAAATATCACGATTATATATGCTGGGAATATGCATTATAGCAATTAAACTTGAACCCGGGTTTAAACCTGTTTCTTTACGTTTAAGTCAGCCGTGTTACCGACTGAGCTACGACAGCCCCAACTTATCCTTATATTACCGGTATATCTTACTTTATCACAGCACAGCCCTTTATGACAGTGTTCATAAAATATTTTAACTGAAAAGAAATCAACCAAAAAAATCGTGACTCCCGTGAGAACATATAACACGCCCCGCCATTGATATTCACCCACATACATTTTGCAAAGTCGGCGCCGTTGGTTCTATCTGTTGTGTTTAAAATCAGTGTTTCTTTCAGAAACTATGTTCCGGGGGGTACATTTCGTATTCTGGAGGCACTGTTGATATTATTCTTTTTATTTTTATATTATAGACGTATTACATTGGTCTCTTCCAGGGGTACTCTCAGAGCTTCGGGCGAGCAGTGCCCCCTAAAAACACTTCTGGAAGAAACACTGTTTGAAATACACCTAATCTAATATAAATAAAATAAAAAGTTTGTTTGTCTGTCTGTATGTATGTATGTATCTGTGTGCTACCTGGAGACCAGACGAGAGGACCGAGAGTTACCAAATTTTGATCTCGGGTACCTTGGTCCAGATCCCACATCAAGATGAAGCGTTTTTTTAAATCGAACCAGGGGGTCTCAGGAGACGTTTACAGGGACATGTAAAAGTAGTAGAAAATGACCGATATTAGTGTCGAATTCATAGTTTTCGCACTCGCTGAAATCAACGGTGATACTACTACAGGCGTTGACTTCCAAATACGGCCACCATGCGAATAATGGGTTTTTCAGATAGTTGTTAATAAATGCAAGAAATATATTATTAATAATAAATGGGAATAGATAGGAATACATTTTGAAAGAAAGAAACGAAAGTGTAAACATACATTACCATATCTGACTTTGCATAATCTATCCTAAACCACGATCACTAATCTAACAAGAAGAAAGTAGACATTGGTAAATTAACTTCGGGGTCATTTTCAGCGGCGTAGCGTAAGGGAACGCCGGTATGCCCGGCATCCCCTGTTAATAAGATAAAATACGTATTTCGTTATATATATAAATTGTTTGCTTGTTATTATCACAATTATTCCTTCTGCAATCTTCTGGATGCGCTCTCTCCCCGAGACAAGCGGAACCTACGCATGCGCGTCACTCAGATGCACATTTTCTGTTTTTCTGTTGTCGGATGCTATGTTCCTTGGGCTTCCAGGCCTACTGCAAGCAACGGGGTTTTCGTCTGCTTTCTGTCGAATGCGCATGCCCAACTGCTTCCTTTCACACCCCTGCAACTCTACATTTTGCTTTAGATATACGCTGGCATATTCAAGTATTTCCAACTCTATCTATTTTGAACTAAGCTATAGTTTCTGAACAGAACGTACGAGCGCTATCAAGGAGATGGAACAAAGCAAAAATGGTTAGTTAATTGTCTTTTTGAAGCAAATTGGTTATGTAAATAATAGTATAAGAATAGTTATGCTTTAATCGTAATGAAATGCATTGTAATTGTAATCGTAATTAAAGGCAAATTATTAATCTTCTTCATAAATATACAGTATGTCCATTGGCGTTGCCAGAAACTCTTTGAGGGAGCACACACACAAGCATAAACATAAAGCATTCTGTAGAATCACGGTCACCGATCTGGTAGGTCAAGAGAGCCAGCACTGTTCGCTCCTCGCAAAGATTGCTTGGGCCCTTCAGTCACTGACACATATCCCGGGGAGATGAGGGGAACATGTCCCCTCGAATCGTGGAGGGGACTGTGCTTCCTAATAGTCCGATTTGAAATTGTGAAGATTTGTATGCGACTGCCACAAAGGAAAGTGAGATGAAATTGATGTACCTTGACTTGCTTCATTTTTAAAAAAATCGTATTCTTTAATATTTCATTGTCATTAATTATTGTTAGTCTATTTTCAACTATTTGGTTAATTCCTATATTGTGATCATTATAATTTTGCTCAAATAAGAGTATTGTTGCGCCATACATAGTTGATTTTCTTCCATACTTTTGGGGAAGTCATTATTTATATTGTTACAAAACAAGTGTCCGAAAATTTTAATTTGGATCATTGTGGATGCATAAGTAGAAACATATCAATTATAAATATGCATGTATTCAGATTACGTGTTCACGGCACTGATTTTTAATACTGATATGTACTACAATTTCATCTAATCGCTTACAACAGATTCACCTCAGAAATCAGATTCATCTACTGTAATTTGGGTCTCATCTCCTCTCTCCCTAGAAAAGGCCTCAAATATGCCCTCTTCCCTCAAATCTACCCTCCTCCCAATGTTGAAGACAACTCTGCTCCCCTGATCCTCCACAGCATTGTTTTTCAACTTCATAAATATCTGAACATCGCTTTTTTAAAAAAAATATGGGAACGGTCTTACAAGTCCCCCGAATACTGAAGACAGATTTACTCAACTGCCTTCAGTATCTGGATATCTGACAACGAAATAGATACGCAGAAACAGGCCCCCAGAGTTGGTTTAAGTACTTTCTACATGCATCTACAAATGATATACGTATACACTCAGACCCATATTCACGAATGGGGGCCTGAGTTCCGGACCCAAGATGACAAATTTGTAGGGGCGACTTTTTAAAGAACGAGATTGAAGTATGGTATGGGGAGAAAGAAGCTGCCCAAGGGAACTATACTGGAAACAATGTTTATACAACAGTGGGGTCGAGTTTTCTCGTCCCAACGGTAGTGGCAAGAAGAAGCTGAGACAATTGCTTATTGGCTTCTACCCTAATCCACACATTTGCTTCTGTATGTCCCACTAGGCCACCAATTAGGGAGGCCTCCCTTCTAAATTTTTCATAACTCTATATTTCTCCTCGGAATAGCTATGTATTGCTGATTGCAATAGTATTGTGTCGTGCAAGTGACTAACTTTGGCATCCCCACTTCGGAATACCACGCTACGCTACTGGTCATTTTTCGCGAGGTAGTATTGCACATTTAAAATATGAATATTTAGGGATGCGCACGAGTCGAGACGTCTAAAATCTCGACTGGAATTTGAGTCGAGACACACTTTGTAAAATTCGAGACGTGTCGAGAGAAACGTATTTTTCGACTCTAATTTTCGAGTCGAGACTGTTCGTAAAAACCTCGACTCGACTCGAATGTCTCGAAAATCTTTCTATAATTTTTAATCATATTTTGAAGAAAGTATTTTTTCAGAAACAGCCATGAAACAAATTCCAGCATTTATTACTTTAGAAAGGTACAGAACGGATAAACTTAATAGTTAATCTTTCGAAATCAAGATTTAATTTTAAACTCAATTCAGTTAATTAAAACTAATAATTAATGTCGTGATATTTGATTTTACTTTAAATAATAATAATAATAATAATAATAATAATAATAATAATAATAATAATAATAATAATAATAATAATAATAATAATAATAATAATAATAATAATAATAATAATGCTCTGGGGAACATTCACGTGAGCATCCATGTGTCTAGTGGAGCTCGAGCAAGGCACAATGACGGCCGAGGTGTATCGCACAGTGTTTGCAGACTACGTACACCCCTTCATGAAACCATGTTTCCCAACAGTAGTGGCATTTTTCAACAAGAAAATGCTCCATATCACAAGGCCATTAGTGTGATGAAGTGGTTCGAGGAATGTTCAACAATGTTCTGTATCTGTTGACGGTGTGCGAATCACAAGGGGGATGAGGGAAATCCCCATTGGTAATACTGGATGCTGCTATAACCAAAGGAGATTTTCCTTGATGTCAAAGAACTATGTGCTGTGTAATTAAAATGCTATGAGTAGTTCTATCTGTAGTGTGTATGAAATAAATTATTAAGAAATGCAACCTATGTGACTTTCCGATTCCAAAAATGGCTTTGGTTCGAATAACATCATAAAACAATAAAAAGAAATTAAATTTTATTGTCAAACCATCATCCTTTCAAACTCAGACAGTAAAAGGCTAACAGGTTTGTGTCTTTGTTCGGAACGAGAAAACTCATGAAATAAAGGTTAGTCACTGATGAAACTGGCATTAAGAGAACTTGTATTTCTAGAAAGGACTTTTATACATACATATAACCACCAGCCCTCGGAATGAAATCTTCTGAAACACTGATCTCGATGAATGGTTGAACATTTTACTTGAATGTGGAACACTATCACAAAATATTTAAACTTGTATCGATTGGAAAATGGAAATGAAAGCTGTTGGTAAGAATCATTTTCAAAAATATCTTTAGGTATTCCTTGTTCTTTTAGGATAGTCCTCATTTGAAATAATAAACGCTGGTATACTTTCGAAGGCAATAATTTATTCCAAGCTAATAAATTTTTAAACAATTTCAAAAACTGTGTTTGCATTTTTAGACATGAGACGACACGAGGAATTTCAAGAGACGTCTCGTCTCGTCTCGGAAAGAAAGTAATTATTAAGAAGAAATATAAACATATATAAATGTATTTTGAAAAGGAAAAAAAGCAAATAGTACCAGTCGTGATATAAATCTGGGTTGCCCGAATTATCTGCGGCAGAACTTGCAATTTGTGGTTTCGAAGCTTTATTTATACTGTGTGTGTTACGTAACGACGCTACGGGATGTCACTCCTAATGCGACCACCTCATTTAAGACCAATTTTGTAGATTGACTGAGGAAGAAAGAGTGATTCCGTAAATCTACAAAACGGATCTTGTATATACAGGGTGTAACAAAAAGGTACGGCAAAACTTCATGGGTGGATTCCATATGGGTAGACAAGCAAAAAAGTTCAGATGACCATATTTCGTGAAATGCATCGTTCCAGAGTTACGGCTCTTGAGCCGCCCAATGGTGTGAAATAGTCACATTCTGATCGCTCCTTAATGTGTCTCAATTTAAACCTCAATATCTCAAACTCTAATTGAGATAGGAAGATAATTTAGTATAGTACGCGACAAAACAACCATGTTTTTCCTCGAAGGTCAAGATCTAAAGATTTACTTGTCCCTACCATAAATCCTTCATTGTAATTAGATTTCGGTGTTGCCGCTCCAACTCAGGTATAAAGCTCTCACTATGGCTAACCCCATTACGGTTATCATAGTAGCATCGTACGTTTGTTCCGTCTGGCATCTGTAGCTTTTACAGCGTGATTGAAGAACGTATATTTCGGTAGCTAGGCTTTGCAATCAGCCCACGTCATGTGACAATATAATATCTTAATGGAATGACAATATATTATGCCTTTTGGGCCTCAAATTTAAAAAATTTGGGTCTGGGCTTTTGCCTCCTAAAACCGTTTTTCCGCAGAATAAAAAACCGCGGAATAAGAAATAAATATTATTTTATTTTTTGCGTATTATCCCTACACAATGTGTCGTTTCAATTCTTCATGTCCTTCAAGCACTTCTGACATACTGTTATTAGCACTTTTGATATTTCATGATCAAAGTTCTGGAGGGTCTGTGTCCCACCTAAACGTTTTTTTTTTTTTTTTTCAGGAAAATACTTTGAAGCCTACGGCTTGGTCTTAAACACCACGATCAGAAGATTTGAGGACTATACAGGGTTTTCATAAAGTCTGGACGGATTTAATTTGCTTATAATTTTCATAAAAATGCTCATAATAAAATCAAATAAAGTGCAAACCGTAGCGGAAGGATTAAATTTTTAGTTGGCAACACTGTTAGATAAGCGGCAACTCTGAACACGTTGAGAGAGGGAGAGGGAGGGCAAGGGTCAGTTTCTTACCAAATTCCATCCATTGTTGTTTCAATGTTGACTGTTAAAAGTAAGTTGTAAGCTGTGTTGGTGTGTGTGTCTTTTAAAGAAATAAATAAATGAAAAACTCCTCTGAGAAAACTATTTTTTTTACCGTATCAAAGACGGCGTCGGTGAAAGAGAAAGCGCAATGTGTTCTGTGGTACGCAGAGCTAAAATCACCAATTCTGGTGTGTCAAAAGTTTACCAAAGAGTTCAAAAAGCCGGCACCGACTGAGAGTGCAATCCGAAAGTGTCATGCTAAGTTCTTGGAGACAGGAAGCGTCCTGGACCGTCCTCGAAGTGGGAGGCCGCCAAGATCGCCTGCAACAGTGAGCAGGGTAAGGGAAAGCATCATCAACAGCCCACAGAAGTCGATTCCTAGACGGTCCATGGAACTCGGAATTCCACAGACAACCGTGTTTAAGATAGCCAAGAAAACGATCAAGGCCAAAGGTTACAAAATCAAAATAGTCCAGGATCTGCATGATGAAGATTTGGACATCCGGTTCAACTTCTGTGATATTATACTTCATTTGCAAGCCGTGAAATTTTATGGGGACCAGCTAAAGTTTAGGGGGGGCGGCCCCCTCTTGCCCCTCCCCATGGATACGGGCCTGAAGAGAGGGGACCATGGAAGTTACTATTGCCACGTATAAAAATGAAACCTGTGTTCATCTCTGACTACGTATAATTCAAGGAAATTTAAAATAGCGAAATGCTTACACCTTTTCTAAAGTAAAATTAATATTACTAAAAAAATATATTCATTGAAAAACTCAGGGATAGCAAGTACACCCTCTTAAATCCGCTTGAGAGTGTTCGAGTCCAGATTTAAGTAAAGTTAAAGCATGCTACGCCGCCTACGCGAATGTGTGGACGTAAATGGCGCCCAGTTGGAGGTGTGGCGGTGAATGAACTGAGCTGGTGCAGATTACAGGTAAAAATTTAATCCTTCCGCTACCGTTTGCACTTTATTTGATTTCATTATGAGCATTTTTATGAAAATTATAAGCAAATTAAATCCGTCCAGACTTTATGAAAACCCTGTATTTTCTTTCTACTGTAGGATATTTAACAGTTGCTGATTAATAATACTAATGGAAAATCTGTTCACATATCCCCAATTTAATCTAAATGTATTCAAAGGACATACATTTTGATATTTTAAAAGCACAGTTAAAGATACTTTCCTCGCTTCACCGAAACAAAAATGATTCTTTGAACGTATGTCCTTTCTAGAACAACTTCTCTTTATTGATAAAAATCATAATTTGGCAGTTACTAAAAGCAATATTTCTGTGTCTAGAGGTAGAAGAGAGGCAGGCCCGTAGCCAGCCTAAAAATTTAGGGGGGGTCCGGTAGAAGTTAGGGGGCCCGACCCAATCATATTATACTTCATCACCATATTATACTTCATTTGCAAGCCGTGAAATTTTATGGGAACCAGCCAAAGTTTAGGGGGGGCGGCCCCCTCTTGCCCCTCCCCATGGATACGGGCCTGAAGAGAGGGGACCATGGAAGTTACTATTGCCACGTATAAAAATGAAACCTGTGTTCATCTCTGACTACGTATAATTCAAGGAAATTTAAAATAGCGAAATGCTTACACCTTTTCTAAAGTAAAATTAATATTACTAAAAAAATATATTCATTGAAAAACTCAGGGATAGCAAGTACACCCTCTTAAATCCGCTTGAGAGTGTTCGAGTCCAGATTTAAGTAAAGTTAAAGCATGGAAAACCGAGATTCGATTCCCGGTGGGAGTTCATGTGGTTCGGATTCAACGTTAATTAGTAGGTCCACGTCTCACATAGCTTTGCTGCTGAAAGGGACGTTAAGCTCAAAATCAACTCAAGAAAAGTTAAAACAATGAGAAAGTTTTTAACTGTTTTGGCGTATGCAATTGTATGTTAAATAAAACTACATACACTATTTGATAATGGAAGGATCGTCAGAAATACAGTATCCAATAAAGCAAACTTTTCGAGGAGGGCTTGTCTGAAGATACATACAAATATTGAAAATAGTTTTAAAAGGTGCAGAAATACTATTTTATCGCGTATGAGCTTGAGGTTTCTAGAACAGCAAGTTCTGACCACACATTAACATCACTGATCATAATAATATTCAAAACCTAGCCTCCGAACCAGGATATGATCAAGGTAGGGATTAAAGCATAGTTTCCTACTTTATCCAGTGTAAATAAAGTAGGATTGAAACCCATTTTATCCAGTGTATACCACAGCGTCAAGGAAAGGGAGCTATAGCTCCTATAACCTTCCTTTGGGATTCGCGCCTGTTAAAACCAATTCATATTTCATAACTTCACACACGGCACGATCAAGCACTGAATCTATTGAAATCTTACTACGTAATAATTATCGAGTGTCTGCACTTTTTCTATTAAAGCTCATAGTATATTCTATCATAATATAAGTTTTCACTCATGTACTGTGTGCTAATATAACTCATGATAAAAGTGTTTTGTTTTAAAACAAAATGAAACGGTTGAGGTGGATTCTGGCGAGTAGAAGACATGAAGAATTCTGGCGAGTAGAAGAATTTATTAAATCGCCTCGCAACATACTTGGCCGCACAATTAGGTTACACTCTTCACCTTTTTTCCATGCTATTTAAAGTATCGGCTAATCTTAAATTCGCATTGCTAATTCGGGTTTTCTAACAATTATTATGTTGCAACTTAATTTGGATGCAAAATCCTGATCTTATTAGCATTTAAGAACTTTACAGTGTGCATTAAAATGATGACAGAAATATAGCGAAATCTCAGTTTCAAATTTCATGTCTACCTTGAATCCAAATACCTGTGTCGTCATTTCCTTCAGTGTTGAAAGGAGCCGAAACTTGCAATTGATCTCAATTTTTCGCTTATATTATCTTTAATTCCCACTATTTGTTCATAAAATTTTAAAGAAAGAAATGAAATGAAATCTTTAAGTTTTACTTCCCACGTTTATGCCGGTTAGGCTAAAGGAGACGGTGATGATGAGAGATGAGTGATATGGTGGAATGAAGAAAGTGGGGGGAAACGGGAGAACACCGAGAAAACACACGAGCACTGTGTTTGTCCACCACAAAGTCCACACGGCGCTAGCTGGGATCGAACATGGGACCCCAAGCACTGGAGGTGAACGCTCTACCACTGAGAAATGGTGCCCCCAAAATTTTAAAGAAATATTTTATTTATTTATTTATTTATTTATTTATTGAACAAATTCCCAGATGCAGCATAACTTTGCCATTTTACACAGGGACATGCTGAAAAGAAAGAAAAAACAAGATAACAATAACAACAACATAGAAAAAAGAGTGTAAGAGTAAAACTATTCCGTCAAAGCTCGCTTAATTGCTCTTTCAAACACTGGGTAGCTCGAAAATATGTCCACATCAGTTGTTACTTGATTATAACAGTTTGGTATTCTCTAAAAAGGAGACCTCTGTATAACAGCCAACCTAGGATGGGCAAGATGGAATAGGTGGGTATTCCGGGTGATGCGGGAAGGGACACGTAAGGATAGTTCCTGAAGTAATATTTCCGATCTTAAGTTTCCATTAACTATTTTATTTAGATATTTCAGGTCAGAGATAGTTCTGCGTACTTCAGGAGTATGAATATTAAGATGTCGCAAGAGTTCCTTCTTAGATAATATTCGAAGTGCAGGAACACGAAAACGGACTATAGCGATGAAGAAATTGAGAACAGAATCAAGTCTGGAGAGATGTGTAGGTGCTGCCATGGCCCATATGGGAGAGCAGTATTCGATCTTAGGCGCTATTAATGTCTTATAAAAAGTTGCTAATGAAGAAACAGTGCGTAGTTCGGTGAATCGATAAAGAAGTCCCAACATGCGCATTGAATTCTTTAGTATTGAGGAGATGTGGTCAGAGAATGTGAGTTTTGAATCAAAGACGACACCAAGATCATTATGACTAGCAGAATGTGTGATAGGGGAATCGTTGATATGGTATGTGGAGGGAACAGGAGACTTTTTCAAAGTAATAGTAATACTGTCTTTCTGTTTCTGTTTCTGTCATTTCTTACTGTTGAGTTTCAAGTGCCACATTTCACACCAGCCTGTAAGGTAATTTATGTCTTCCTGTAGAGCAGTTGTGTCATGGAGACACGATATTTCTCTGTATAACTTACAATCGTCAGCAAAAAGCAGAAGGCCACTAGGTTGAGCTGATAAGTGCGTGTAGAGATCATCCATATACAGGACAAACAGCAGAGGCCCAAGTACACTCCCCTGAGGCACCCCTGAGATCACGGGTTGGAGAGTTAAATCTATTGGAGAGTTTATGAAGAAGATGAATGTGACTGACAGAATCAAAGGCCTTCGAGAGATCAAAATAGATAACATCTAATTGAGTATTGTTATTCATACATTTGACTGCACAGAAAAGAAGAGTACTTAAGTTTGAGAGACTTGAGCTTTTCGGTAGAAAGCCGTGCTGAGAACTATGGATGTAAGGTGAGGTGTATTTAAGTAGCCTGTCTTTGATTATTTTTTCGCAGATAATTGATATTACAGAAAGAAGAGATATTGGCCTATAGGAGGATACATGATCTTTAAGTCCTGATTTATATATTGGGGTCACGTGAGATAGTTTCCAACAGTTGGGATAATACCCTTCCTTGAAGCATCTATTGAATAAGATAGATAGAGGAACCATAATAACTGAAGCAGTTTTGTTGAGAAAGAGAGGACTAATTTTATCAGGTCCAAGTGATCTGTGTGGAGATAACGATAGCAAGGGAGCCAGAACTTCGCCCGGGGTGGTAGAGAGATTGGATAAGGTGTCCGAACAGATGGAGTGGAGAGGGGGAAGATGGGTTGAAAATGGGAGAAATATTAGTTACTAACAAGTAACACTTCAGATGTGTAACACTTCGATTTTGATAAAATTTGCAAATATGTATTAAACATCAAATAAACGAATATGTGTTTCCTATTTTCTGCGGAAAAACGGTTTTAGGGGGCAAAAGCCCCAACCAAAATTTTGAAAGTAGACGCCCGAAAGGCAAAGAAAGTGAACAGAAATAAACGTAATTTTACACACATATTGCAGACAAAATTAGGGAGTACGTGCTTCGTATTTTCCTTAAAAAAACGGTTAGGTGGGGCACGGAACCCTCCAAAACTTTCATCACGAAATATTGAAAGTGCTAGTAACAGTGTGTTAGATGTGTGTAAAAGACGTAAAGAATTGCAACTAAACTTTGTCTAAGAACAATACGCAAAAAATAAAGGAATACGGGTTTTTTATATTCTGCAGAAAAAGGGTTTTAGGGGGCAAAAGCACCCACCCAAAATTTTTAAAATTAACGCCCGAAACGACAGAGGAAGTAAACCGAAGTCAATGAAATTGTGCACAGATATTGTAGACATAAAATGAGGGAATACGGATTTCTTATTGTCCTGAAAAAAAGGAAACCAGTTTAGGTGATACACAGACCCCTCCAAAACTTTGATCGTAAAATATCACAAGTGCTAATAACAGTATGTCAGAAGTGCTTGATGGACATGAAAAATTGGAACGACACATTTTGTAGGGACAGTATGGAAAAAATAAACGAATACGGGTTTTCTATTTTCTACGGAAAAAAGGTTTTATGGGCAAAAGCCCCCACCCAAATTTTGAAAATTGAGGCCGAAAGGCCAGAGGAAGTGAACTGAAGTGAATGAAATTGTGCATAGATACTGTAGACATAAAATTAGGGAATACAGGTTTCTTATTATCCTGAAAAAAAAGGAAACCAGTTTAGGTGATACACGGCCCCCTCCAAAACTTTGATCGTAAAATATCATAAGTGATAATAACAGCATGTCACAAGTGCTTGAAGGACATGAAGAATTGGAACGACACATTGTGTATTGACAATACCCAAAAAATAAACGAATATGGTTTCTTATTCTGCGGAAAAATGGTTTTAGAGGGCAAAGGCCACACCCAAAATTTTGAAATTTGATGCCCAAAATGCAGGAAGAACTGCACCGAATTGAATTACATTGTGCACAGATATTGTAGACGTAAAATGAGATAATTAGGTTTCGTATTATCCTGGAAAAAAGTGGTTGAGTGAGGCACGGACCTTCTAAACCGTTGATTACTAAATATCAAAATTGCAAATAAGCATAAGTCAGACGTTCCTAAAGAATATTTAGAAATGCAACGAAACCACGCATAAGGACAATTTCCAAAACAATAAATGAAAAGTGTTTCACCTTTTGTGGAAAAACACTGTTAGGTCCTAGGCCACATACGAAAAAAAGTAAATATTTCCGTAATAGCGCGGGATGGAGTGGGCAGAAGGAAATGAAATTGTGTGTAGATATTATATACACCCTGTGTAAAATAAGCCCTTTCGTGTTTCCTAAGTTTCCCTATCCGTTTAGCTTCAAATTTGGCAGATCAAGAGCAAACTGGAAATAAATCGACACGTGTTTTTGTTTATGCGCAAAAACATTGTAAGAGTTAAAAGTGCCTCCTAAAATACTATAAAAAACGGTATAGGTTTGTGCTTGTAGTTGATCTGAAAAATTTAAAGAAATCGGATGGAGACACGACACGACACGTGAAACACGAAAGGCCATAGTGTACACACCCAATATCTACATACAATTTCATTCGCTTTAGTACACCCGTCTCGCCACTCAAAGCCTCGGTACACTCAACAGTTTTTATTCTTTCAGAAGGAATACGAAACACGTATTCCCTCACCTTACCTCTACAATACTTGTGCACATTTAATTCATTTCGGTCCATTTCTTCTTGCCTCTTTTGCACCAACTTTCAAAGTTTTAAGTGGGAGCTTTTGCCCCCTAAAACCATTTATCCACAGAAAATAAAAAACACGTATTCGTTTATTTTTTCGTATTGTTCATACAAAAAGTTTCGTTCAAATTCTTTTTGTCCTTTACTCACATCTGACATACTGTTACTAGCACTTTTGATATTTCATGATCAAAGGTTTGTAGGGGTTCGTGCCCCACCTAACCGTTTCTTACAGCAAGATACAAAACCCGTATTCCCTCAGTTCATCTGCAATATCTGTGCAAAATTTTATTCACTTTGGTTCACTTCTTCCCTTTCCGGAGTCAACTTTCAAAATTTTGAGGTGGGTTCTTTTGCCCCCTAAAACCGTTTTTCCGCAGAAAATAAAAAAACAACAGTATTCCTTTATATTTGGCGTATTGTCCATACACAAAGTTATGTTGCAATTCTTCATGTCCTTTACACACATCTGACATACTGTTACTAGCACTTTCGATATTTCGTGATCAAAGGTTTGGAGGGGTCGGTGCCCCAAACAACCCTTCTTTCCAGGAATATACTAAACCCGTATTCCCTCATTTTATGTCTACAAAATCTCTGCACAACTCCATTCACTTTGGTTCACTTCTTCTTCCCCTTTGGGCGTCAACATCCAAAATTGTGGGTAGGGGCTTTTGCCTCCTAAAACTGTTTTTTTAGAAAATAAAAAACAGTATATGTTTATTTTTTGCGTATTGTCCTTACACAAAGTTTCGTAGGAATTCTTCATGTCCTTAACACACATCTGAAATACTGTTACTAGCACTTTTGATTTTTCGTGATCAAAGGTTTGGAGGGTTCGGTGCCCCACCCAACAGTTTTCTGAAGGAAAATATGAAAAACCGCATCCTCAGTTTACGTCTACAATGTCTGTGCACAATTTCATTCACTCCGGTTCACTTCTTCTTGCCTTTAGAGCGTCAACTTTCAAAAGTTTGGTTGGTGTATTTTCCCACCTAAAACCGTTTTTACGCAGAACATAAAAACCCCGCATTCGTTTATTTTTGGCGTATTGTTCATACACAAAGTTATGTTGCAATTCTTCATGTGCTTTACACACACCTGACATACTATTACTAGCACTCTCGATATTTTGTGATCAATGGTTTGGAAGGGTCTTTGCTCCGCCCAACCCTTTTTTGCAAAGTATACGAAATTCGTTTTTTGCCAGTTTACGTCTACAATATCTGTGCACAATTTCATTCACTTTGGTTCACTTCTTTTTGCCTTTTGGGAATCAACTTTCAAAATTTTGGGTTGGGTGGCTTAGCCCCTAAAGCCGCTTTTCCACAGAAAATAGAAAACGTATTCGTTTGTTCTTTCGTATTGTCCATACGTAAAGTTTCGTTGCAATTCTTCGTGTCCTTTACACACATCTGGCATACTGTTACCAGCACTTTTGATGTTTCGTGATCAAAGGTTTGGAGGGGCCCATGTCCCACCCAACCGTTTTTTCATTAAAATATAAAACCCGTATTCCTCCATTTTACGTCTGCAATATTTGTGCACAATTTCACTCATTTCGGCTCAGTTGTTCTTGCCTTTCGAGTGTCAACTTTGAAAATTTTGATTGGGGCTTTTATATTAAACCTTTGTATTATATAACTCTTTTTCTTTTTTATGAAATTGTTTTTTGGGGGTGAAGGAGAGAAATGGTTTCCTCTGATATCTGTTTCTTGCCATCCATTTTTTTTGAACTGCTTAAGTAAGATCATTTTGTAACTTTTGATGTCATCCAACTCCGTTACGATAATAAAATTGTCATTCTTAACAATTTGTTTTATTCTCTTATTTGCAGTTTGCCTCACTGATATATTTGTTACAAAATTGAGGTTTGGTCCAACGCCTTTCGAATTCGCAACCAACCGAACCGCCGAGCTTTAGGGGTTGCCTGCTATTGCAGGAAAATGAGAATTGCAGGTGGTAATGCACTTTTGGAGTCGTGTATACATTAATTGAAAAATGTGAAAAGGATCTTTCATATTTAGTTATTAAATTTGTTTTTATAGCAGAAAGATTGTATACTAAATATCAAAAATATCTCATGATTTTTCTTGCAAGCTGCAATCATAAAATATTGTGTCTGTGTTGTTCAGAAACTTTTTTGAAAGGTGAATAGTACTATCCAATATTACGATTGTATAACAAAACGGAAGAAAAATAATTTAAAAAATTATCAAAGTCTGTGGTTACTTTCGAAATTTCCATGTAGGTGACATCAGATCGACTGTTTAGTTCCGTCGTCGTGTGTTGGAGGCGCTACTGTCGCCAAGTTTCCAGTTTCTCACTGAGTTTGCGGTCTGTATATTCTAGCTTTGTGCTCAAAATTCCAAATTACCAAACTTTCGGAATTATTTTGTTTCTATCTTCAGGAAAAGACTGATTAGAACTAAAACACAAAAGGCCGGAGGAAGGTACATAATTTTTCAAGAGCCAGAAAGATTATATTTATAAGTATGCTTTTCAAAGTTTCCCGCAGTTACTTTACCTTTATTAAATGTGATGACAATGTGGGATCCGTCACATAAATTATGCTGACTTCCTTTCTTCATTTTATTTTTTGCTTGCACAGAAACAATGAATCAGTGGCTTGGAAAGATCTGATGACGTTAATTCCTTGAACACTGAAACTTTTATGCTCTTTGAGGGGGCCACGGTGGTTCAGTGGTAGAGCGCTTACCTCTCGTACGTGGGATCCCTATTCGATTTCTCGCCAACTAAGAGTTTTATGAACAACACCATGTCTGTGGGTTTCTTCGAGATACTCCGGTTTCTTCTCACATTCTCATTCCACCAATTCTTCCATCATCATTCACCTTCCATCGTCATTCTTTCATCATCATCCTGCCTTAATTATCCGCCTCTCTCAGACTAAAGAGCATAATCGTGGAGCGTTAAACTCAAGAATTTCGAAAGATTTTCTTATACTCTTTGACTTTCTACATCATCTCAAAGTACCATACTTTGCAGTCACAAATTACCTCATAAATACCAGAATGTGTTATTCTTTCTATGAAATAAATTTCAATAACCCGTAAGGTTCTTTTCTACATATTGGGAGGAAAAGAGAATTTTTTAATATCTTAAAACATTTTTTCAGTTCACTTGTGATCAATAAACATAATAATTTAGATATACATATACCGGCATACTGAGAAAATGTTTTATAGAGGTTGAATTAAACGTTACTCCTATTACTCCCAAAAATCTAGAAAAGAGCATACACAGATTATAAAATTCACACCGTTATATGTGAAATTTGCAACACCAAGTAGAAATAATGATTGCTCACGCGCGCCACACTCATTTATCAAAGTAAAACATTTTTAATGAGAATAAATTTATACGTTTAATTTAATATCCACGGATATGCCCTTTATGCTAACGGAGACGGATGATAAATTAAAGTGAATGATTCTTAACTAATTATTGGAATAAGAATGTGGAAGGAAGCATGAGAACCGCCCACGGAAACGATGTTATACGCTCAAACTTACTTTTTTTGGGATCAAAGCAGAACGTAAGAGATGATGCACAGGTATAAAATTGTAATTGTTTTCTCTATAATAATATAACAAATCTATGGACTAAACTTCATTCCAATCACTCGTGTGTTTCTTCGTATTTCAATGTTAACAAACAACCAGTATGTGAATTGTAGTTTATTGATACCGAAGGAAACAAAATGAAGCCCAACAGGCAAGGGCGCCGATTTCTCTGTAAATTTGGGAGGACCCATTCAGATGCAGAAGGCATATATATGAGGATTTTAAGACAAATTGCATTCAAATTATGAGAAATATTGTATATTCATAAATACAATGCGGGGGCCCACATGAACTTTTGGGGCTCGAGCTCCCTCGGCTCCCCCAGGATCGGCGCCCTTGCCAACAGGGTACAGAATTCTAAAGGTGAAATAATTCTAATTGAGACAATGATGTAACCTGAACCCTTCACACACACACACACACGAATGTTGTTACCTGCCCACGACAATAAACAACAAATTTATTAAAGCGAACAACAATGAATAAATTAACTATATATTGCCTGAGATACGCACACTTAACCTTTCCAAATGTATTACATGATTTCGTTTAACGTGTCATCCAAATTCGTCTTCGACGACGAACTGAAGCGTGCGAATGCCATGAATATACGATTAAAAGTGATAACCATAGGCAAGAAAATTATTAAACTGGTCAATATTTAGAACAAGGGAAAGAAATGTGTATATTCTTCTTCTAAGCGATGGTCTTGGGCAAGACTTACCGACAATACACAAGTAATGAAATATGTTCAATATGAAAATATGATAGGTAAGTAGAAGTTAAAAGTAAATACCGTAGTAAATGAAATTAAATGAAAACTTAGGTTTTACGTCCCATTGTTATGCTAAAGGAGACTGTGATGATGAGAAATGAATGAAATGGTGGAAATAAGAAAGTTGGAGGAAACGGGTGAATCCCGAGAAAACCCACGAGCACGGTGTTTGTCCACCACAAAGTCCACATGGCGAGAGCTGGGATCGAACCAGGAACCCCAAGCACTGGAGACGAACGCTCTACCACTGAGCCACCGCGCTCTACCAGAATGTATCTTCTTTGATACTACAAGTAAGACACTGTTTTCGCTCTTGATCCCATTATCTTACGTGTTAAGCTTTTCATATTTTCTTCTATTTTAGATTTATTTTAATTGTTCAAGGTTTCTTGTTCTACGAGGTGTTTTTTAAAGTAAGTCAGTTTTGAAATTCGGCCGCTGCGGCCGGCATCCTGCGTATGCGCGCGGTGTACCTACATTTGTTGGCAAGCTACAGACGCTATTACGGAAACATTCGACGGTGTTTACATTTGTTTGTGAGTAGTTGAATTGAACTGAATTGAATTGAAAAAGGCTTTATTCAAGCGAGTGAGGTTCAGCATATTGCTGCTCTTCCACCTAACCTTTATAAAAGAAATACATTCAGTTATACTAAACAGATACAATCAGTTGAGTACAAAAGATACGATGATATACAACAAAAAATAGAGGTATACATGAAGATGGTAAAAAAAAAGTGGTACTTTTAACAAAACACACACACACACAAATACTACAAGTGAAGAATAAAAAACATATAAATACAAACACAAAAACGAACACAAACTGATCAATAATAGGCAAAATAAGATGTTTTCATTGACAATGCAGGGAGAGGGTGATGAAATATTTCTACAATGCATGATTATTTTTTAAAGTGGGCCATATACATCATCACAATAATCAAACAAAGACAGTATCAGTGTTTGTCAGTAGTAGCTTGGTATCTTTGGACAGACAGTCTCGTATTTTGTACAAGTTTCTTAATATTCCCAGAGCTTTTGAACATTGGATAGAGACATGATTATTCATAGAAAGTTAATCGTCAATTCGTACCCCCAGACTTTTTAGACAAGATGAATAGCTAATGTTTGAGTCCATTATTTGTAATTCTAATTTCTCAGGAACAATTTTATTCAGTTGATTAGCGGAACCTAGAATAGTATAAGTACATTTTAGGGGATTAATAACAACGCCGTTATCAATACACCAGTTACTGATAGCATTAAGATCTTGGTTAAGGAGTCGAACAACTTGTGGTAAGTCCTGAGGCAAGGCTTTTATAAATAATTGAGTGTCGTCCGCGTAACAGTACATCTTTGAATGCTGTACAACAGATACCAAATATGCAAATAAGCCTGCCATTCGTCCCATAAAAAACGTGACACACCCGATTTTGTGCCCGAGTGTCCGGCGTACCCGTAAATTTAGTCGGAATAGGCAAATGTCCCGTATTTTAATCCTGTCCCATTTATGTTATCAATATTTGCTTATTAGAAAAGTGAAAAATGAAAATTTCTGACATTGGCTGGGAATCCTGTAATTAGTAAATGAACAATCTGTAACATAACAGCTTCGAGCAAGTTATCACACCACCCTCTCCGATTTGATAGTGAGTAATACAATAGACTCGCAGAGTTGCAATTGTCCGTTAGCAGTCAAAGGAATATGTAATCTTTGATAAAGTGCACGAGCTGAGCTGTCGTTGATAACACATTACAAGTAAAGTGTTCCAGCTTTGTATCAACAAGAATGCCTAAACTGAAGTGCAGGTTTTCTTCCAGTTTGAAGAAGTGCCCCTTCTGAAATTAACGAAGTTGAACTATGAAGTTGACTGCAAAATTTGCAATGCTACTTTTACCAGTCCATCTGATGGAAACTTGGGCATTTTTCAACACCAAAAAACAAGTAAACATAAGATGGCTTCGAGTGCTGCATTTACAAGCACAGGGAAGATGACTGACCCTTTCTCTGACAGCAAGACGTTAGATAAGTTAACAGGAATTATAAATAATCTTTTCGAGAGGCTAGGGGCACATAATCCTGCTTTGGTCTACGGCTTAGAAATATATAAATCCCGCCCTGACAGTTACACACGATATAAGGGAACAAATTAACTAAGTTTTGGTCAGATTAAACTGACAAACGTAATTTTGGCAAATACAAGCATATAAGTAAATATTGCTAAACGCGCAAAGAATATTGAGGATAGATTGTATCACTGATTTAAATAAAACGACATTGAACACAAATAGTTGTCCTGTAAAGCAACTTACAAGATGTCATTTGAGTTTCTAAGGCGACTCTTTTGTAATTGGATTATAAATATCATCACTCTGTACAATTAATTGCTGGGAACGAAGAGAAAAGTAGCTGCAGCTTAGGGAACTTTCGCCCATTATACAGTTCTTCACAACCAGATCTACAGTTCATTGGATTGTGTTGGAAAGTTTGTTTAGGGGGTGTTCCGTATTCTCATGAAAAAAAAAATATGGCAGGCTTACTGCAGTATATAAGGTAAACAAAATTGGTCCTACAATTAAGCCTTGTGGAACACTATCAAGAACAGCAGATTCAGAAATTTTATAATGAGAAGATCTACGTAAAGCAACTTGCTGTTTTCTCTTATGTAGTTAAAGTGCCTCCGCCAATTGAGAATCCCACCGACTGTAAAATACTCACTGTGATTCATTTTCGTAATGCTAAAGGCGTGAAAGCAGCTGAATTCATCGCTAGATTAGGGACGTTTATTGAAAGACATGGTACATGGAGCGTTAGAATGGTACAGATTTGGTTAGAACTTTTGAATAGGGGCGCACGAATGTTCATGATGAGGAACGAACTGGAGAATCTTCTGCCATCACTGGAGACTTGGTGCAGAAAGTTAACGAAAATGAGAAAGAGAACAGACGCTTTACTATATCATCGTTATCTAATAATTTTGCTCAAGTTTCAATAAGTATACTCTATGAACTTGTGACTCGACGATTATCGAAAGTTGTGCTCACGGCCATGTTATAGTGGTTGTAAAATCAGGCGTAGACTTCTATGAGGATGGTATTCAAAAGCTTATTGTACGATATGATGGAAATGATGTAGGAAAGTAGATTTATTGGCTTTCATGTAACAACAAACTTGATATGAAAAGTATACTTGTTATTTTTTTTATTTCAAAACGGTACTTGCTAACAAACACACTTTTACTACAATAAACTTTTTTGCGAGGACAGATTACTTCTTTCTCTGTTCTCTAGTTTTCAGTATTCTCAATAGCGTATTCTAGCATCTTTCCCATAAACCACTCCTTCTCCATAGCCCCTTGTATCTCTTATGATAATTTCTGTACAATACCCACATTTCCATACGTATTGTGGAGATATAGACATGGAGCTATTAAATACTCTTTAACTTGAAATCAATATATATCTTAATTTTTGTTTCTTTTGAAACATCCAGTATTTCTGTCACCCAGACATATAAGAATTTCTCCTAAAATTGATAACACACGCTTTTTCATCTTTTAAGTTGCAATGGAAATAAACCAACATGTTGGTAACCTTTCGTTCCTAATTCTTAACACCACACACTTGTAATATTTCTTTTCACATAGTACTTTCTGATTATACGTCATGAGAAAAATAAACCAAGAAGAATTGACTCACCATCGATCAACAAAACCAGGGAACACGTTGGGATATGAAGGATTAACAACTTTATATTCATTATGAGAGGTTATCTGTGTTGCTGAGTATTTCAGCTTCCAAATTTTTGCCGAAGTCGCAGAGTTTAATGTCGCAGAAACATTTCCTTGAATTGAGAGAATGGAGCCAAATTTTGGTGGTATCTCTTGTCACAAAATACTTTTGACGCCCCTGGATGTTGTTTGCTCTCTACTTTGATTTTGGTTCTGGAAAGAACTTTCATAAGACTCCTGACTCGCCATAGCCGCGTCGCCCAAGTTACTGAAGAGAACGTCAATGGAGAATCATCATCATAAGCTGGAGGTACTTTGTTAGATATACATTTTCTATCATTAAATCCTTTCCTACACCATCTCTCATCCCTCATGTTTCTAAGGTAAGGAATCACAATACGTTTTTCCTGTTGAAAATGCTAGATTTCATTTCACAAATGCAATCCAGATCACAATTTCAGTGTCTAAATGTCAAATAATTTGTAGAAAAATCCTTGGGATGGGATTTTTAGCTCAAATCTAAATTTCTGTTATTTGTAGTCTAAGTTACAGGGTTAACAAACCGATGTTGCACAATATTATCAATGAGTAAGATCCACCAGTAAGGTAAAATAGTCAATAAGGCGTTTACCAGCCAATTAGACTGCCCGGATTTGATTTTCGGTGGATTGGGAAGTGTTTTCTTTCTACCCTTGTTCCACTTTGTCTCTGAGGTTCGTCCATCCTCTATAAAACGAGTACATGGGTAAGTAAAGGAGACCAGAGCATTATACTCACTACATCACCTCCATAAGTGTTGAAGTCAAGGAAATGTGCTTTTACTTCGGCACATGGTCCTTGGACTATCCTGGCCTGTCCCGAAAGTGAGGTCACCGTTACTTCCTTTTAGTCATTTATTAACAGAAATGCCTATTCAATAGTTGCACTTTCATGCAAAAATGATAGCCAAAATTTATCAGGTTTAAAAATGATTGTATTGTTCATTGCCACCTGAAACCAATCAAGTTTTCCTTAGTCATAACTTTGGAAGAGTCTTGAACCTCAGCTGTGCCTGCATGTAATAATTTCGAAAATAAAAAAGAAAGCTTTTTCCTTAGCACTTTCAACAAATTACCATCAATAATTTAAGAAGAAAAGTTGCCTTTGGGGTGAATCATTTAAGAATTAAACGAAGACAGTCCTCTTACAATTTTGTTTTAAAGGACTTCTCTGTGTAAGCTTTGAAATCACTCAAGGTTCTAATGCGCCGATAGTCAGGTAAAAATATCTATGCAGTTTCTGTTTCCCATTAAATATGTGGTTTTAGTTGTCCCAGATAACATCTCGATCAAACCAATATCAACATTTCTGCTAGAAATAAGATTTTACGGTTTTCTAAAAAATAACTCTGTAACGTCGAATCTTCTTCTTTTTTAATATTGTAGCTCTGATGTCAAATGCCACATCATAAGGTCTTGTGACTATTACTAGTACCTTGCAGCATGAAATAGGTTTGATGATGTAGGGCTACAGGTTTGAAAGCTTTGTAGAAAAGATTAGCATTCAATAACTATCACATTGCTAGAAGTCCAGTTTCAATGTCGTTATAGGATCGTTTGCTGCCTTCTTAACAGTTTCCATAAGTTTCCACTTGGAAAGCTATGGCTATATATCGTAGAAAGTTTACAAGTAGCGTGCACTATCACTGTTAGGCTTATATGCGTCGCTGATGAGAGTATTTGTATACCTTTTGCGAGAAATCAATTAACAATAAACAAAACATGCTGCTTAATAATGTGTGTCTTTTATACACAACATTTAAATACGTAAATAATCTCTTCCAAGACAATAAAAGATATTAGTTGCATCAGATTGGGAACGAAGGACATACTTCTTAACATAAAAATTCGTTTTTCCACATCTTCTCGAAATTACACATGAGAATTCATCATCAAGCATGCCATTTTATTCAGCTACATTTATGTATTTTATTGAATGATATACAGGGTATATCAGTGTCGGACTGGGCTCTCCGGGGCCCCAGCTGGAAGAGCAGTTTAGGAGCCCCACGGTAGGGGTCGTATACGTCCCGTAAAATACGGGATCGTCTCTTTTCTTAGAGTTCTGTTCCAGTGTCCCAAAAAACGTTTGCCGGAACGCTAAAATGTCCCATGTTTTGTTTATGGAATACAAACTATAGAGTCAATAGTTGTTAATTAGGTCAGTCAACAAAAACTAACATGATAGTTCATTGTTACCCCCATAAAGTCATTTAGCTTCTACTACTTTCAAGTGATGGACAGACAATACAGATAATAACTATTTTAGTTCGACAAATTTAGCGTTTAGTTGTAGTAGCAACGTAAATAACCAAAATATTCATTTTATGTTAAAAAATACTTAAATATGTATTTACATATGAAATATGCAAAATGTATTATCTTAGGCTACTGATAATATAAATTAATTAGTGTAATGTAGAAAATGAGACACATTTTGTTTGCTCTATTGTAAATTCTGGTTAATTAAACGAGAAATGACACATGTGTCATGTTTTGCAAATGCTATTTCTGTTGTATGTCGTTGTAACTTTAGGGAAGGAGCCCGTAAGGTATTGCGGACCTTCTGAGCGTAGTAAGATCTGCAGTTATCTTTTTTATCTCTCTGGAAAACTCAGTGACATGTATCTGATGTCGTTTCGAATTTCGTGGTTCTTTTTGTATGTTGTAGATACTTACATAAGGATCAAAAATGTATATAAAAAACGAAGTTGAGGGTGGGACTTCGGCCGGTATTTCGCCCTCAGGCCCTGGCCGGTTTGAGACTAGGATGTATGAAAAATCAATTACCACCCTTTTTAAAATACGCCGGGATGTAGTTTCGTTGAATGTGATATGGACGATACACGTTAGGTTCGAAGATACACTTTTGGGGACATGTTAAGGCATGTGATCATGGTTATGCTGTGAAAATTCATAATCTTTGTCATCTGGAACAACGTATCGCCAGTTTTTGTTGTTCCAGACGACAAAGATTACGAATTTCCACAGCATAACTATGATCACATACCTTAACATGTCCCCAAAAGTGTATCTTCGAACCTAACGTGTATCATCCATATCACATTCAACGAAACTACATTCACTTTTTCAGTAAAATCTTTAATATGTGCTCTCAAATAAGAGCAGAGTCCCAAAAAAACTCTTGAAGGTCCTTTTAGAGGTTGGTTTCTTAAAATTTCGTATTTTATTAGCAATTTTGGGTGAAATTTTGATTTCATCACCACTAACTGTAAATCCCAAAACATCCCATTCCGAGTATAATAGATGGGCCTTATTCGGGCTTGCTCTAAAATAGTGCTTTCTTAGTCTTTTAAAGAGCAATTCTAAGTTGATAGTTGTTGTTTCCAATTTTTGCTTCCTAATACGAGGTAATCTGCAAAAGCAGTTATGCGAGGTGGTAAACCTTCCAAAAGCATGCGTACAGCTATAGTCAGGGCTGCCGCAGACGTGGAGTGCCCCATGACGCAGCGTTGGAATTTATACGCCTTCCTAGTATGATTAAGCTCAAAAGTCATGTATTTTTTACTTTTAGGATTCAGTAATAGTTGAAAATTACTATACTTCATGTCAATAGTCGAAATGCGAGATTTGCCTCTAAGTACATGTAAAATGTCTTTTGTGGACTGGAATAGAATGCTCAAATACTGTGTAAATTTATTGCAAGCCTGTAGGTACAGAACTAGACGGAACTCTAAAGTATTTGGTTTCTTCACTACGAGAAGTGGCGAAGAATTGGAACTGTCACTAGTCTCTTTGATAATATTGGCCTCTAAAAGTTGTTTAATTTGCAAACCAATTTGCGGTTTTACTGCAAATGGAATGGGTGGTGACCTCTGTTGGAAAGAGGCTCCTTTCTATATCCTTATCTTATGTACATAACCGCGAAAGTAGCCTATGTTAGTTGGTGTGTAAGAAAAGACATCCCTGTATCTAAAAAGTAGATCATGTACAGCCTTTTTCTGTTGATTCGTTAAATTTGGATCGATGTCGAATAATTTAACATCAAAAAGTGACTTGGTCTCTTCTAGCCTACTCTGAATTTCTTGTTCAGTTCTATAAAATGTTACCTCATTTTGCTCATCTTTTTGGCAATCACGCTATAAATCCACTTCTTGAACATTCTCTTCAACATATGCAATTGGTGTGTTTTTTTTACTAACGTTACCGGCCTATTGGTCGGATTTGATATTAATAGCGTGAAATTATTCTTAAGTACTTTGGTAGCAATGTTTGTAGTCCGTATTTGTTCAGCAAGTTTTCAAATGGGGAGATAAAAAAATATTCATTATATCCATTTGCCACTCCTTAACATTAATTGGTAAAAAGAAATGTGACCTGGCTGGTACGGTAACCTTTCGAGTAGTAAATACATCAGCCGATTTGTACTGCTTTACTGTAGGCATAGCGCTAGCAGATAATTTTTCTTGAGTGTCAACTTCAATTGGATACATCGGAGGCCGGTCTCTTGTATACCGATAACATGATATTTTGCAAGTCAGTTTTGGCCTGTAGACAATTTAGAATGTCTTCACCAAATAAAGGCAAAAAATCTTCATGCTCTAAAATTCGAAAATAATGAGAAAAAATTGTTGAGCCATTCCTGAACTTAATCAAAGCTATATAGCTTAAGTTTACGACGGAATTTTCAATTCCTCGTAGATTAGTGCTAAAAGGAATCAATTTTGTGTTTGGAGGAAGCCAATTTTAGGCCATAGACTCAATGAACTGCCTGTGCCAATGATTACAGGATATCTTTCTTTTGTTAATTGTTACATTAATTAATAATTTATGTTCCTGATTTAGCATTTTAATGTTCTCCCATCTATCAGATAACGGAGCCACTGTATAAAGTGATGTATTTGCCAGTTTTCGTTGTTCATTAAGTTCCTGACTTTCGGTCCTCAGAACATGTTCTTGAGAGGGTTTGTCCTGGGGCCCCTCTAGACGTTTCCCTGCATAGTATTCTTATAACATGTGCTGGAAGAATGGTCCTTTTTATAGCACGTACCGCATACTGTGACGGTTTCTGGCCTAGGTTTACCATTATTATTTTTATTATTATTTTTAGAATTGTTATTTCCATTTTTCTGTCGATTTATATTACTATTATTTGTATTTTTCGATCTGTAATTGTTACGGCCACCTCGTCTAAATCGCAAGTTCTTTATTGCATTTTGGGCTACCAGAAGAGAGAGAGTTCAGCCATTTGATTTGCTAATTTATTGAAGTCTAATGAATTATTTGCACTAGAAGTACTAGATATGCTAGGCGCGGGGGTTTCGGGAGGGGGATTCTGATTGGCAACTTGGGAGGGAGGATTTGGAGGTAACTGATTTTGTGATGCACCCTGTAACTGTGGTGCTGAAGGTGTAGGAAAGACTGGGGTCGGATGTTGGTAGTGATTCCAATTAGGTGTTGGGTTACATAATGGATAAGTCAGTTGTTGTTGATGCACAGGAAAGGAAGCGCCAGCGATTGCTGATGAGTTTAAACTGCTGACTGGTGAATTATGATCATACAGTGAATATATTGCCTGTTGTAATTCCACGTAATCACGCTTCTTCATTAGGTCATTTGCTTTTTCCAGATTATGTAAATATGTTTGTAAGGCCTGAACAGTTGTAAATGTTTCCATCGCAATCTTTCTAACGCAACCTAACTCTCAGTTTCCTAAGAAAATACGCATCTATTGGCTCATTTTCGCCCTGTTGGACCTGAAAAATTTCAAATTCCGCCCGATATGCCGGTAATTTTGGTCTACTCAAGTCAACTAATTTATCCTTTAATATTTCGTAATTAAGTGCATCTAATTGGTTCTGGGCCTTTAATTGTAGCGCTAAATCGAGCGCCATGTCTTGTAAATACATTGGTAACGGTTGTTTCTTTTTCTCAGCATTCCCAGAATGCAATAACGCTAAATGGTCGAAAAGAATAAAGAATCTATCGGGGTCCTCCGTAACGTGTCCCGAATATTTAGTAAGGTGCTGTATATTAAAATAAGGGCACTAATTCTGCTCCATATTTGCACCGTCCTCCGGAAAAGTGTTCTTTCCTGTTTTAATATGAGGCATGCACTAAAATAAAGTCTAAGTTACTAATTTCACTAATTGTACACTTAAGAAAATCACATACCTTAAAAATGAGTTCACTGTCAAGCTAATCAAAATACTGTCCGGTAGGGGAGTACTCAGATCAATACTGAGCCGGTTAAAGCCTCTACCATGTAAAAAGAGAGAGTGTCCCATATAGGTATAGGTAGAACGTTAATAACAACAGTGTCCGGAATCGATCTTCCACTACCAATTTTATTATAAAATTTCTCTATAAAAAGTATTTTCACAAAATAGTGTACAAATTAATCTCTCTAATATCAAAGGTTAATTATAGGTGGTTTTTGACCGTAAGGTCGCAGACAGGATCTCTGCAGAGCCTCGTGCAGGCTAAGCGGAGTGGAATAAAGTGCCCAAAGCTCCGAAGCAACCAGTGGGTATGTTAATTGGCCAACAGAGTCCCGAAGCAGGCTAAGCGCCTGAGGTTGGAATTCCCAGTCAGAGCCCCGAGCAGGAGAGAGAATAGGCGTAGTCCCGAAGCAGACTAGGAACCCTGGGGTTAGGTTACTCCTAAAGTTCCGAAGCAGACTAGAGGAGAGTCACCAGAAAACTGGTACTGAATTGCCTTTGTCCTTCCAATTTATACTCCTTGGGTGGCGGTGGCGCTGCTGCTCCGATGTCGTCTTCTGCTCCGTGGGAAGGGCTAGAAGCCGTCGTCTGCAAGTGGTTGTAGATCCATCTGGTGTGGTCTTCTTGCCGAACCATGTGGTAGTTTTTGTAACCACTGACATGTGGAATTGTTTGTTTATATCACATGGGATATTACTATATCAATACCGACAACGTTTGAGAGGTGATTCCTGACACCAAGATAAGACGAAAAGTATAGACCAATCTGAGTGCACAAATGCTTACTTTCGGAGTTATAGGCTGCCGAAAACATGAAAAAATGAATTTTAAGTTTTATAGCTCAAATATTATGGAATCTACCGGAGTCAAGACTTTATGTAGGAACTATCATGTGCTCTATCCAAATATCCATGTTTCAGAATCCTGCGGTACTTCTGCAACAATTTTTATAGACGTAGTTGGTGAGTACTTCAAGTTATGTTTTCGTAGCCAAACTGCCTCTATAAAAATTGTTACGTGAGTACCTTAGGATTCTGAAACATGTATTTTTGGATAGGGCACATATTAGTTCTTAAGTGAAGTCTTGACCCGACCACGGTAAGTCCGACAGTTTTGGAGTTATGGACTTCTAAACTTCAGTTTTTCATGTGTTCGGCAGCCTATAACTCCGAAAGGAAGCATTTGTGCACCCAGGTTGGTATATATTTTTTGTCTTATTTTGGTGTCAGGAATCACCTCTCAAACGTTGTCGGTGTTGTTTTGAAACACTATATGTATCTAGTAACATTCATAAGCTTTTAAAGCTGCAAAAGAAAACTGTCATTGTTATGTAGTCTTCCTTCTCGCAGTCACTGCAAACCTAGCTTTAAGCTACTCAAAATAATGACTCTTCCTGCTATTTTTTTGTTTTTCAATCTTTAATGTATGTAAAAGAGAACAGAGATAACTACCCTGAACATTCCAGGTGTAATTCATATAACACTAGAAACAGAAATAATATAATGACAGCGTATTACAATTATACCAAAACACAAAAGAGTTTTATTGGCACGTCCGTAAAATTATTCAACTCTCTCTCTGAAGCACTGAGAGATGCTGAAGTGGGTACTTTTAAAAGTAAACTTAAATCACTCTTATTAAATAGTCCAATATAGAGGAGTTTTACGAAATTACAAAGCACTTAAAGTAAAAAATAACAAACTAATAATAATTGAAGAACTATGAGAAAAATGAATTGGCATGTACCTATATAGTAATCATTTATCGCATTGCGTTGAAATCGTTAATCTTTGTATTGTATTGGAATTACAATCGAGAATTTATATATATATTACAATATGTATTGCAGTTATATCTAGGTGTAGGACCACACTCCATATATTTTAATTTCAGATCCTTTTGTAAATATTCTGTATGCATTTTAATCTGTAACTTTAAGATTTGACGATTGTAATGCTTTGGATGTCCTCTGAAGTTTCTGCAATAAAGGCGATATGAATATGAATATATATACAGTGACATCACATTGGATGTCACTGGATCCAATGTGATATACATTGGATAAAATGGGCTTCAATCCTACTTTACACTGGATAAAGCGGCAAACAATGGTTTAGCCCCTCTCTTGACCATATCCTGGATCCGCCACTATATATATATATATATATATATATATATATATATATATATATATATATATGTGTGTGTGTGTGTGGGGGGGGGTGTCTTCCACGGTAACTCTGAAATGCCTAGAGTTACTCTAACCAAACTTGGTACAAATATTACTTACATTCTGTAAAAGATACTGTATGGGTAAGACCCCCTGGTACAAGGGGGAGTAGGAGGAGTGACATAAGAATCATCGAAAACGACCGACATTACAGTCGAATTCATAGTTTTCGGTGTCTATGAGATCAACCGTGACACTTGTTGCCGTTTAAGTGCAATTATATCCTCCATTAGCACCCGGGGGTGAAATAATGACATCTAAATGTAATCGAAAACGACCGATATTAGTGCCGAATCAATAGTTTCCAGCGTCACTAAGTTAATTAGTGACAAACCCGATGTTCTTTAAGTCTACGTTCAGCTCCCAATAGGAGTAACACCCCGTAGCACTCCTAGGGGGAGCGGGAGGCGAAGACACAATTATTATTGAAAACAGCTGCTATTTGTGTTAAATCCATAGTTTTCGGGGTCGCTTAAAGAAATAGTAATATTTCAACTGCTACTGAAGCCAATTTCGGTCCCCATTATCACCCCGAAGCTGTGAAATGATGACACGTAAAAGTAATATAAAACAACTGATATTGGTCTCAAATCCATAATTTTCGGAGTCCCTGAGTTGATTGGCGACGGCTCTCGTGCCTTTTAAGTTCAAGTTCAGCTTCCAGTCGGGATAAGATCCTCTAGCGCTCTTAAGTGGGAGTAGAAAGGAAGGCATAACAATAATCAAAAATGATCGATATTAATGTTGAATTCATAGTTTTCGGGGTTGCTCAGGAGAATCGTGATACTCCCGTTACCGTTTAAGTCCAACTTCAGCATCCTACAGAACACCTCAAACGACATGTAAAATAAAGAAAATGACTTATATGAATGTCAAATCAATCGTTTTCGGAAACGCTAAGTAACTTAGTGACAGTCTTGATACCGTTTAAATTGAAGTTCAGCTTCCAGTGTGGTTAAAACTCTCTAGCATCCTATGGTGTTTGAGAAAAGGGAACTAGCAAAAATAATTAAAAAAAAAATGATTGACATTAGTGTTTAATCCTCAGGTCCTGAGGTCACTGAAATGAGTAGTCACACTTCGGATGCCGTTAAAGTCCAAATTCAGTCTAATTCACCTTCATTCGTGTGAAGAGTGAGAAGGTGTGAAAAAATGTCTAACAAGGAAGGAGGAATGTCAACCGTGAGAGTTGAATTTTGATGAAAATTTGTGACAAGATTCAGTTCGAGTTGCTAAGTAACGTAGTAATAGTCACTAGATGCGCAAATGCTTCGTTGTGAGCTGCTACACCAACGCCATCTTGAAATCCAGTAGGCAATGTCCAAGAATACCCTTTTGGCACAAAAATGAAAAAGCTTTTGATAGATCTGACTTTAGTATTGTAAACCAAGGTAGATCATCTATATGTGGGAGTACTTCCAGTGCATGATCGCCATCTTGTAAGGCGCCATATTGAAGCGCCGTCAAATATTATAAATGGCAAGGGGATCATGTGGGGTATCAAGTAGCACTGGAATTTACTCATGAATCAATTTCCATAATCAAAGTTTACATATCTGTTTTTACTTCAGAGTTAAGAGCTCTCTCGCTTGTAGGAACGTATAAATAAAAACTGTGCAAGTAAAATCTGTGTTATGAAATGCAGTCGTGCGAGCACTTGCAGGATTTTAACTAATGTAAGAGTTAGTGCAGTACAATAGCTACTATACCAATCAGATCTTGAGACTAGTAAGAGAAATCGTTAATTAAATTGAAATGCCTGTAGTGAAAAATGGAATAGCAGCACTGTAACAAATTATACCTATTTCAAAGTGTGCTATATATATGAGTCTGTGTGTGTTGCGATTATGCATAGCATTTAAATGCTGTAATATAAGTTAGGTGCAACGGCACATATGACTTTACAAGAATATGTCTTGAAGTTATTAGAAAATTAATAGAAAAATTATTAGAAAAATAATATAAACTGATGCACATAAGCAAATATTAACCTACTAACCTTTTGCTCTTCAGTTGTGATGATAGAGATCCAAAACGAAGTGATTAGCACACAGTATCGTGGAGTAGTACAAACACTTAACAAATGCACTTTCGTCACAATCTTCATGACCACAGACACTATTTTCTACTAGTCTCCAGATCCAGAACAGAGTTGGATTTAGGTTTGGTGGAGCCCTAAGCTACTGAAGATAATGGGGCCCTTTTTGTGTCCAGATGAACGTAGGACCCTATATACAGTGAAGAAGAAACCAGTGATATTTTACGAAGCAGACTAGGGGAATGGGCCCCTATTACTTACATCATAGGGGCCTACACAAACGAAGCACTGTTGCTATATGTAGATGTTAATTTATGTATTGTTTTTCTTATATTTTGAAAATGTGCATTCAATTTTTTCCTTGAATTTTTTGGGCCCCCAAGAGTGTGGGGTCCTAAGCTCCTGTCACTATTGATCCTGTGACGTACCCACATTTCTGAAATGCATATGCAAGCATGTCCTTTAGGACTGGCGCACAAAATTGATGATACACAACAGAATGCATTTTCATTATGAAAATTCTGCCATATAACTTGTACACCGAACAAGTGAACACATGCTACATTAGTTATTTATCACAGTTTTGATATGAAAACTAATCTTGCCCTTATTATAAGCAAGTGTTTTATCATTAAAGGTGGAAAGTTGCAGATATTTAATTATTTAATATTGAATGAAAAAGCAAGAAAGAGGCTTGTTTTATGGATTGCAACTTGGTATTGAATATTGTAATAATCTTTATTGCCATCTATTCTTAGCAGGTGTGTATACATTCTCTTATCACTAATAGCAGAACAGACACAAGAAAAGTGAATTCTAAGTTTCCAGGTGTATCTTCTAAGAATGGGCTGTGAACTGTTAATTTAAATCCCCTTCATTGTTCAATGCGGCAGCAATAAATCGATTGTATTTAGACAAACTGGCAATAAATACATTAAAGTATTTTAACTTCGTAATATGCACGGTAAATTATAGGTTGTCAAGTATGAGTATTGGAAAAGAACGCAATATTCTGCAACAATGATGGTCTTTACCTAAGGTTTCAAGATTGGAGAAGAAAGCTTAACACAGTATAACGGACCACGTAAAATTGCCTAAAATAGATTTTTGGTTTGATTCAGTCCAACGTCCCACACTTATACCTGTCAAGCTAAAGGAGACATGGACCTACTGATTATAGTGGAATCCGAACCATTTTGGTCGTTCAAATAATATTCACCAGTTTATATCATTTTTCTAATATCCGAACAATCCATTTGGTATTCTCTGCTCGTCAGTACTATTAGGCATGTGTTGTGATTCATCGACGAGCAGTCTATTCCATCGCACTTTGAAATAGGTATAACTTGTAGCATGCTGCTATTCCATTTTTCACTACAGGAATTTCAATTTAATTAACGATTTCTCTTACTAGTCTCAAGATCTGATTCGTATAGTGGATATTGTACTGCATTAACTACTGCATTAGTTAAAATCCTGCAAGTGCTCGCACGACTGCATTTCATAACACAAGTCTAACTCACACAGTTTTTATATGTTCCTGTGGGTAAGAGAGATCTTAACTCTGAAGTGAAAACAGATATGTAAACTTTGGTTGCGAAAATGGATTCATGAGTAAATTTCAGTGCTATTTGATACCCCACATATCCCCCTTGCCATTTATCATATTTGACGGTGATTCAATATGGCGCCTTTCAAAATGGCGGTCATGTACTGGAAGTGCTCCCACATATAAATGCTCTACCTTGGTTTACAATACTAAAGTCAGATCTATCAAAAGCTTTTTCATTTTTGTGCCAAAAGGGTATTCTTGGACATTGCCTACTGGATTTCAAGATGGCGTCGGTGTAGCGCCTCAACGAAGCATTTGCGCATCGAGTGACTATTACTACGTTACTTAGCAACTCGAACTGAATCTTGTCACAAATTTTCATCAAAATTCAACTCTCACGGTTTATGGATCGTCCTCGTAAGATGACAGAGGTTATGTCGAATCCACTAGTGCCCATTATTTATTACTGTTAGTGATGAGCGCAAGACTCTTGGTCTTGCAGTTTGTGCAAGAGTCTTGCATGCAAGACCAAGACAGCAATCCCGGTGCAAGACCAAGACCAGGAGTCTTGCACAAGTAGCGACTCAGTGGTATAGCGTTCACCTGTGGAGCATGGAGTCCCTGATTCGATCCCATATTGCGCCATGTGAGCTTTTTTTGTTGGGCAAACACCGTATGCATGGGTTTCTCAGGGTTTTCCCGTTTCCTCCTATTTTTTTCATTCCGCCATTTCATTCATTTCTCATTATCACTGTTTCCCTTAGCCTCGGTGCATAATCGTGCAACGTTAAACTAGACATTTCGTTTCATTTCAAAACATATTAGTGCGGTTCTTCTTCCATAACTAAAGAGAAATGTAGTATCGACCATCGGTAATTGCGTACACCATAAGTGCCAACTACATGGGTACAGCCTTGACTCCGAGGCTCAAGCATCCGTTGGAAATTTTTAATGTGTGCTCATAAAATTAATGTCATAACATTTTCATGACATTGACACAAACTTAGTTCATGTGACAGTAAACTTAATTTCATAGCCGGATACTTATATGTTGCATAATTGTTTATCAAAGTTACTTTTAGCCTCCTTAGGTATACGACACATCGAGAATTGAGCGATATAACATTATACAACAATAAATAATCCATATTCACAAGTGAGAGTGATTTTATACATTTTTCCCCAGCAACTTGGAGTTTGATGCCGCTATTCTGTATTTCTAATATAGGTGAAAAGTATTTATATAAATTGAGTTTACACAAAAGACATAGACAGTTGAATCGTTTCCAGTTTTCACTCAAATTATTCTACACTATTAAGAGGTTTGATTATAATCATTATTATTTTAATTTTGTCTTTCTTTTTTTTTTTTGGTCAATATTGCTAAACACATCATCATCATCATCATTACTATTCTGCCATTAATGGCAAGTCACTTGCTGCAACTGAGAAGCTTCGATGTACGGTAGCCCTCATCTAGTCTCTTCGTTTTGACGCAGTAATTTTCTGTTTTAATACCTTCCTTAAACTACAGTCTCCTTCGTCCCCTCCCTCTCTTTCCTTCCACCATACCCTCTAGCTCTTCCCTCATAATACAGTTTCTCCTTACCCAAGTCCCAACCAGTTCCTCTTCTTCCTCTTAATTACGTCTAAAATTCTTATTTTCTCCCCCTTCTGCTACTCTTTCTAACACCTCATTTGTTTTCCGTTCAACCCAGCTAATTCTCTGTTTTTTCTCCATGCCCACGTTTCGAAAGCCTCCATTTGTTCATCACTTTTGCGTAATGTCCATGTTTCTGCCCCATAGAGTACATATTGGAAACAGTAAAACAAAATCTCAATATTTAATTGGAAGTTTGTTCAATACAATGATTAGCTAATTGTGGTTGAAAAGAAAAAATCTGACACCTTTAGAATGTAAAAATAATTTTGCAATTAATGGTATTTCAGAAATCTGTGCCGTCTTGATTTTCTTTCATGCGTCTCAGGGGTAGCCTCCCCAGTTTGGGAACCAGTGGACTGTTGGATCTGTTAAAAATGTAAAAAAGATTACGAAACGTTGTGGTTTATCTTACAAGTAGTGAAGCGTGGACACCCATTAAAAAAATAAAAGTCATCGTCTATATTGTACACTATTATCATACTTACACGAAGGTAAACTATATTTCATTTAGAAACATACATTGTATTACCGTTACTATTGGTGCATTGTAGAATTTATTATCCCTTATATCGAAGTAAAATTTACCTATGAAAAACATACGATTTCTTAAAAGCAAGACTTGCAAGACCCTTGCAAGCAAGACCAAGACCAAGACTGGGTGTACAAGAACAAGACCAAGGGTTCCAGTGCAAGACCAAGACCAATACCACCCGGGTCTTGGTCCTTGGTCTTGCATTTGCTCATCACTAATTACTGTGTTTTAAGTATCACCTAGCTATTGGATGCCAACCCTGATGACATTTAAAGCCAAGCTTAGGCAAGAATGGGCATGTCAGCTGGCTACGGAATGCATAGTGTCAACACTGAAGGCGTTGTATGTAGGTAGTTATTCTACCCGTTTCCTTATTTTTAGATAGAGGCAAAGCCAAAGGCTATTTATTCTATTCAGTTCTTTATTTTCTGATAGCACAACGCCAAATGCGTTGCTCATACATCTCTGTGTGCATAATGTTCTATTAGTATGTGTATGTTTTACCATAACTCTGAAACGCATGGCTATTTCAAACAAATTTTGTACACGAATGATTTACAATCTGAGAAATATTGCTATGCTGCAAGACAGTTCTAGCTTTAAGGGGAGTGAGGGTAAATAGGAGTTAGTTAAAAATAATCGAAAACGAAAGATATTAATGTTAAATAAATAGTTTTCGGGCTCTATGGTATGAACATTGACACTCCCGATGCGATTTCCACACTGAGGTAAGACACTTTAGCATCCCTTGCGTAGGGTCGAAAGGGGCTGACATGTAAAAATAATCGAAAACGATACATATTACTGTCGAATCCATAGTTTTCGAAATCGCTAAGATGAATACCAACACTCCCGAGACTGTTTAATTCCACGTTTATCCGCATCTTCACGGTATGTGAGAAAGAATGAAAAACAAATATCAAAAATGATCGAGAGTATTGTTGAATTCATAATTTTTGGTGTACGGAAAACGGTTGATCTGCTTGAAATAACTTGTGGAATATAGTATCTATGTCAATGTGGATTTTCATAATGTCACTTTAAATAATGTTTGTATTCTATGGGGGTAGGCAAATTCAAAATTAATTCCAAAAGTACAGTATCTTATGGATTATTTTAGTTACATTTTTATTGAAATGCGAATCCTAAGGGTGAAGGGAATTAAAATATTTTCCATACATACAGTGGTGGATCTAGCCCGGGGCCGGGGGGCCCAAGGCCTCCACATTTTTTTCAGTGACAAATATAATTGAAGCTATATGTCTATATTTTTGAAAGTTTATAGCATCTCATGACATATTTATCATAATCTGGGTTCTGGCTGCCCCCCCAGTTCTTACCTCCTAGATCCGCCACTGCATACACCTATTCTCCCCGTGCGAAGAACGGCTATTTCAACTAGTAATTAATAATAATAGCTTTACCAAGAAAGAAAGAAAGAAAGAAAGTAGTAAATATTCGCTTTTAACTCTGTTTGTAAAGCTCACTAATGGATAGTGATGAGCAAATGCAAGACCAAGACCAAGACCGGGGTGGTCTTGGTCTTGCACATCCAGTCTTGGTCTTGGTCTTGCATTGGAACACTTGGTCTTGGTCTTGCACATCCAGTCTTGGTCTTGGTCTTGGTCTTGGTCTTGCATTGGAACACTTGGTCTTGGTCTTGGTTTTGGTCTTGCTTGCAAGGGTCTTGCAAGTCTTTCTTTTAAAAGATCTTATACTTTTCATAGGTAAATTTTACTCTGGACATAAGGGATAATAAATTCTACAATGTGTCAATAATAACAGAAATACAATGTATTTCTAAATGTAACATAGTTTACCTTCGTGTAAGTATGATGATAGTGTACAACAAAAACGATGACTTTTATTTTTTTTAATGTGTGTCCGTGCTTCACTACCTATAAGATAAATCACAATGTTTCGTAATCTTTTTTTACATTTTTTAACAGATTCAACAGTCCACTGGTTCCCAAACTGGGGAGGCTACACCTGAGGCAAATGAAAGAAAATCAAAACGGCACAGATTATTGAGATACCATGAACGGCAAAATTATTTTTACACTCTAAAGGCGTCAGATTTTTCTTTTCAACCACGATTAGCTAATTCTTGCATTAAACAAACTTCCAATTAAATATTGAGATTTTGCTTTACTGATTCCAATATGTACTCTATGGGGCAGAAACATGAACATTACGCAAAAGCGATGAAAAATATTCAGACTTTTGTAACGTGAGCATGGACAGAAAAGGAGAGAATTAGCTGTGTTGAAGGAAAAACGAATGAGAAGGTGTTAGAAATATTAGCAATAGAGGAAAAAAGAAGAATTTTAGATATTGATAAGAGGAGAAAGAGGACCTGGTTGGGATATTGGCTGAGGAGGGCGTGCTAGAGAATATCGTCGAAGGAAAGAGAGGGAAAGAGTAAAGGAAACCATAGTTGAAGGAAGGTACAGTATTAAAACAGGAAATTGCTACGTTAAGACGAAGAGACTAGATGAGGACCACCGTACATCGAAGTTTCTCAGTACCTCCCCCTTCCTAGGTTCTATCATCAAAGTGAAACTCTAAAAAATGTTTAAAAAACTTTCCCGTTCCGAACTTCATACATGTTAAAAATTTGATTAAGATCGGTTGGGTGGTTCAAGAGCTATTAAGTCAGAAACTTAGGCACTTTTATTTTTATTTATATCGATTTTTGTATATCTCCCCCTCCTCCTTCCATACGTTGCTCCGTCAAATTGAACTGACAATTAACATTCCAGGCTTGAACAACATCTATGTTAAAAATTTGATCGAGATTGGTCGTTTAGTTCAAGAGTTATTAAGTTTTATTTATTATTTTATAACTCCCCTCCTTCCCATCCCCTAAGTTTTATCGTCAAAGTGAAATGATGAAAACACTCCCTGGCCCAAATCTCATCTATGTTGAAAATTTGATCGAGATTGAGCTGGTGGTTCAAGAGATTAGGAGTCACAAACATAGTCACTTTCAATTTTATAATATAGATTTACTGTTGTAGTATAGTTATATCTCCCAATCCTCGATGTGCCGCATACCTAAGGAGGCTAAAAGTTATATTTATAAACAATTATTCAACGTATAAGCATCCACCTATGGAATCAAACTTGCGGTTACATGCACTTTATTTCGATATTAATTTTAGGTGAGCACACATTAAAAAATTCCAACAGATGCTTGAGTCTCGGAGCCAAGGCTATACCCATGTAGTCGGCACCTATGGTATACGGAATTACCGATATCCAATACTACATTTCTCTTTGGTTTTGGAAAAAGAACACCACTCATATGCTTTGAAATGAAATGAAGTGACTAGTTTAATGTCCCACATTTATGCACCAAGGCTAAGGAAGACAGTGATGATTAGAAATGACTAAAATGCTGGAATGAAGGAAATCTGAGAAAATGGAAAAAAACTGAGAAAACCCACACACATGGTGTTTGTTCACCAAAATAGCTCACATGGCGCAATATGACATCTGTGTCTCTTGAAAATGAGCAATATATACAGAAAACCCGAACAACCAACTCAGAAAATGACATACTGTAGTTTTATGCTACAGGGGCAGATTGACTCACACGGATTGCATAAACTACTGGTAACACATTCACTCCAGCGGCATTTTTACTGAAGCCAAGAAATTCAAGTGAAAGATGTAATGATTTTCCCTTCTTTTTTACATTCTATAAAAAATCATGTAGTACTGCTACTTGTGAAAGACTCTTGCGCAAGAATCTTGGTCTTGGTCTTGGTCTTGGACCCCTTGGTCTTGGTCTTGCATCCCTTGGTCTTGGTCTTGCAACGGGATTCCTGGTCTTGATCTTGGTCTTGGTCTTGCATGCAAGACTCTTGCAAAAACTGCAAGACCAAGACTCTTGCGTTCATCACTACTTATGGATATATGGTTAGCATATGTGCCTTCAGTCAGAGAGACTCGAGTTCAACTTCTGGTAGGAACTCTTGTGGTTAGAATTCTATGTCCAGTTGTAGATCCACATTCCACATAGCCTTAGTGCTGAAAAGGACATTACGCTTTATACCAACCATCTATCATATTTGGTTATTTAATTGATATGTCTTAACCACTATTTTTTATTTATTTAGTTTTTATTTATTTATTTCTCTTATGTTTTATTTATTTATATTTAAAACATTGTTGTACAGTTCCGAGTAAACACAAATCGAAAAAATAAATACAACAATTACTAGTAATACCAGTAACGTTAAAACACAGTTACTAATATGTTGTCATGGTGTTAACATAATAATTTTGACAACTATAAAGCTTACTAATAATCTCAGCTAAATCTTTTATCGTCAGCAAAGTTATAAATAGCGAATCATGTATCGTATGCAGATTAATACTTTAAACGTAATTATTAATAAGTAACCTTTCAAGAAATATATGTAAGAAAAGTTAACCTGCTTTATAAATATGAACCACGCTAATACTTCTGATTATTTGAAGAATGGATCAAATTGGAAGTGAAAACTTACTTCGTAGTAGGTAAGCGGAAAAATAATAGAAAGAGATATGTTTGCTTTCTTGTGTGTGTGAGAGAGAGAGAGAGAGGAGGGGGGAGAAGAAGGAACAAGTGAATGTGTGACTGACGACATATAATTCTACGTTGACTGTCGTAGTATATCTGTCAAGATTAAAAGAAAGTTACCGTGGCCCCAAATGTTTCAACTTTTTGGCTTTAAAATGTAGATTTCGATGAGCTGTGTCCATTGCCACTACTTTTGATTTCTAGAGCCAACCGTTTCAAGGTCAAAAATAAAAAGTGGGACCATTTGAACAATGGAGACTAGTGACCGACTGGGAAGAAATGGGTGTCATTCGATTTCTATTTACACGTACATAAATGACTAATATTCCATTTTCCCGAAAATTCTATTGTGACCACGAAAATCTGGAATTTTGGATATTGGATTTACGTTAATTTTCCATTTGAGTATTACGTGTAAATACGAATCCAATGACATTCATTTTGTCCCAGTCGGTTACTGGTACGGATTACTCAAATGGTCCCACATTTTATTTTTAACCCCAAATTTGACCGTGAAGCGGTCGGTTCCAGAAATCAAAAGTGGTGCCATTGGACACGGCTCATCGAAATCTACATTTTAAAGGAAAAAAATAAGGTCACGGAAACTCCCTTTTAACCCCTGTCAAAAGCACAAAATAGTGTATACTTTTCTTCCTATTCGATTGTTTTACTCGAAGATTTTAAACTAATTTCATTTTAAGCAAGTCAACTATGTATTTCCTTTGTTCTATTTAAGTATAAAACAAAAAGAAAAATGAAAAAGTATAATAAAAAAATAACCCAAACGAACTCAAACTTCTGACCAAGCACTATTATTACTATTATAGTTGTTTCATTATTTTAGTTTCGATCACTGATTGGAGTTTAGTGTCCGGTTCAGCACCGAAGCTATATGAAACTTGGATCTACACCTTAAAGTTAGATCCGAACCACTTGAGCTCCTACAGGAAATCGAACCCAGATCTTCCGCTCCGAAGGCGAGCACGTTAATCATATAGCCACGACAAAGCTCTATTTCAGTTTCACTTCCATAATCATGCGCTATAGGGAAACTAGAAAAAAATGAAATGAAATCTTTGAGTTTTACGTCCCACGTCTATGCCGGTTAGGCTAAAAGAGACGGTGATGATGAGAAATGAATGAAATGGTGGAGTGAAGAAAGTGGGAGGAAACGGGAGAACCCCGGGAAAACCCACGAACACGGTGTTTGTCCACCACAAAGTCCACACGGCGCGAGCTGGGATCAAACCAGGGACCCCAAGCACCGGAGGTGAACTCTCTACCACTGAGCCATCGCGCCCCCCATAGGCAAATTAGAAGTAGGCACGAAGTATTACAAGTGCCAAAAAGAATATAATAAAAGCTGTTCTTATAATTATAAATGTAACGAAATACAATGAACAACTTAGTTTGACGTCTCACTCTTATACATGTACTTTATACACTGTTGTGCAAAATTTAAGGACAATATGGATAAAGTAACATAAAATAATGCATAGTCGATGGAAAGTCTGTTATCAGAGGTCTCCTAGGCGTGTTCATGGAGTAATACATTGTGTAGCGTAACGTCAGCTTGACAGTAGCGTCAAATGGGTTTGCTTCCCAAACACAAAGCATTGAATGAAAGATATGAGACAGTGTGCGTCAATCAGAGAATTGTTGTCGTGCTACTCACAATAACATAATCCAGACACAACATTGGATGACTGCACACGTGGAAGAATCATCAGGAAACTGAAAGGATGAAGTATAACGAGTGTGTCCCAGAAGTTTTACATTCTCCACAGCGTTGTTTCACATGCATGGGAAGCATTCCGAACCACAGGCAATGCTGTGCGAAGGAGAGGTAGTGGTTGACCGCAACATTATGAAACAGGTAACAAGGGACAAATGCAATTGCGAACACATCTAAGAGAACTAAAATTTGCTCAATCTCACGCTCTATAGTGGCATGTCGACTGTACTTTTTCCACGGCCTTATATTGTATTCCCTTGACACTGGCACATCGGCAGCACCATTTGCGGTGGTGCCAAGAACATCAGGACTGTACCGAGGAGAACAGAAGTCGTGTTATCTACTCTAATGAGTGCAGATTCAATCTGAACAGTGATTGTGAACGTACACTCATCTGGCAAGAAGTAGTAACGCGCAATTAATCCAGAAACATTTTGATCGTCCGTTGTTCTCGTGTGAGGAGGCATAATGTTGCATGGGCGTACTGACCTCTCAATTTAGGAACGCGGTACACTCACCGGTAAACGATATTCAGACATTTACTTCTTTTCAATGTGCGTCTTTTCAGAGGTTGGCCCCAACTACTTCTTTATCAATGATAATGCACAACCGCATCGAACTGCGCAGGTGGTGGATCTCTAGAAACGAGTGAATATTCGGCGAATGGATTGGCCTGCCGGTTCCTTCGACTTAAATTCAATCCAATATATGTAGGATGCTAGATGATACGTCTTCCAGGATCTTTCAGCAGTTGCCAACAGAGCTGGTGGAGTAATGGAGCTCAATACCACAACAAGTCATTACCAACCCATTGTGAATAACATAGGAGCACGTATTAGAGCATGCATCGCTCTCCATGGTGACCACGCACCCTTTTAAGGATCATTTTATTCCTTCTGTCAAGTTTCACCAATCTATGCCACTTGGAAATGACACAGCATGCAAAACTTACTTTCGTCTTTAAGTTTTGCACACCGGTGTATAACAATCCCCAATGTTCCTATTATGGAAACACCAGCAATAAAATATCCTTTAACAAAGTCGGACCTCTCCTATTATCTTTATTACTACTACTTTTAGCAAACAACTATCGCTAAATTAAAAAACTGTGATAGGTTTGAGAATGTTGTCGAGAAATTTAAATATAGAAATAAAGGGGAAAAAGAGAAAAGTATTTATAAAAGCTACAACATGTTATGTAATGCATATGTTAAAGTAGGGTTTCTTTTCCTAAATTACTATCAATAAAACAACATAAAAGTATCGGAAAAGTGTTTAGTATTTTAATATTGATTGTTTTGCATAGAAGAAGTACTATGCATAAGATGCGTATAATTTTTTTCGATTATATACGTTTATTGAAGAGTGGCTCAATTATGTCCAGTTATTTACAGAGTTCAAATAATAACAACTAAAAACAAATGATGATGAAGTGAGTTTGGAATGAGCAAGTTGAAAGAAGCAGTAGAACCTCGACAAAACTTTCATGCGCCATTTCTTTTAATTCTAGCAGTTTCTGTTGATGTAGTGTTTTCTTCTTGTTTTTTAATGTTATTATAATTTTATACGAAATTACACATTTTAACCATGTACTTTGGGAGAATCTATTTAATGGAAGGGTTTAGGGTAAATTATAAACTTATATAAATTACAAAACAAATATTTAGCACATCCAATATATTTCAAAAACTGTCAACTATGATTATCTACAAATTATAGGCTTACCTTTGAAATATATCCAATTGATTTATAATCGTACATGCGTCACGGTGGCTTAGTGACAGAGCGCTTGCCTCTGGTGTGTGGGGTCCTTAGTTCGATCCCCGGCCAAGTAAGTTTGTGGTGGAGAACATCGTGTTCATGGGTTTTCTCGGGATATTCACGTTTCCTCCCACTTTAACATTCCACCAATTCTTCCATCGTCAGAGCTAAGTGGTTAGAGTACACGCTTTTGGTGTGGAAGACCCGGGTTCTATTCCCCTCGGGATTTCATGTGGTTCGGATTCTACGTTAATCAGTAGGTCCCGTCTCATATAGCCTCGCTGCTAAAAGGGACGTTAAACTCAAAATCAACTCAACTCAACTCTTCCCTCATCATTCACTTGCTTTAATCATCGTCTCCCTTAGCCTTAAAGGGCATAATCATGGTACTTTGAACAGAAAGATTTCATTTCATTTATAATCGTAAATGTGTAACTCATTATCCCTGGTAAAAGTATAATATCATTTAGAATTAATACAAATACAATGAATAAAAATATTTGTATAGTTCTTTTTTCTTTTTTGAAACAGATTAACACCTCAGTTGAGATTTCCCTCGCACTTGCCTGATTTTCCTATCCATATAGAAGAAGGTAATCTTTCTAGTATACAATCCTAAAAGTAAGTCTTCGATTCAAGGTAAGTGAAACAGAATTATTTTAAGTCATTAAGCTGAAAATACAATATTGTCAATTGTGTGTCTTAACTGAACAAGTAATACGAATATTGTCATGAGTTCCTGGAGCATATATACAGTATGTATGTAACTTTAACACAAGTCAGCAGAAAGGTCATGTAGCAAATTCTTGTGAAATGATTTATGATTTCATATCTTCAAGAGGTGTCCAAATTTAGTTTGTTTAATTGTCTAATAATTGAAAAGCTTGTTTACCAATTATGTTGTATTTACAATATTAAACCTTTTCGCAAATTACAATTCTGAAACTTGTTATATGAAAATGAAATGAAATCTTTGAGTTTTACGTCCCACGGTTATGCCGGTTAGGCTAAAGGAGACGGTGATGATGAGTAATGAATGAAATGGTGGAATGAAGAAAGTGGGAGGAAACGGGAGAACCCCGAGAAAACCCACGCACACGGTGTTTGTCCACCACAAAGTTCACTTGGCGGAGGCTGGGATCGAACCCGAGACCCCTAGCACCAGAGGTGAACGCTCTACCACGGAGCCACCGCGGCCCTCACTTGTTATATGGTATTGCTTACTTGAAACATGAAAACCATTTTCAAAATATACCAGGGCTGTTCACCTAGTTCCCGGACTGATGCTGTAAAATCATAGGGGTAGAATTACCTCCTATTCATACTTGTTTCCTTCAAAATACTTTCTTGCCGCATCTTTATATCAATTTCAAAGTTGTCGCGATCGCTGGAAGTAGTCTTTAAACGTTTGTTGTGGACTGTCGACTGCGGACTGCGTACAGTTTTTCTTATATTGTGTACTGGATGGAATCAAACCATTTCCTATTTCAGAATTTCAGTATAGAAAACAGGAAAAACTTACACAGTACTAGATTAGGCGACTAGAGAGTGTTGAATGACGTGAATGTTGTTTGTGGCCAAGAAGTCAAACCCGTCCCTAAAGTAAGTGTGACACGAAATATTGTCATGGTGTAAATGCCACTCTCTAGATGCCCACTTTCTGAACTTATACAACGAACGGAATCGCGTAAACGTTGTAACAGATGTGTAGACCTTCTTATTGACTGTTCGGCCACGTGGAACAAATTTGTGATCCACAATCTCAAACACGCAATCAGTAACACTTTAACCCGAGATCGGATTTGTCTGGCCTTTTTAAGTCTCTGTGACTTCTATTAGAGCAGTATTATCTTGGTTTCGGGATCTCGTTAATAAATTTTCCGTTTTTCGGAAGTTTGTAGTGGATTCAATTCACGGAAGGGCGAGGAACTTTTAGTATTAATCTAGCATCACGAGGCAATAGGAAACTACTTGAGTTTTCAAGAACAGAAATAATTGAGTTAGGAGCTGACGACTTGATGACGAAAATCAATCAGTTGAACATGCGTCGTTCGATCGACCATGCACATTCATCGACTATAATGCCAGATGTTCCATAAAATTTAGCAATGAAAAGTAACACAATTGTTAATTTAATTTAGAGACATTTTGTCTAAAAATGTTTATTATAGCTCGGAATTCTCATCGCATATAACATCTTATAATTACGTTACCTGAGACCAAGCAGTCTTCAGGGAATCGTGATTGCATGGAGTGTGTTATGTTATTCGTGGGATATCGTGAAATGTTATTCGTGGGATATCGTGAAATTGGTGATCAAAGAAAACAGCAAATCTGTATTAAATTTCGTGTTAAACTTTATGAAACGGCTAGACAACTACAAAATATTGCAAGCTAGCATTCGGTGAATCACCAGTGGTTTCCACGTTTCCAAACTGAAAGAATATTCGGGGAAGATTATTCCTGTCCTAGTGGCCCGTTTGTGAGTCGGAAAGAGGAGAAAATTGACACGGTTGCTGCATCCGTGAGATCTGATCGTCGATTGAACATTTTCATCTGTTCATGTGACCAAATCTTACACGAAATTCATGCCGAAGATTATTACATTCAGTGGCGGATCCAGGGGGGCGATCGACCCGATCGCCCTTCCCCCAGAAGAGGAAACTTTCTTATTTTATATACATAAATAAAACCCATCCCAGAGTTTGGAGCTCTTAAAAGTAGCTCTAAGTAGCAATATTATAACCCAACCCTCCCCCCCCCCCCCAGAAGTCCGTCCTGGATCCACCCCTGATTACATTGGACTAGAAGAACACTTGTATCACCGTCAGTAGAGAACTGGAGGAATCAGCTGTCAATGAACCGACATTCCTGGCCAGTGTCACCATACAGGATGAATCATAGGTTCACGGGTTCAATGAGCGAATTGCAGCTTTAGGAAGATGGAAAGAATACGTTGAGAAGCTGTATGCTGGCAAAAATGAACTGTATATTTTAGGCATTGCAAGGAAAACAAAGTAAACAAGAATGGCGAAGGAATTTCGATAAAGACAAGTTAAAAAAATATAGCGAAATGAAGAACGAAAAGACAAACAATATATCACGTATTAAGTTCACGAACAATACAGGAGAAAGAGAAAAAATGAATACCGTAAGACAGGGTTACTTTGCACATCAGGGGTTACTTTGCACAAACTATGAAACGACTCACAGTCCTCTGTCGGCAAAACTTGGACTGTAAATAGGAAGTTTCAACTGCCACCGTAAGATAGAACATCTAACTGTATTTTGGTTATAACGTTGGGAGTTAACATCAGTTCTAATTACCCGGAGGGTTTGTTGTTGTAGAGGTATGAAATGCAGTCATTGTAAAGGCCGACAAAATTTAAAAGATATCACGTACAAGAATTTCCGTCGAAGTTAAGTCAGTTTCCTAGAATACTACTGTGTATACTGGGACTTTGATGCAATAGTTGAAATTAAAATGTGAAACGTTTTTAAGTCATTAAAAAAGCAAAACTGAGAAAAAGTGGTTTTAGCCTCTACTCGGGGTTACTTTGCACCGGTCCAAAATACCGCTTAGATAGGAAATTATTACTCTGGAACCTCCTGTATTCTAAATTTAGGTAAATTTCCTATTTAGGTAGAATCCGGAATAAATTTCTTGTTGGAAAATAAATTACGAACAGTGACGGGTCCAGAAAAATAGTTTGAGAGTGTTTCACTCACAAAGGCTTCGGTTTTTTTTTTTTTTTTTTTCATCATTAGACTTTTGGAGCAGGGAGGCTTTAAGCTTATACGCATCGCAATGACTAACATTAGATTAAAAAAAAAAATCATGTAATTTGGGTGGGCTTCAGCCTGAAAGTCCCAAACCCCGTAAATCTTCCACTGATTATGGTTGGGGGGTGGGGGTTGATATTAATGGACATAACGAATAACCAAGGCAAATCAGTTCACGTGATTTTTTTTCTGTTCCTGAGTTAGCATTTTTGTGGGACATATGCTAAATTATTAGAATGTGGTTCCTGTGCCGGTATCAGAAAATACATAATTTTAATTACAAATATTGGTAATTCATACTAAGTATCGATACAGGTACCCTCATTCTAATATCAATATTTGTAGACTGCATGTAGTTTTGTGTAGAAAGTAAAATGTATAAATACTTAAGGGAAAACATTGCACAGAAACGTTATGTTCGTATGTTGAACTACTTTTTTGTATGTTGTGCAAAGTAACCCCACCCATGGGGTTACTTTGCACCAAAGTTTATATTTCAATAGCTATCGTCATACAGAATGTTTAGTAATGAACTTACACTAATATTTTCCTTATATATCTAACTATTATATGTTTAAAATACAGTTTTCTAAATCATTACGTTTATAAGTTACATGCTATTTTCTTTAAAATTCCTTAAATCTTGTGCAAAGTAACTGTCTTACGGTTACGTCGTCAGTAACCTCACCTCAGTAACGTGAAATCAAATGAAGTGGGTCGTCATTATAAGACTTCACACAGAGAGTTAAGATTTTATTGAGTAGAAAATCAAAATACATGAGGACTATAGACTACATTGGTGGAAATGAGTTTAAGAACACCGAGTAGGAATTTACAGGCTTAGCTCAAAGTTGTACATAAGAACGACCGTATTGTTCACAGTATGGTACTCATGAAATATCCTGAACATGTTATACAGAGAGTCCAAAAACACATAATCCTCGACATATTATATAGAGTGTTCAAAAACACACAGTACTCCACATGTTATATAGAGTGTTCAAAAACACACAGTACTCCACATGTTATATAAAGTGTTCAAAAATACACAGTACTTACCTTAATAGCATAGGTAACTATTCTGAGGAGCCACGCAAGAAACTACAGACATATAAGGTGTGTCTGTCTGAACGATGGTCGTTGCCGAATCCAGCTGGTAGTCTGATCAGTAGGCTCGAAGATCTAATAGACTAGGATAGAAGGCGTGTTTCAGGTAGAGGATAAAGAGTTCAACTGGCGATATAGGAACGCGTGTTGTACTGTTGACGATAAGACTCTACCTAAGCTCAGAAGATAGAATTGACAATATCACGAAGGTACGACGTGTTCAAAAACTATTCCCCTGAATGAAGGCTAATATGTAGCATATTTTAACGCTCATTCTCTTACTAAATACCAGAAAGTCAAGTGTGGTTCTATATTACAAATGCGAACACTCTGTATTTTCCCGCTCACCTGTAAGTTTACATACGAGCACAGGGACATCACTGTGTACAAGATAGAAATTACTCTCTTCCCTGAATACCACCACCCTTCACTCTCCTTGTCATTGTACAGTCTCTACCCATACTGCTGAAAACGTTCTTAGTGATAAGCAGACTCAAGAATAATCATGAAGAAAGAACTCGGGAAGGTCCATCAATCTTCAACAATTGATTGTTTAGTGTTATGTGCTTACAAGAGAAACCATAGTAGCTATGATTGCACTGGCGGTCACTATCCTGTCGATTAGGACGGCCTGAATGATTTCTCTTTCAAGGAGTTTCTCAGTACGTCCTCGGAGCGCATCGGCTGTGAGAACCCTCCGTCTACCATCGTGTATAACACCGATGGATCACTGAGACGTCATTATCCACGTTAGCAGCAGTTCAATGGAACCGGTCCTCTCACAGTGTCAGTATACGGCTACGGCTACGCTCTATCTTGCTCTACAATAGGCTTCTCTAGTGTCCACCTGGAATTGCAGACATACAAGTGATTACATTTAATTACAATCGTCCCGTTTTCCGAGTACTGCTAGCACATGTGCTCTACAGATACTACCACCAGCCTGACATTTACGGTCTCCAGTGTGAATTTGCTCGAATCGAGCGATGTGTAAGGAGTGAACTAAAATGCGTTTCCATTAGTATCTTAGTTTCCTTCGCACGCAGCAAAAATTTAGATTCGAATATGAAAGAGTTTCTATGAACGAAGAACAATGAAGCTAAACAGTTTTGAATTCGGAGAAGACATAGCACAAACTCGCAGTTAGCTTCCATCGAAAGCAATAGGTGAAATCTTTTTAGACAAAGGTAGCGTATGAACTGTTTGTTTATAATGAAGGAATTTTTTTAACCACTTTACCTCGATAATTTAGATGGCAACACGAAAGAAGTTTGAGGTAAAAGATCAAAGATGCGGAAGAAAATTATATATGAACCAAGCATTAAAAGTTGGAATATAAGAAATAACATGGGATGGTGAAACTGGATAAAGTTGTCAACAGAAGTTTTTCCTCCTAATAACTTTATTTACTATCGGGGAGAGTTTGATTAATGAAACATGTTGATTATAGGAGGTAGAAGGACAAATATATTTACTCTCAGATAACTGCGGTTATTACAACAGAATCTAAATCTAAAATTATCATGATACCAGAAAACATAAGGAAAGATTCTAAAATATAATATGAGATGAAAATATGAATAAGATTAAAAGAACGGTGGTGGGAAGACTGAAACTATAACAATTACAGACATCTGAGAAAAAAAAAGTAGAATAAGTGCCTATTTTTTTAAAATTACATAGATAACAATATTAACGAAGATGCGAAATTTTAATATTAAATAGAAAGCAATGGTATAAAAAGTAAAAATTCTTTAAGATGATCATCATGATGATAATGATGAGGACCACGCCATATTACCTAGTGAATATAGAGTTACAACAGGGGTTCGGATGGAAAGTATTGCATCGTACGAAGTAGACAGGTGGACGTTACGAAATAGCCAAAGAAACAACAAAAAAAAGTTGAGATCTCGAAATTTGTATTTGGGATGAACGGATATCTTCGAGCAATAAACGAATAAGGGACATTGGGAATGATGGGATAAACGAGTATAATTGGAAATAATTGAAAAAATATTAAGACATTGTTGGAAGAGAAAATTTTACTCCGAATGACGTGGTAGAAGATATAGTGGGAAGAAAATGAACGTAGAAAAAGACTAAATTAATGAATATTATTAGAGGTACAATTTATACGTCGAGGCGAAGAAGTTACTCGTATTGAATGAAGATTCTTAAATTTGTAGCAAGTAGCCTGCCAATAATGAAAAAAAGTTATGATGATTGTGCTAGTAGAGGTAGGAGTATAATTCCACTAGCTCTTAAATCAGAGAGATTTCTGTTTATTCAGAATGTTGATATAAATTTAGCATTCTAATCGTCCTCTCTATGTTAACATGCCAAAGATGCTTGTGCTCCAGATTCAGCCAACTAGCCTCGACGGAGCTAATTGAATTGTGATTATATAGCATTCTTGTGCAGGATATATCCTTCAGCAGTCCAATACAGCTAGTTTGTACTAACAATATATTTACAGCAGATGATTGATTTCATTTTTTAAAGAAAGAAATATTTTTGTCGTCTCGTCTCGTTGAAACAATACAAAAAGAAGTATAATTTCCCTTCAGGAGGGGCGCGTGTCCCTCATATTCCCTTCTGGATCCGCCATGGTTACACTACAGAATGTGTCTGTAGAGGGCATACTGATTTTAGTCCCAACTCAGCCGGTACTATATAGGAAGAGGCTGATCTTCGTGAAGCAGTTTTAAAGTCATCGGACAACATGAGTGTAGTTGTGTTTGTGAATCATTCGTGTAGATAGCAGTCAGAATTGAAAATTACTTTTCTTTAGAATTTTCTTTTTTACACGTTATTATGAAGGTTTCTAGTGGTTCATTTGTCTAGCAGAAAAGTAGTATTAAACACTAAAATTTTACAAATATAGTCAAAAACATTGTAATTTATTTGAACTCAGTTTAGAATTGGTATTTGGCTTTGATATTTAGTATTTAACTTTGTAGCTGTAAATGAATATACAACTGAATAGATATTATTACACATTATTTAATTTAGTTATTCCTTAATGAATTAAGCCTTGATATGGTGTACTGATTTGCGTTTAAATTTTTAAATTTGGCGAAAATTAAAGAAGGCCAAATTCATTGCTTAATTCTAATAGTTCAATAGTCAGCTAAGACGAACTGATTTGAGAAATAAAATGATTTCTCAGATTAAAGATAGTCGAGGCTGGACAACAAACTAAATATAGGAAAATTTTCATAAATATTACTTGCTTTTGGACCGAGTGATCTCAGTAATTAATTTATTTAGAAAGATCATTAGCGGGGATTAGGTGTGGAATAATTATTTCAGTCGATATTTGTATTTGGTTTATTTCCTAATCTCAGTTATAATTACGAAGATGGGCTTAAAGGTGTGATTGGTATGCATAAAACAGCTGAGTCACAAAATTTGTTATTGAAAAATGAACCGGTACATTCATTAAATTTTGTATTGTTAAGTTCTGAGAGTCTGAGCTTAACTCCGGTAACAAATTAAAGTATCGAGTCAATAAATCCTGTAAATCATTTTCAAATATTTAATAATTCAGTAAGAGAGTGCTTCCGTTAGCCAAGCAGATAAATAACTAAAGAAATAGGCAATGCGTTTTGGACAATTCAACGATACTTGTAAAAATGAGAGATCAGGAATTAATCATGAGAAAGAGGAAAATGTTCATCATTTAAATCAAAATTCAGAGAAATTTCCTAATATTAAGGTGAACGCTTTAAATCAATTTAGAATAAATAGAAGATCATTCAATCCTCAAAAATAAAACAAAGTTTTGGGTCAAATCTTTAGATACAGAACTTGGAAGAAATATGTATTCTAATTTTGTCTGTAACTGTTTAAATTTAGGATTAAAGAGAAAAGAATGGAACTCAACCCTATTTTGTTAGTCTAGGATTATATTTAGGAAGCTCAGTACCTATTTATGAAATTTATATCGAAAATAAACTTAGGTAAGGATATGGGAATTACATTTTGAACTTGTCCAAATATATTTAGGAAGTTAGAAAAAGAACAAATAGAAAAAAATTATTGTTCACATTAAGCTTCTGAAAATTATCTTTCTGGTATTGTGGGTTCGAGTCAATTTGAGTTTAATAACAGATCAAAATAATTTAAAAACAATTTTTGGTAATTATTTGCGTTCATTGTATCATAAAAGTAATGTCGTTAAAGTTTACTTTGAAAGAAATAAATCAGGGTGATTCAGAAATAAATTGATGAACTAAAGGCCAGTAAACAAAAATTACATTTTTAATATGCTATATAGGTGTGGTTTTTAATATATATATATATATATATATATATATATATATATATATATATATATATATATATATATATATATATATATATATATATATATATATATATATATATTGTTCAAGAACTGATTGAAAATTCATATTATACAGGGTGTATCAAAAAAATTCATCCACTTTGGCAAGTCTGTATTTCTGAAACTAATAAACACACACAAATAGTTTTTATTTTGCATGACAGTGAAACTCAAAAAGTTTTTATTGCACCTGTTCACAGGTGTTCAATGTGCCCCCCGTGAGATGCACGGCACATGTCCATGCGGTATTCAAATTCGTCCCAAACTGCAGCTAGCATGTCTTCAGTTACAGCTTCCACAGCTGCCGTTATGCGATGTCGCAGTTCATTCAATGTGCTTGGTAACGGAGGCACATAAACGGAGTCTTTTATAAACCCCCACAAGAAATAATCACATACAGTAAGGTCAGGTGACCTTGGAGGCCAGTATTGTAACGCTGCATCATTTGGTCCAGTGCGACCGATCCATCGTTGTGGAATCGTTCGATTTATTTATTTATTTATTTAACAATCACCAGATACAGCTCAGAGGCCATTTTACACTGGATATCCAACAACAACAATAACAATGGAAAGGATTTGGGAAGGTATCGGCCAGGGCCTGTTTAGTAGGTACCATCCCGGCATTTGCCTGGTAGGACTGAGGGAAACCCTGGAAAACTTCAGTCAGGATGGTCGGCAGCGGGACTCGAACCCACGACCTCCCGAATGCAAAGCCAACGCCCAGCACTTGAGCTACTTCGCTCGGTAAAAATCCCGGCACTTTCCCATGCCAGTGTGGCTGTGCCCCATCCTGTTGGTAGATGAAATCATTCGAATCAGTCTCCAACTGTGGGAAAAGATAGTACTCACGCATATCAAGGTAGGTTATCCCCGTCACAGTGTTCTCGGCAAAGAAAAATGGACCGTACACCTTTTTTCGGGAAACTGCACAAAACACATTAACTTTTGGCGAGTCCCTCTCATGTTGTACAACTTCATGTGGGTGCTCCGTTCCCCATATTCGCACATTATGGCGGTTCACGTTTCCATTCAAATGGCATGTTGCCTCGTCACTAAACACTAAGCGTTGAACAAAACTGTCATCCTCTGCGATCTTGTCAAGAATGAAATTACGAAACTCCATACGTCGTTCTTTGTCACCTTCACAAAGAGCTTGCAGTAGCTGAATTCTGCATGGTTTCATGTGTAAACGACGACGCAACACACACCAGACGGACATCGAGGGCATGTTGAGCTGTCGAGCTACACGACGAACGGATTTCTGCGGACTGCGTGTTAAATATTGACGGACGCGCTCCACGTCCGCGTCGGGCACTCGAGGACGTCCCGGTGATTTTCTCTTACACAAACAACCTGTTGTTCGGAATTGTTCATACCGTCGTCTAATGCTCAGTGCAGTAGAAGGATCCACACCATACTTAGTACGAAAGTCACGCTGAACAGTTATCATTGACTTGCACTCCGCAAAACGTAGAACACAAAACGCTTTCTGTTGTCCAGATGCCATTTTAACCAGAACCGTCGTGGGCGTTCACTCGCACACTGCTGCTACCTAGCGGAAACCATGTACAACAAGAGATGTTCCTCTTTCCAATATTACGTTGTTCACTCACATCTCTGAAAAGACAGAATAGATATTATTGTTTAAAACCGGATGATTCTTTTTGATACACGCTGTACTTTGAGTGTCGACTTAATAGATGTTATGTCCAAATGTGATGGATGATTTTTTTTTAGAAAATACCATCTGGAATAAATCAATTTAGAAATTGTAAAATCAATTTATATACTTTACTCAAAGGTAATATGTACTTAATGGTACTTTTTTCGGAAACAAGATACAATGAATCCTTTTGATATTTCCTTTAAATCTATTATAATTTCACCTAAAATTTTGGAGTTTTGTATATCCGAATTAGAAATTGTTCCCATAACTTTGAGTGGAATGAATCTTGTATTTTTTTAAATCTTTTCACAAACATTAGTCAAAAAGAATTTACAGGAAATAATGTATAGATTAAGAAATATCAAAGTATATATAGGAGAGAAACTTATTACAAAAAGAAAGCCCCATATAAGAAACGAAATGGTCTTAATGTTTGTAAAAATAGTGAAAATTATTTTGAATTCAGGAATTCAGGTTTTAGAAATGAAACTAGAAATATTAAAAAGTCCTTTATTTATAGTTCAAATACTTCACAGAGAACTAAGTAGAATTCACCTACTAAAGTTTCTGGTTGTTTAAATGAGAATATAAATCAGAAATTAAAACTAATCAAATGGTTTTTAATGAAATAAGTCTTTGGAAAAAAGGAAATAAAGAATAAACGTGCTATTTTTTGGGAAATAAACATTGTAAAAAGACTAACTTAAATTAGAAACGGAACAACATCAGATAAAAATTTGAGAAAACCAGTTCTGCTTCAGAATCTTTTATTGAAGACATGAGTATGATTAATAGAACAAGACTCTTAATTTGTGTTCCTACTAGTTTCTTATTTTATTTTTACATTAGATTTGATAATCGGTTTGAAAGCTAGTAAGTATATTTCTAAAAAAAGTTATTTAAGAAACTGTTTTCGGTGATTTAATGAAAACGGATAATGAAATAATGTTGTTTGTTAATATATATGACATGTCTGAAAAATAGTTTCAGTAGTTCTGAAACTTTTGTGCAAATATCTTTTAGGTGTCTCATTTCTTGGATTCAAAATTCAACTTCAGATTTTGCAAATAATGAGCTTAGAAAGTACGACAATAAAATGACAACGCAACTAAATAGAGACAATTTTAACAGTTATAAATCTGAAATGGGCTAGAAATGAACATTTAGAATCATTTTTATTTATTTTCAAATGTTTTAGATAATTAACCAAAATATGAGAAAAGTGACTTTTTGGTTCAGTGTGATTTACTTTTGGAAAATCGGAAACTTAACTTATTTGAAATTAACCACCCTCCTGGTGAAACTTTATTAAGTTCTTTTTGAAAGTGAGGAACAAAAATAAAAGACAGACGTTTTCAAATGAAGATATATATATATATATATATATATATATATATATATATATATATATATATATATATATATATATATATATATATATATATATATATATATATATATAGAGTGTTGATTGATTCGTGTGTCAATTTCATTTGTTCACTGTGCAAACGTGGTATGAGGTAAAGCCGTGGAATTTGATGTAACTTTAGACGAAGGACATAAGTTTTGTTTCGCCATAGAAGCATGTCACTTGTATTGAAGATTGAAGAGATATAGAGTCAAAGATCAAATTTCGATTTTTTCCTTATGGGATTCCAATGTTAAATTCTGAAAGAGCCTGAAAAAACGTAAATCGATGTGATAACAAAGAAAAAGCTGTATGGTATGATTCTATGTCGCAAGCCAACTAAATATGCGTCAATCAAGTGTCATGGTCAGAGGTATCTGTCAGATCAAGGTCATAGGTCACCTTGAGAACCCATTTGACATGATGAGGTACGGACATTGCGTTGTTTTCAGAGTATTCAAATGGGTTCTCAAGATGACCTGTGACCTTGATCTGACAGTGACCTCTGACCTTGACACTTGATTGACGCATATTGGGTCGGCCTGCGACATAGAATCATACCATACAGCTTTTTCTTTGTTATCACTTCGATTTACGTTTTTTCAGGCTCTTTCAGAATTTAACATCGAAATCCCATAAGGAAAAAATCGAAATTTGATCTTTCACCCTATATCTCTTCAATCTTCAGTACAAGTGACATGCTTCTATGGCGAAACAAAACTTATGTCCTTCGTCTAAAGTTACACCAAATTCCACGGCTTTACCTCATACCACTTTTGCACAGTGAACAAATGAAATTGACACACGAATTAATCAACACTCTGTATATATATATATAGTACATAATTTATGTATGAGAACCATGCCAGTTATTGTGATAAAACTGGCACTGAAATATATTCTCATTAAGTTCTTCATTATACACTAACAAGACGACAGTATTTAGTAGAGTTAATAACATGTAGCCTAAAATTGTAATTCACTTTTAAATTTTAATTTCTGATTAACTAACATATTATCCAAAGGAAAAATCAGTCGATAGATGGCATCAAGCTGGACAAAAGGAGATGCTTGTGGGTGAATTCTCATGCATAGATTTTGAGAATATCGAAAAACAAGCTATTATGGCGCTTATAAAGTATATTGTTCGTCGCCAATATTTTTTATTTTGCTATAAGAAATTGTTATTTATTACTGTACTGTACGATTAACAATATACCTTGTTAGTTGTACATTCTGTATAATATTGTTTGTTTTCTTAACGGTAACACACACATGCTCCGTCACGCACATACTACCTGTAGCAGGCCCAGACTGGCCAGGCTGGCTACCTGGCAATCGCCAGGGGCCCCGAGCCTGGGGGGCCCAGTTCTGAAAAGTGGGTAAAAAACGAATAACTCCGAATGCTGAATGTAGAAATAAGGTAGTATTTATAAAAAACAACAATTGTAAGTTCTTGAAACCATTTGCTTGATTTTAGATACTTAAAATTTTTAGAATTACATTGTGTGAGATAGAACTGAAATTGAAGTTATTAATATAAGTACTGTTAACGTGAAAACTATTAATATTCTAATATTGTATTGATTCTTGATTAGTTTTGTGTTTCTAGAAAGTGTGCATCTTACCTTTTTGAAACTTGCAGTTATGGAAATATAGCCTGTGCTACGTAACTATAATCCATTAATAGGCTGAATAGAATAATATCACATTTACATTTTACGTATGTATGATTTCTCTGGTGTGTAGAAAAATATATTTTAAATATATCATTTTATACTTTGGTTGTGAGTCTGGTATTAGTAATAATACGGAAACGGATCATTACAGAAAGTTACTAGCTCATTTACATTTTCCTAACAGTAATTTACAACTTAAATGGGTAAAATGACGTTACAAACACTTTGGAGGGAAAGCAGCTATCAGCGCCAGGGGCCCTCGACGTAGCGAGTCCGGGCCTGACTTGTAGTAATATTTATACCCAAACGAACTCATCTTTCTTCATTTATCTTTAACCGTTTTCATTCTATGGGCACTGGACGTTTCATCTGATACAGGTATTCTGTCTTTGGTCATTTTGGAAACGGTGACCGATATAAACAATCTTTTGCAACAGCGCTCTTTAGTTTTTAGAGATCTATCGAACGAGGTCTCACTCGCACTATGTTTCCATTTAAAGTTTTCAAGTTGGGCCCTGAGCCCCCATGAAGGACGTTTCTCGAAGGCACCACGACAACACTATTCGATGTGCCCCATGGCATTTCCTATTTGACTTTTTGTTCGGTTCACCGTTTTCGAGACATTTCCGTGGAAAGATTTTAAGGACCATTCTGTATATATTGTCGTGTAGTTACGTAGCACAGGATATATGAAGATCGTTCAAATCAATCAAGAACTTCTTTAAAAAAAAAAAAATCAAGAAGTGATATTGCATTTATTTTCCCACAAAACTTCCTTTTACAGTGATACATTTACCTTCGCATTTAGCACAAACGCATGAAAGGCTTTGACATACAAAGATTTGTCAAGTACATCAGAGACATTCTAGAATAACCTGCTTCATTTCCTCACTGAAGAAATGTTGACCTCCGAGGATTTTTTTAGGAGTCCAAACGTGTAAATCATTAGTGCTAAGCTCAAACTATATGGAGAACGTGATAATAATCCTGATTTTTTTTTTCTGTAACAACTCTTCTGTGCTAGCCAAACGCGAAAAATTGTTTTAGGACCCAGAGTGGATTCAATTTTCGGAACAGCAAATGGTCAAGAGTTATTATGTTTGCTGTTCCTAACAAAAGATTACACACCTTTGCAATTATGACAGGTTATTCGACGATGGTCAATGATAAACTGTTCAACGTTCTGAATATTTTCAAGAATAACCGCTGAAGGCTGGGATCCACCATTACCAGGATCGTCAATGACAGTATGGGACAAAATACGCTGTTAACTATCGAACACATACTAGTTGTAGAACTTCTTGTTATAACATGCACATAAAAGAGAAATATAAAAACGTACCATGTAATGGGTATCCGATTTTTTTATATTGATGTAAATATTCTGGGATAGAGACAGTTCAACCTAATGCAGATTTACCATGTAAACAGGGTTTAAAGTAAATTGCTAGTAATTTTACACACGTTTTTCTTTTCTTTTTCATTTTTTGTCTTTTTTTTAAGTAAAAAGGTATTAGGGTGCCAAAATGGCTTATCGCCCTCTTTCCCTCTCGCCTCTCATATTGGAAGCCTATAATGTCATCTCATCCAGTACGATTTTATGAATATTTTACAGCGTACTCTGCAAAATTTTCCCATCCTTTGTATTTATTGAGTATTCTATACAAAGGCTCGAGAGGACGTAGATGACGTAGTGAAAAGCCTTAAAAATAGATTTTAGACGTCTTCAGGTATTTCATTGAAAAATTACACTGAAGTCTTTTATGACTAGATATATAGGAATATTTGGTGTGGTTTCCTAAATTGAAGTTTGTAATGAATACAAATAATGACTATAAAATTATTACTATTACATAGTAGAAACATTTAAAATGTTTTAATGTGTATTATGCTTAATTACTTTCAAAAACGTTTCTTTCTAAGGAAGAAAGACGTTCTGTGTTTAGGAACTTTATCTTTAAAGAATAAACGTCAGATAAACATAAGTAATCGTATTGAAATATCTTGCATAACTCATTTTTGAAAAAAAAAGTACTGCTTTTACTCTAATGCAGCTTTCATTGTCACACATATTCACGAATTGGCAACGCGTTTGCTAATTCCATTTTTTTTAATAGTCAAATAAGAAGAGTAAATATCATACATGCATGAATAAATGGAAATCCTTTACAGTATTGGCCTCTAATGTGATCATATTAACTGCAATTGAGAACCTGAACTGAGGAGCATCCCAAGTACATTTTATCCGTATTTTTAGTTTGTTTATTCGTCAGTACCTATGTTCCAAGGGCTACTGACTTCCATAATATTACAGCCTAAGTTCAACTCAAAATCTTGTTTTTAATACAAAATATTTTCAGCTGAATAGAATAATTTCAGGATTTACTGGGAGAAAGGAGCTCTCCGATATAACTAAACTTTCAAGTTTTTAATTAGTATATTAAGATAACTAATTATTTCACTTTGAACACGTAACGGTACTTAGCAACATAAAAATTATTTCAAATTGAGGATCTGAATACATCAACACGAAATATGTATATAGGGTGTATCAAAAAGATTCATCCACTTTGGCAAGTCTGTATTTCTGAAACTAATAAACATATACAAATAGTTTTTGTTTTGCATGACAGTGAAACTCAAAAAGTTTTTATTGCACCTATTCATAGGTGTTCAATGTGCCCCCCGTGAGATGCACGGCATATGTCAATGCGGTATTCAAATTCGACCCAAACTGCAGCTAGCATGTCTTCAGTTACAGCTTCCACAGCTGCTGTTATGCGATGTCGCAGTTCATTCAATGTGCTTGGTAACGGAGGCACATAAACGGAGTCTTTTATAAACCCCCACAGGAAATAATCACATAGAGTAAGGTCAGGTGACCTTGGAGGCCAGTAATGTAACGCTGCATCATTTGGTCCAATGCGACCGATCCATCGTTGTGGAATCGTTCGATTTAAAAATCCCCGCACTTTCCCATGCCAGTGTGGCGGTGCCCAATCCTGTTGGTAGATGAAATCATTCGAATCAGTCTCCAACTATGGGAAAAGATAGTACTCAAGCATATCAAGGTAAGTTATCCCCGTCACAGTGTTCTCGGCAAAGAAAAATGGACCGTACACCTTTTTTCGGGAAACTGCACAAAGCACATTAACTTTTGGCGAGTCCCTCTCATGTTGTACAACTTCATGTGGGTGTTCCGTTCCCCATATTCGCACATTATGGCGGTTCACATTTCCATTCAAATGGCATGTTGCCTCGTCACTAAACACTAAGCGTTGAACAAAAGTGTCGTCCTCTGCAATCTTGCCAAGAATGAAATTACAAAACTCCATACGTCGTTCTTTGTCACCTTCACAAAGAGCTAGCAGTAGCTGAATTCTGTATGGTTTCATGTGTAAACGACGACGCAACACACGCCAGACGGACATCGAGGGCATGTTGAGTTGTCGAGCTACACGACGAACGGATCTCTGCGGACTGCGTGTAAAATATTGACGGACGCGCTCTACGTCTGCGTCGGGCACTCGAGGACGTCCCGGTGATTTTCTCTTACACAAACAAACTATTGTTGCGGAATTGTTCATGCCATCATCTAATGCTCTGTGCAGTAGGAGGATCCACACCATACTTAGTACGAAAGTCACGCTGAACAGTTATCATTGACTTGCACTCCGCAAAACGTAGTGCACAAAACGCTTTCTGTTGGCCAGATGCCATTTTAACCAGAACCGTAGTGGGCGTTCACTCAAGCACACTGCTGCTATCTAACGGAAACCATGTACAACTAGAGATGTTCCTCTTTCCAACAGTACGTTGTTCACTCACATCTCTGAAAAGACAGAATAGACATTATTGTTTAAAATCGGATGATTCTTTTTGATACACGCTGTGTATATACAGATGGTGATCAGAAAAATGGAAACACCTGAACGAAATTGCAACTTACCTGATTAATATGGTGTCGGGCCACCTTTCGCCTTCAGAACAGCCCTGATGCGACGTGGGATGGAGGCATAGAGGTCGTGAATGGTAGCAAGTGGAATTTTACACCATTCCTCGTGCAGGGCATCGGCCAGTTCTGTGAGAGAGGATAGAGGTGGAAATCGTCACCGGAGTCATGTTTCCAAGACGGACCACAGATGTTCAATTATGTTGAGATCTGGGGATTTGGCGGGCCAGGGGAGGTGTTGAACTTCATCCCGATGTTCCTCAAACCACGCTGCAACAACGCCAGCTGTGTGAGTGGGTGCATTATCATCCTGGAAGATGGCGTCATTGTCCGGGAACAATATCCGGACCATAGGATGCAAGTGGTCTCCTAAAATTGCGACATAATCGTTGGCAGTGATTCGTCCGCTAAGTGTGACCACAGGACCCAATGGAAACCATGATATGGCGGCCCACAGCATCACCGAGCCGCCGCCATGTTTCACAGTTGGGCGGAGACACTGCTGATCATAAGCTTCTTTGGGCGTTCTCCACACATAAACACGGCCCGTGGTTGGGAATAGGGTGAAGGATGACTCATCCGACCATATCACACGTTTCCAATCCTCAGCGGTCCAAGTTGCATGGTCGCGGCACCATTTGCGGCGTGCGAACGCGTTATGGTCCCTGATGAGCGGTTTGGCCCGTGCAACACGACCCCGTAAGTTCACGTCATGTAATTCGCGGCGGACTGTGATTGTCGAAACAGGGTGGGGGAGGTGCTGATTGAGTTCCTCCGTCACTTGCTCCGCAGTGGCACGACGGTTCTGCGTGACAATGCGCTTTAATACTCGGCGTGACCTGTCACTCATGATTTTCTTCCGCCCACTGTTCCGCTTCCCCGATGTGGTTTTCCCGTGTGTTGTGTAGGCTGTCATCACCTTCGACACTGTCCCACGCGACACACCTAACACAGTAGCCACTGCCGTCACACTCACTCCACATAACCGGGCACCAACAATTCGCCCTCTTTGAAAATCTGAGAGGTCTCCCATTTTACACTATCTCCGTCTGCTGCAGCCACTGGACACTGCTGTTCCACTGCGCCTGACGTAGTATGGAGACCGACCTAACACACCACCACCAGCGGTCCGGCGGTGCGGGCGCCACGACACCACTGCCAACCCTGACGTGTTGCCTAAAGGTGTTTCCATTTTTCTGATCACCATCTGGATATATATATATATATATATATATATATATATATATATATATAGGCGCGGATCCAAGGAGCTATAAGGACTATAGGCCCCCGCCCCCTTGACGCTCAGGTATACACTGGATAAAATGGGCTTCAATCCTGCTTTACACGGAATAAAGCGACAAACTATGGTTTGATCATATCCTGGATCAGCCACATATACATATATAGTATCGATATATCTGTTTCACGCAGTTGGAAGGAAATGAGAAACAACAAGAAACATAATTAATAACACAAATCACACAAAAAAACGCACTTCCAAACAAAAGAATTCAATGTTATATTTCTTGTTCCTCCTGAAAAAAAAAAATGATGGACTTGAGAAGTTTTTCAATTCAGATCTCAATTGAAGAATGAAGGTACAGTAGATCAATGGTAGATGGCTCACTTGTGATATCAGGGGTCCCGAGTTCTATCTTAGGCCACATAAGTTTATGGTGGACAACATTGTGTCTGTGAATTTTCTCAAAGTTCCCCCGTTTCCTCCAAAGTTTTCATTCCACCACTTCTTTCACAATCATTTATTTTCAGTAGTGATTTGTTTCCTTTAGCCTACAGAGCATAACCGTGCAACGTATAACACTAAAGATTATTTTATTACCTAGTATGTAATTAATTATACAGCTTTTGTAAAAGGAGTTTCTATATTATTTAGTTTAAGTAAATAGATACGTTATTTCAATATTAAACTTGTTTGTTAACCTTAATTTTTGTGATCAGTTAATTAAATTTAAATTCATCTTAAGATACCCCAAACAACGCGGTTTTGTATAGCGTGGACCTTCCTTCAAACCAATTAACCGAGTTATGCAAGATACTCTTGTATTGGAATAATTTATGAACGAACGCAGGATTTACCTAGCGTGTTGGATGTGTCATTTATGATTGCGAATGATAGTTTGCTTACGATGCTACACAAAATAAACTCGCAAAAAGACTTATGGTAAGTAACTAGTTCGATATATATATATATATATATATATATATATATTCAATGAGGATTTCCACTAAATTTTTACATTTAAGTTAATTTAAAAGAACAATATCCATAATAAATAAATAAATATAGATCTTTTTCCTTTATGTACGCAATATTACTAAGTTAGTGGACTTGGCAATTTATTTAAGTCGCATCCACTGAAAACGTCCAAACGCCATAAATCTTCAAAAATGATGTAATAGATGTCGAAACTCTATCGGAAATTGGAGTGGTTGTCTGCTTACGCATCATATTGTTCAGCAAATCAAGTGAAGTTAGAAAGGTGGATATCAATGTAGCTAGTGAAGAAGCAGATAACAAGTTACCTAAACTAGATACCCTATAAATATTGCATTTTTCCACTACAATACATTGCTACATTCGAGAAATATGCTTTAAAATACTATTAACAGAGTGTTGAAGTTGTTGTATTATCGCGACTCTGTACTTTTAATATACACAGAAATTTTGTTTATCATTAAAAAAATAAATAAATAAAAAAAAAATAGACTGCGAATCAAGCAAAAATTGCTTTAAATTTAGAAACCTAATTCCACAGCCACTCGAAATTATTAAAATTAAAAATCAATGAAGGAAATAAAATTTATTTGACATCTTCTTCAAACACATTCTACTCTACTCCAGTGCGGTATCAGTTCCTCTTTTCTCTTTTATTTCCGCTGCACAGTAACCCTTATTTTGTGTGAAGAATTCTAAAATCTTTCACAACTAGTAAATTTTTAGAAATTTGTCTTTCATAATTATATACAGATAGATCTGCTTAGCACACTATGATGGTCAAACACAGACGTGGAAACGTTTGAAACTTGTGACATGGACCAATATATATATATATTGGTATATATATTTTTTAATTCTGAGGTACTTCTTTCCCTGATATCTCAAAATATTAAGAAGTGTTTGAATAAATACGAAGGAACATTTTATATCAGATTTAAATTTATTTTGGTATTAAAATCTTGGATTTGTGTTTTAGTGGAAATCTTCATTGTCAGTAATTTAAAGCACATAGATCCATCTAAAGTGATATACTAAACTTATAGCAAATATAAATTTTAATTAAATTCTATCTTACATTACTTTTTAAAATATTTATTCTTTTTTTTCTAAGAAACGATGGAAATAAGTTACAAGGATTAAACTAGAAATATTACGTAAGTTTTTATAAACAACTTATTAAGTCACGCAAGTGGGACTTATAATATTGTAATGTTAGTACGCCTGTCCGTGCGTACGTTACCCCACACGAAAACTCTTGAATAAAGAGAATATTTTAATTCTCTTTTCGCAGTAGATAGCTATTAATGCAGTCAATCTCTTAACACCTTAATGGGTATTGCTGCCTTTAATAATAGTTGCCCATATTTCATTTTCTACTATTGAAGCAAAAGAAGTAGAAATTATAGATTTCGCTGTTAGATGGCAGCAAATATCTCAAGCGGTTGATATCTACCGGGCGAAATTGAAACTTCTAGTGCGTGATTCTTTTCACCGTATATCCTGAGTTGTTTTCAGTAAATTTCTATTGAAATATAGTTTTAAAAAGCAAGGATTACAATCTTTCAAATTTTCGAAACAAACTGTAGGTAAATTACAGTTGTCCTTGTAATTAATATAACTTGATATGACTCTAATCTCTACTTAGGATAGAAAACCATGAAACAACCTTACCTCAATAACCTCTGATATATTGCCTTGAGCTCTTTCCTTGAGATATAACAATCTGTAACTTTTCCAAAGATATGAAGATTAAAATACAGCCTAAAGAAAAAAGGACATCTAGTGGGTCTTTAAATTCATATTCGTCAAGTTTCAAAATCGTTGTTTTTGTTACAAGTTTTAAAATGTAAAGTTTTGGGATAAAATAGCTATAACCGACATCTACTAGTCGCCAAGTGTCGAAATCTGTGTGATTTGCTTCAGGGAAAAACAAAATTTGATTCTTTTTTAAGTCTATACAGTGTGTTAATGAGCTGTAAGAGACAATTCCTCATATGAAAACAATAAATAATGTTAGTATGGTCGTAATTTCAAAGCTTCGGTCGTCCGAAAGCGTGGAAAAATACATCGTAACACGTGCCATTTCGAACACAATGAATCGTGGAATAGCGGTTCATATGAGTGTAAAGGAAGTAGCAAATACGTTACCCAAAAATGCAAAGTTCAGCAATGTGCGATAAGTAGGAAAGGAATCCCTCACACAGGGAATAAGGCATTCGCATACATGAACGAACTTAATGGTTGCCCTAAAGTAGGCAAAATATTAAACCTTGACAGCAGTGAACACGAAATGCAATGGTGGGTAGTTAGAAGTGTTATGGACCGTGAGCTTCACAGATCCGCATGTTCCAAGTAACGCGTGCTGCGATTTTTTTCCACTTTTGAACGGGCCGAAACTGCATACTTTTTCCCACATACCCGTTGCAATTTATTTCTTGTTTTGATCTGAGGAATTACCTATTACTGTTTGTCGGTATAGCTCATTAACACCTTGTATAATTGGTTTGCAAGATTTTTGTGGATTATTATTTTCTTTCTGTATAGCGAAGTTGACTTTGTGATGGATTGTGTTAAACGTTTTCCTATTTTATTTATGTTAAAACAAAGGAACAAGTATTATCTACATATATCGATTACATCAAATACATTTGACATGGTCTTCCTTCGAAATGTGTTCAGATACTTAACTAAAATCGATTATTTCACTATCGTATTGTTTGTAATAAGAATCTTTAAATTGGAAAACAATAATAAACATACGTTTATTAATGTAAGCTTATTTATTTCTTATGACTTCAAAATCAAATCTTCGATTTAGTTTGACATATTTCTAAGTACATTCAGTCGATAGGTTTATTGACTCGGAATAATATTTACCTACTGTATATCAGAAATATGTTTGTAATTTAGATAATTACTCACTTCCTTCTAAACCTTCCTTTCCCTAACTTTACGTTCTAGAAGTTACGAGATATAGAAAGAAATTTGATGCAAGTCAATTTCTTCTGCACACTCTCAATCTCATAGTGTATAGCGGCATTTTAAAAATAACAAATAAATAAAAGTATTCGTTTCAAGTTGAAGAGGAAGAAAGCAATGTTGCAATTTAAGACGAAGGATTTTATAAAAAGGAATAATTCTTGATATAGATGAAAATTATGCTTACACTCAATTCATATAAACAAAAAAAATCATGACAAATCACTCAACGGTGCGTAACTTATAAACGCTTTGTTAGGAGCCACTTTTGTTAGTACAAATTCTTTCAAGGACATCTCTGTTATCCTATCAATTAAAGACAAAGCTTAACTGATCCACTTTGACCTTAGTAGAACACTAAACTCTTATTAAACAACTTCATTCATATTTGCTTCTGTGTGTGCCACGTATGTAAATAATAACAACATATTCTACTCTCTACAACAAACATTTCTACTGAAGATCTATTTTAATTACTTCAACACTTTATACCTTCAAACTTCTTTTCAGTACAAAAAAACTCAAAAAATTTACAGAGAAAACTTTCGCTGTATACTTCATCATATAGAGGAGGAAAAGTATAAAAAAGTAACAGAAAAATGTTGTATAGATGAGCGCCATCTTAGAATATTCAGAACACATTTAATTCAAGATACAAACTACCTGAACACTTCCTTGCTACTTTTCCGTCTTTTAACTTTTTTCTTCTGTTTCTACTTCTTTCCTTATTTTGCTCATGGTAATTGAAAAAGTAACGTTGCCTGTCATAGTTATGATAGAAGCATTAGTTCGTGTAATAATTGAGCGGGGAGCAAGCACAAATTATGCCGTAGGGAAGAACTAAGAATACTACAAATCTCGGTTGCAATCATTCGCATCATGGGGTGCAGGGTCGGGCGGGGTTAGGGGGATGAAATTCGTAACGAGTTGAAAGTCAGTTGCAAAAGTCGTTTCTATATTAAATACATAATGCAGTTAAACTACATCTAATACTTTGCTTACAAAATTTACTGGGCAGACTGTACATGTTACTAAGAATAAATTTACCTACTTCATGCACGCATGGAACACGCTTTCAGACCAACACTCTTGCGATTATTGCAACGTATTCAAATTGGCTCCCCTACCACTGGTAGCCATGTAGCACACACACACTGCAGTGTTTCAGATGTTATTTCTCTACAGGCGTACCTGATATTCTCCTTCAGGTAATCCACTGTTCTGAATCTGGTTTGACAAGCTGACTTTAGATAACCCCACAAGTAAAAGAAGTAGTGATAAATCAGGTGATCTGGGAGACCATTCCACAGGATCCCTGTGACCAATTATTTCACCAGAAAGCACCTTGTTTAGCCACTGTTGTACTGTACAGCCGTAATGTGGTGGTGCTTCAACACTTGCTAGAAATCGTGCTGGAAATAAAATAAACGCCTCGATGTCAAGAGCAGATCATCCAGATAAGGCTGCAACGTGGTCTCCAGATGATATAGGTATTGCTCTAAGAAAAGGTTATGCCTTAATTACGCCATTTTAAATAATAAATAAATAAATAATAAACTTGTCAGGCAGGAAAGCGGAGACTAATAAAACAATGCCGTGTTTCCCACGCCACGCGTTCAATCGAAGATCAGTTTGATGGTAAACTTCCACAACTATTGGGGGGAGGGGGGATATCAATAGAACAGTACACAGCATTGTCTGTTGACTGTACCGTTAAGATGGAAAGTAGCCTCATCGCTAAATAGAATCGCAGCCTCTAGATTAGGATGCTATGTTCATATCTGCTGGAACCATTCACAGAACACTGTTCTTCTGTCTGTGTCATCCCCATGTAACTCTTGTACCAAATGTGTATCTTGTAAGGATGATATTGTTTGCGTAACTAGATTCTGGAGGCAGGCATATGACTCACGCCAGCCTCCTGCGCAACCTTTCGTGTTGATCGTTCCGGACTAACTGTCTACCTTCGCAACCATATCAATAATCATGACGTAACTAGTTTCAGTTCGTGGTCGCCCACTACGGGACGTGTCTACCACGCTGCCTGTAGCTTTGAATCGTTCCATGTATTGAAATGAGCTGGTGGGTTGGTGGTAACTGATTTCGATTACGTGTTATTCTCTGCTGCTGATTCCCGTTGACTCATTCCAGCTGCATGAAGGAGCACCATTTCAGCTTTTTCCTATATTTGAATACATTTCACTTCCTGAAAAAACACGTGTCACAAAGGAAACCGATAAGATAGAACTACATTAAATTGTTCCACAGAGGTAGCATTAGACATGGCACAAAGAGACAGCCACGTTCATGGCACATAACTCCAACTGATACGTAATTTTTCCACCACTGCATTCTGGTGATCAAACACAAAAAGACACATAACCTTTATGTACGTTCCGGCATTTTTAACTTTGTTCAGTTGTCTCATAGATTATTATTTAATTTTACCTAACTGCTGTTTGTTCTTGAGTTTGAAAGTAAAATAATTACAATCCACTGCTCTGACCGCACATTTCCACTAGCTTTAAGGCTGTTAAAGGTTCTGAAACAAAATAATGATAAGTGGTGGAAGTGAAAATGTGCTTCGTGCGAAGCTCCATGTCATGAAGGGAGGTAGAGAAGGATGCGGATGTAGATCTCCACACTTTCTTCACATTGATTATGTTGGACATGGATAATCAACGCAATACCAAGGCCTCCTTGCCTCCCCATGGCTGCCCCAGGTACACACCTTATCTCGAGACTAGGTGCGAAGACGACGGAAATTTCATCCGGCTCTGACCACCCTAAAAATCGAACCTGGCTACCTAGCGTTCCAGCTAGATGTTCTACTGATTAGCCAATGGCCACTGAGGCCAGTGTGAACATGTTTATTCTTGAGCATGTTATAACGGTAATGATATGAGAAGCTAATAGTTTAAATTTGTATCGGATACAAACTCGGGAGGTCTTTACAGAAATTGTTAACAAATTAAATTTTTATCTTTGACCGGAGGTGACCCCTTGGGATCAGCAGTTTAAAATTTGATTAATAAGCATACTTTGTGATGTCGAGTGGTGTGTTGAAAACCGCATATTTCTATTTATGACCGCTCTTAAGATAACGGAGGTGTGATAGACAAAAGAGGTATAACAGACAGGACAATAACAAAGCATCCTGTAGAGACCACTAATAAAATGAAAATAACTTCCTGACTTTTTTTTTTTTTTAATTTGCAATTCAAAGATGATAGTTGCATAAATACGTACTTTGGATGTCAATACATCATTTCTTGGTTGGTGGCATTCCAGTACGAGATAGTAATAGCTGTGGTAGGGGTATGAGACTTTTAATGTTCGTATTAATTAAAATAATGATATTAGTATTAACTAGTACATAGTAAGAGGAGGAAATAGTTGCAATAATACATATCTTTTTTTTTTAACATCGTGGACACTTTCTTCCGAACCATTTTTCAACTTGTTACGAATTTCATACTCCGTACTTCGCCCGCCTGTACACCACAATGCTAACGACTGCAACTGAGATTTGTTACCAGATTTTGTTTTGTTTTGTTGTGTAGTTCCTTTAAATCACCGGGAAGAGATCTGCGTATATTCTACTTGGACAATCAGATACATCGATTATATTCAACACTCCATTGGTTTTCTTTCTTTAAATTTCGACGGATAATAGGAGAGAATAAATGTTTCAGAATACTATAATATCTAATTTAAGAAATAAAAGACAAAAAGTTTAGTACTATGGCCGTACCTTTTATTGTCTTTTTATTCTTCTAAAATTTTGTTCTTTGGAAATCATCATAGCCAAGGATTGAAATATAAGAAGGCTCAAGGAAAGAGATATTGGGGTAAAATTGATTTATGATTAGATTTAACACAGAAACAACTAAAGTCAATTTTATAAAGTAAATAAAATACCATTGTCTTATATATCAACTTCTTATTAACTTCTAAAAGAGTACATATTTTTATATGGTCATATTGTAGTTCTATGTTGAATAAACTATAAATAAGTATAGAAAAAGATATGGAAAGATATCGGTTGTGTTCGACGTCTTGAATTATAAGTAAAATATATCATGTTAAGGATTATGTTATTATTGTTCTATTTTTATATCTCTTTATGTATTAACCTATAATATTTATGATACAATAATACAAAAATACACCAATATAACTTACTAGATCCTAATAAAAATAACTTAATTTATGTTGTACATATATTTTCCCTTGCTTTATAAACATATTACTTTCACATCCACGAAATCCTTCTTCTCTCTTATAGTTTTGTTAAATGAAATTCCCACATGAACATGGAATACTAAGTGGAGCGATTTCGGTTTGAGAACTAACTGCTTGAATATTTGTATATCCCTACATCTCTTCATTGAAAAATTACCTTTCCTAATCATATAAGGCACTAACCAAAGGCTGATTTTTCATGGCAGACAATGATTTTGGGTGTTCATTTAATAACGCCACCAGCCGAAAGAGACAAAAATGATCACAACTGGCGATATTGGGATCCTCTACCTCGAAACAAGTCTGTTGAATTTGAGTCAACGTCCATGAATAAAGTCATTAAGAATATTTGCACAAGTGAAATATAAATAAATACTGTTTTCTTACAGTACACAAATAGTACAAATACTGTACAGATTTTTATGTTTATCAGTGCTCATAAGAGCTGTTCATTATGATTATTGCATGGTCTTATTTTGTCGCAAAAGTAGACTCATAAAGAATATCTGTAATCTTGGTAGGAATCAGTCTTCAATAATAGGCCAAATTCTTCCATATATGTTTCCTGTATATGATTTATTTACTTGTTTTTCTTATAGACCAAAAATCTGCAAGTCTTGTGGTGACATTCTGAATATAGGGTGAACAAGAACATCTTATTGGAACTTGAGAAAGTTTCGGTATTTATGTTGGTTCCCTTCTATCATGCGAACATGTAAAATATTTGTAGGTCGATCCTCATTCCGTACTCCCTTTTGTTGTGTTCTTAGATGGCCTATGATCCCTTGAGTGCTCATCTTGCAATACACAAGGTGTATTACAGAGTTATGATAACATACGCAATGAACCATATCTTATGTTGAGATTCTACATTAATACTAGTATATTATTCAAATAAAGCTAAAATAATTTACAACATAATTTAAACATTTTAAACATAAAAACAATCATAACAGTGAAACATGATTTATAAATAAGTTAATATCAGAAAATTTAACAAAATTCAGCCATTTCCATTTTAATGCAGAAAATTTTAAATATAACTACGTTAATGAAACAAATCTAACATTCGATAAAAGTTTAAGTGTAAGTGTAAACACCTATATAAGTCGGATATAAATCCATGTCGACTTCACAAATGTTTGTGTCAAATTATCATATTATCTTTTCTATAGCGGTAGATATGATCTTTGTTGATTCATTATTCACTAATTAATTGAATGTCTAACAGATAGTATTTGTTCAACTATTTTTGTTCTCAATGTCATAAATTGTAAAGGAGTAATCAAATGAAATTCTGCTCGGCATCCCTGGTAGGAATAGTGGAGAACATAGGGTTGCATTGTTGTGGCATTTATATTTGTCGCACTAGTATAGTAATCATTGCGAAATGTTTCATGTCTTTGCAAGAATAAAGTTTGGATCATGGCCCTCACCATACAAAATCCCTTCAAGTCAATCAGCTGGCAGTCATCCAGTTTCTGAGTGCAGAAGGATGTAAACTAGCTGAGATGTTTCGTCGGATGAAGAACGTCTATGGAGATCCATGTGTATCGAAGACAACCGCCGTGGATTTGGCATGAATGCATAGCACAAGTCGAGCAACAATAAACGATCTTCCCCGCCCTAGCCGGGCGCATGTTGTTACCGCAAATCACAGCCGTACTGCAGAAGATGAGTGTGTCTTCGCAACAATAAAGGTGTGAGTATTCGAGCGATAGCCACAGAACTGATTATGAACTATGGAACAGCACAAAGATTAGTTAAGAAGAACTTGGGATACCAGAAAGAATATGTACTATGTGTGCCAGGAATGATTACGGAGACACAAAAGTAACAGCGTGTGGACGAATCTCTTCAAACATTTGGTGTGTTGCCACATGGAAAAAGATTACTTTCTCTTGAGGATTGTGATGGTGGGTAAATAATAATGCAGTCACCACTTCGAACTGATTTCCAAATCTGGCAGTGTGCAATAGAAGCACACATTGTCACCACGCCTCAAAAGTTCAATTCCCCGACATCAGCTCGCAAAATTCATGGTGTCCATGCTTTTTGACTGCAAAGGATTATTGTTCAGTTTCAAGCCACCACACCACCAAGAGAATTCATCAGTGCCACACGCTACTGTGCTACGTTGATCCATCTTCCGAAAGCCATCAAATCCAAGCAACCTGGAATGCTACCGTTAAATATTGTGTGTTAAACAACGCCCGTCCTCGTAATGCCGGGCAGGTGCAGGACTTCTTCAAATGCTGCGACTCCCAACGTACAGCCCGGACCTGTCACACTGCGATTATTACATGTTCGGTCCATTGAAGGAGGCACTAAAGGGTCATTGTGTCCACAGTGATGCTGCGGTTCAGGATGCAGTCAGTGAGAGGTTAGTCTAACAACCGATTGGTTTTTACCTGGAAGGAATTCATCGGCCAATGATACAGTAGGACAAATGTCTGAACTGCACTGCAGATACCATGACACGGTTAACATGTATATAAGTTCTCCTGTGCAGTTTTGTAATAATACACTT